>NW_027530974.1:11624622-11631626 GCF_008692635.1 Crocuta crocuta
CAGAAAACATTTTCTGATAGTTCAGATAGTAAATATTTGAGGCTCTGTTGCAACTACTCAACTCTGCCACTTTGGAGCAGAAGATGCCAAGGCAGTCAACATGATGAGGTCCTCAGATGAGTCAACAGATGAGTCCCTTTCCCTTTGTGAACCGTTACAATGCAGTGTCTAAGATGAAGCCCTTAAACTCAGTGCCCAAGGGTGGCCTGACTGTGGCAAGGTAGAACACTGTTACTTACTGTGGTTAGCAAGATTTAAAATACTTACAAAGCAATGATGCTGTCTTTTATACATTTCCTCCATCTTGCAGGTGTACCATTAGTGGAGGTTGTGTTTAATCAAAGTGCACGGTTTTACCAGTAGCACAGTTCAGGTTTTAGGTACAGCATATTGAAACACGGTGAGTTAGGGGCGCCTGGGTGGCTTAGTGGGTTAAGCGTCCGACTTTCGCTTAGGTCATGATCTCGCGGTTCGTGGGTTCGAGCCCCGCGTCGGGCTCTGTGCTGACTGCCAGCTCAGAGCCTGGAGCCTGTTTCAGTCTGTGACTCCCTCTCTCTCTGACCCTCCCCTGCTCACGCTGTCTCTCTCTCTCTCCCCTAGAAATAAATAAAACTTTAAAAAAAAAAAAAAAAAAGAAACACGGTGAGTTCAAATTCTAGCTCCCTTCTGTACTACCCGTGTCCTCATGGGCCTATTAAATACCCTCCCAGAGCTTTAATTCCCTGCCTACTAAAACAAGGATAATGATACTTCTCCTGTAGAGTTGTTATAAAGATGAAATGAGATACCAGATAGGAGGTTTCTAGAACAGTAGACAGCACAGTCGATAAAGGTTCACTTTTTCCACTCCCCTCTTTCCTTCTCTACCTCCGTTCTTCCACATATTTGATGAGGTTGCCCTTTTTGCCATTAAGCCATTGATGAAAGTTCCTGCCAAGTCAGAGCCACCCACAGCCCTGCATTCTATCACTAGTGCCGTCCTGAAAATTAAAAAAAAACAAAAAAAAAAAATTCTTAATACTTTTTGAAAATGATTAGCCAGCCACTTAGAAAAGCGCCTAAATTTCAGTGATTGCAGCCGATAGTCATGCAGCAAAAATAATAAAGGATTACGGAGTGTCTGCTTTGTGTCCAGAAAGGTTCTAGGCAGCTGATACAAACACGGGTGAGACGCGGTCCCTGCCCTGCAAGGAGACTAGAGGTTGGTTGGGGAGGGGAGGTAGCGAGCAAACAGATGATCACAATTTCCGCAGTGGTGGACTCTCTGGAGAACATAGGGGAGGCATCACCTGAGACAGATATTAAAAGATAAATAAAGTTAACCCAGTGAAGGTGGGAGGGGAGCACAGTCCAGCCCTAGAGCACATAAAGCATTGTTGCATGTGACAGAGGGGTAAGTTATATGGGCACAGGGCTGGGAATGAGGAAAGACAGTGGGCTTAATAATATGGGTCCAAAGGATACAAGGGTGCTGATGCATAGGGGCACATGTACCCCAATGTTCACAGCAGCGCTTGCAACAATAGCCAAAGCATGGAAGGAGCCTAAGTGTCCATCAACTGATGAATGGATCAAGAAGATGTGGTTTATATACACAATGGAATACTCCATGGCAATGAGAAGGAATGAAATCCTGCCATTTGCAGCAACGTGGATGGAACTGGAGGGTATTATGCTGAGTGAAATAAGTCAGTCAGAGAAAGACAGATACCATGTTTTCACTCCTATGTGGAAGTTGAGAAACTTAACAGAAGTCCATGGGGGGAAAGGAAGGGGGGGAAAATAGTTACAGAGAGTGAGAGGGGCAAATCCTAAGAGGCTCTTAAATACAGAGAACAAACTGAGGGTTGGTGGGGGGGTTGGAGAAGAGGGGTAAATGGGTGATGGGCATTGAGAAGAGCACTTGTTGGGATGAGCACTGGGTGTTGTATGTAAGCCATAAACCACGGGAATCTACCCCCCAAAACCAAGAGCACGCTGTATACATTGTATGTTTGCCAACTTGACAATAAATTATACTAAAAAAATAATAATGTGGGTCAAATCGTGCAGGGAACCGCACGTCATGCCGTGTTTATTGCTCCTAGGCTGCTGGTTTTCACTTCTCTTTAACAGCGAGAACTTTTACTGGGAGCAAATCTGCTAAGTGACAACTCTATGATAGAAAACCAGCCTTTACTAAGATGAACGCTCGGCTAGGTGTTCCCCTTCCTGCCCACAAACGCCAGGGGTGGAGGCGTTTATGTTGATTTTGTCCTTGGCCTTGACCAGTTATGGCTCGTAAGGTGTTAACTGGATTTTCCATTTGTGTCACTGTTGGGAGCATTGGTTTTGTGGGCGGGGCAGGATTCAGAGTTCTAATGAGCGAAGCAAGGAGATCTGGGGTTTTAGCAAGTTGCCCTGACAACAATGTGAGTAGTCTGAAGCTGAGAGTATTTTGAATCCACTTGGAAGGCTATTTCTGTAAATAACAAGAGAGGGCCTCATTTATAGGCACGCCCATGGGCTCCATCACATGCACGAGCCCTGCTGTAAAAGTAGATTTACCTCATTTTGCCTAAGAAGACTAGGGCTCAGGGAGGTTAAATAATTAGCCCAATATAAAGATTTGATGGTAATGGCAAAACTTGAACTTGGATGTATATATCTTGACTCCTAAGACTGAGGTCCCGTAACAAACTTTCCAGGCTCCACTCAGCTAAGTCTTCTCTTCGTTGTTTTTTCTTGCTGCCCTTTGGCCTCACAGTGACCCACTGTGTGGGATTATCTTCCACCCAGACCTTGCCTCATATACAGCTCGCAGTCAGTGGATGTTTATGACTCAGACCCTTTTGATGGATTCACCTTGCTTTCCAGGAGACACCTTTTATCCTTGTGGAAATTAGACATTCTGTCACCTGCTAGATGCATATACTTCAGGAAGATGAAGCGATTGGCCAGGCGGGGTCTTCCGAAGTCTGTAGGGCCACCATCCGGTGCTCGCTGATCATCATGGCCAGTCCCTATTTCACAACGCTGGTGGACTGATGCCTCACACCTGCCACCGTGGCCGGCGGGCCCTCCGTACAGCCATGTCCTCCTCAAGGCCTCACCCTCCCCTGCATCTATGAAGGAGAAAAAAGCACAGCCTCCTGTTTATCACAGCCTAGCTGTGAGGCTGAGGCTCTTACCTTCATTTGCATAATTATTTCTCCTTTCTTCATCCTCTTAAGAAAATTTGGAGCCTCCTGTCTTTAAATTTTTTTATTTTTGAAGGACAGAGAGAGATGGTGCAGATGGGATGGGGGGGAAGTGCAGAGAGAGAGAGAGAGGGAGACACAGAATCTGAAACAGGCTCCAGGCTCTGAGCTGTCAGCACAGAGCCCGACGCAGGGCTCGAACCCCCAAACCGCGAGATCATGACCTGAGCCGAAGCCGGATGCTTCACCAGCTGAGCCACCCAGGTGCCCCTGGAATCTTCTATCTTAAGGAATTCTTAGGCTTCCTAGTTTCCATGAGGTTATTTAGTTACTTATTTTGCCTTCAGGCTTCCCGCCACCCTGGAACATCCGGTGGCTGCTTTTCATCCCCTCACGCCTACCTCTGGTACCCCCAGCTCTGTGCCTTTGTCAGAACCATTGCTAGTTAAACCACTAGTGAGGGACAGGAGAAGGCAGGGGTGGGGCAAAACAGGGGCCACGGGATGACATTTTTGTCTCTTCCAGATCTATTTCCCTTAATGCCTAGTGTGGAAACCCAAGCACGGCTGAAATGCAGCGTGTGGGTGCGTTGCTCAAAGGCAGGGCCCCACGGCTCTCGGGGCACCCTGAGTCCCCACCATCAGCCAGCTTTTCTGTCCACCCCAGACGCCATCATCCACGCGCCCCATCTGTCACCTTCTCTACCTTCCCACTCTCGTTGCCATTTGTGTTAAATCAGGTGGGAAAGGGACTCCTCAAAACTGCTAACGGCTAATAAGATGCTGCAGTTTCGTAAATGTGGGATATCATTTTGCCCAGCAGTGGAAGGGTTTTTAAGCCGATTGAGTCCATTGCCGTGGACATCATGGGTCGTAATGTGTTAACTAGATTTCCCACGTGTGTCCCTGAAGAGTTATGTGCAAAGGACAGAGAGAAAAACATCTCTTTGAAAACAATGGAAGGAAGAATGGTAATTGAATTGCAATTAGACCTCGCAATAATTTCAAGTATCATGAACGTTTCAAAGGAGATGATCATGCATTCATATGTCGCGAGTTAAAATTTTTCTTTTGGGTAAGATATTCTAGTGTAAAATTTATTGTTGTATAGTAGGGCATAACCTCACCCTCCCTTGTGAACGGCAGACATTTTTGGATGGTAAAATGCATCGGTCACCTATGTTTAGAAATTCCTTATGTGAAAGATGTAAAGGCATTTCCAGTTAATCTGAAAAAGAATTATAAAATTTCACTGTTTCTGGCCCCTTATTCTTGCTGGACTTCGTTCAGGGCCTGTCGTAAAAAGGATTCTAAATTGCTCTAGGAGCCTAGGACAGACTCTATTTTTAAAAGTAACAATTTTGGGGGTCACCTTGGTGGCTCAATTGGTTAAGCGTCCGACTTCGGCTCAGGTCATGGTTTTGTGAGTTCAAGCCCCACATCAGGCTCTGTGCAGACAGCTCAGAGCCTGGAGCCTGCTTCAGATTCTGTGTCTCCCTCTCACTCTGCCCGTCCCCGGCTCATGCTGTGTCTGTCTCTCTCCCAAATAAATGAACATTAAAAAATAACTATCTAAAAAATTTTTTTAATGTTTATTTATTTTTGAGAGACAGAGACAGAGCTTGAGCAGGGGAGGGGTAGAGAGGGAGAGGGAGACAGAATCTGAAGCAGGCTCCAGGCTCTTCTGAGCTGTCCACACAGAGCCCAATGCAGGGCTTGAACTCACAAGCCATGAGATCATGACCTGAATTGAAGTCAGAAGCTTAACTGACTGAGCCACCCAAGCGCCCCTATTTTTTTTTTTAATTTTGATATGCGCTTCCCAGTTTGCCTACAGTGAACTTACATGGTTTTCATAATGAAGCAAACTATTTTTAGTTAAAATATATATTTTAGCTGAATGGGTTCAACTTAAGAGGTAAAGCCAAGGACATCATCATTGCCCCCTGGGCAGCTGATCTACAAAATAACCAGAGTAACATGACCTGTGGCCGATGAGAGTTTGACATTGTCCTTGGGAGACAAATCGTCTAAGGCATGCATGACGCTGTCCACCATGAAGGTCATGCCTGTGTCTCTAACCTCATGGTCCCGCCTCTGCTCTTCCTCTGCATCTCCATCCATGATACTCAAAATTATTTCAATCTCATGGGGCACCATGAGAGTGGCTCAGTTAAGCCTCTGAGTTTGGCTCAGGTCATGATCTCACAGTACCTGGGTTTGAACCCCATGTCGGGCTCTGTGCTGACAGCTCAGAGCCTGGAGCCTGCTTTGGCTTCTGTGTCTCCCTCTCTGTCTCTGCCCTTCCCCCCCCCCCAAAATAAACAAACATTAAAAAATTTTTTTTTTAATTATTTCAGTCTCAGGGCACCTGGGTGACTCTGACAGTTAAGCGTCTGACTTCTACTCAGGTCATGATCTCATGGTTTGTGGGTTCGAGCCCTGCATCGGGCTCTGTGCTGACAGCTCAGAGCCTGGAGCCTGCTTCGGTTTCTGTGTCTGCCTCTCTGTCTGCTCCTCCCCTGCTCACGCTCTCTCTCTCTCTCTCTCAGAAATAAATAAAACATTAAAAGATTTTTTAAAATTATTTCAGTCTCTCCCACACTCAGCCCCTGCCAGTCATGCTGTGTAGCTTTGAAAGCTGGAACCTCATGCGTTATTTCTTTCTTCCTTGATCCCTAGCTTTACCCTCAAATCAGTGCTTTTACTCCTGTGAAGCATGTGGGTTTGCAAATGACCCTTCCTTTGACACTTGGAGATATTTATCTTACCCATAAATATTTCTGGAATTCAACTTCTCTTTTAAAAATCATGTATTCTTTTTAGAATGAAATCTGGCCATTTATAGCAACATGGATAGAACTTGAGGGTGTTTTGCTGAGGGAAATAAGTCAGGCAGAGAAGGTCAAATACCATATGTTTGCATGTATAGGTGGATTAGGAGGAACTTAACGGAGGACCGTGGGGGAGAAGNCATGTATTCTTCTTGTGATAAATGCGCAAGACAATAATAATTTACCATCCTAAGCATTTTAAAAGGTACAGTTGAGAAGCCTTGAGTCGGTCCACGCTGACGTGTAAGCCTCATCCCCATGCGTCAGGAAATTCTGCTGCCCTGAAATGTTTAGCTGGAAGATAAGAAATGAGACTTGAATTGCCCGGCAGACCCTTTGTCCCACAGGACGGGGACAACTTGTTGTTGTTTAAAAACAGCAAGTTTTAAAAAGGGTCTGATGCACGTATGGGACATGTTGGCCAGACTTAATGGCCTCTCCCCTCCTTGCCTTTTAAACAGCTCTGAGCAGCGGGTCCCCTGTTCCACCTCTTACCACAGCTCTGGTTTGCACTCCGGCGATGGCGTCACGAAAGCAGGGCCCCTGGGCCTTCCAGAAATAAGACAAGTGCCAACTGTCGTGATTGAATGTGATGACAATAAAGAAAATGTGCCTCATGAATCAGACTACGAAGACTCTTCCTGCCTCTACACAAGAGAGGAGGAGGAGGAGGAGGAGGAGGAAGACGACAGCTCCCTGTACACCAGTGCGTACACCCCAGCTCTTCCCTGGGGGTGGGAGGGCGTGGCCTGCGGGGCAGGGGGCGGGGCTGCCTGGCCCTCTGGGTTCCAGTGCAGACTCAGGTGGCCCGTGGCGGGGCAGGGGTTGGGCTGGGGGGGTCATAGGGCAGTTCTGNATACCCTCATGGCTGCAGAAATTGCACCACCACCTCACCACGCTGCCGCTTCTGATCTAGATGGCTTTTTCTTCCTTTGATTGCTTCCCTTGGGATCCGACCTCCTTCCTTCTGAAAAAAAAAAGGGGGGGGGACC
>NW_027530974.1:11631666-11654638 GCF_008692635.1 Crocuta crocuta
CCTGTCAGTGAAAAAAAAAAAAAAAAGGGGGGGGGACCCTGAAACTCAGGTCCAGTCCACAAAATACTCAGCAACCCTAGCCTTTGTGTTTGCAACAAATTCATTTTCAACCGTACCTCAACGCTCCAGAAGGCCTGAATTTAAATTTCTCATTTAAGGCCTTTATATCTGCAGAGAAACGAGAGAAGCAATGAAAAAAAAGGCAACGTTCAAAATCTGTCATTCTGGCCATTCGTGAATAATAAATTTTAGTTACATGAGGACAGACTGATTATTTGGTCAGCGTTTTTTTGTTTTTTGTTTTTAACTTTTTTAATGTTTGTTTATTTTCAGAGAGAGAGAGCAAGCAGGGAAGGGGCAGAGGGAGAGAGAGAATCCCAAGCAGACTCTGTGCTTCGAGCACAGAGCCCGATGTGGGGCTGGACCTCACAAACCATGAAGTCATGACCTGAGCCAAAATAAGAGTTGGGCACTTAATGGACTGAGCCACCCAGGTGCCCCTATTGGGTCCACTTTTTAGTGAAGTTACAGAATAGCAACCTTTTACTGAATACCTACTGTGTGCCTGCCAATATGGTACGATTTTACCCCTTCTGTGCGTCTTACAACACCTGGTGGCCTCGGTGCCATTGCCCCATTTCACAGGTAAGGAAGAACGTGGAAAGGAAAGGACCCGGCCCAGAGCCTCACATCTAAGAGGCAGCACTAGGATTTGATGCCAGCTAGGTCTCATTCCCAGGCCCTCATTCTAAGTCCAGTGTGGCTCAGTCAGTTGAGCATCTGACTTTGGCTCAGGTCGTGATCTCATGGTTCGTGGGGTCAAGCCCCATGTCGGGCTCTGTGCTGATAGCATACAACCCACTTTGGATCCTCTGTCCCTCTTTCTGCCCCTTCCCCGCTCTTGCTGTCTCTCTCAAAAATAAATAAACATTTAAAAAAAAACAAAGACCAGGGCACCTGGGTGTCTCAGTTGTTTGAGCATCTGACTTCAGCTCAGGTCATGATCTCACACTCGTGATGAGTTCAAGCCCCGCGTTGGGCTCTGTGCTGACAGCTCAGAGCCTGGAGCCTGCTTTGGATTCTGTGTCTCCCTCTCTGTGCCTCCCCTGCTCATACTCGGTCTCTCTTTGTCTCTCAAAAATGAATAAACATTAAAAAAAAATTTTTAAAGAGCAATCGAGGAAGAAAGACCAGCACTATTAAATAAAATCCAAAGGAGCCCCCCCCGCCCCCAACGTGCTGCTTCCCAGCCTCTCCCTGTTGCTTTACACGCACCAGGCTTCAGACAAACTAGCTGTCTTCTCGGAGAGCCGAGAAGAGGCCTGGTGAGCAAGCAAGGTGGGCGAAATAATGTGGAGGAGAGAAAACCGCAGAGGGGCCCAAGTGACCCATGAGTGGGGGCAGTGCCCCGCCTCTGCTCACCGTTTCCTGCCTGGAGAATTGAATGATTCATACCAGGGTGTCTTGGCCTCGGCACCACTGACACTCGGACCAGATCATTCTTCGTTGCGGGGGTTAGAGGATGTTCGGCTGCACCCCCAGCCTCTGCCCACCACATGCCAGGAGCATGCTCCCCCCTTCCCTGCCAGACCCCAGTTTTGACAACTGCAGAATATCTCTAGGCTTTGCCAAGTGTGTCCTTGATGGGGGGAGGGGAAAGGGGGTGCAGCATCACCCTTGGTTGAGAACCGTAGATGTATTCCAGACGTAAGGAAGCCTTCCCCCCCACTCAATCCCAGAATGTTCCCTGTTTGAATGATCTTGCTTCCATTCTCGCCCCAAACTCCCCCAACTTTGCCCAGCTCTATTTTCCTTCACACGCCCCTGGCTCCCCGCCAGCTCTTTCCTGCGATGCCCCGGCCTCTCCGTCATCACGAAGCCTTCTCCCCTGCAGCGGGCTGCCTGCGGCTGCCGGTTCCTAATGGCCTCTGCCCTGCGGACGCCAACCAACCGCTTCTTATCTTGGAAGCCAAACCCGCAGCTCTTCGGGACCTCTGACCACTCTCTGTCCCACGTTCTGTTGCACCCCCAGGTCCCGGCCAGCCCTCCTCTGTGATGCTGCCTGCCTGTGGGGGGTTCCTAGGGAGCTGGGACCCAATCCCGGGCTCCCCGTGTGCTCCTCATGCACAAGATAGCGCGAGGTTTATAGAACCCATTGCTCCCAGAAACTCTGAGTGCTTTGAATGAGGCCTTACCACTCCCAGCTGTTAAACCCGTTGTGTCTGCCTTCCTGCCTTTAACCTTGTGGCACAGCCTTGCCGAGGAGCACAGGCAGCTTTGCATCAGCATTAACGAGTCCTTTCTCCCTCCCGCAGCCTCCCTGGCCATGAAGGTGTGCAGGAAGGACTCCTTAGCCATCAAACTCAGCAATAGGCCCTCCAAGCGGGAGCTGGAAGAAAAGAACATCCTTCCCAGGCAGACGGATGAAGAGAGGCTGGAGCTGAGGCAGCAGATCGGCAGCAAGCTCACCAGGTAGGTCAGCCCGACCGTCTGTCCGCTGTGCGGACTTGAGTAGAATCCCGTCTCCATTCCCAGATCAGTCCCGGGGTCTCTTGAATAGCCCCCTGCGGGGAAGAGCCATGCAACGCTTTCCACTTCTTGGCCAGGATTGCTTTTATAGTCCCTTTCTCTCCAAGACTCCATCAGATCTCAGGAATGTTACTTGAACGAAGGTTCAGGGAGAAGCTGAAGCGGCAGCTCCCCAGGGAGAATAACCACCAGCATCCAGTAGGTGGGACGACCTGATACCTGTGGTTTGGCGAGGCCCAAAGCAGTCGGTTAAATACATCTTCTGCCCTACTGTGCAAATAGTGGGGACCCGAGGTGAATCGTGCCTCATTGCTAACCTGAGCGGTTACGCATATGTACGGCTATTACAGGCACAGGCGTAGCAAGTGTGTTCTATTAACGTATTAAACACCCGTGCATATGTGTCTATAATCTAGGGCACATTGATGTGGTATCAGATAACATTTGTAGAGCGAGTATGATTGCCTGGTATTTCTTCTACACGGTTTTCATGTATTAAATCATTTAATCTTTGAGGCTCCCTATGAAATGGACATCCGGGTGCCCGTTTTGCAGAGGAGAACACCAGAGGTGGAAGAGCGTAGGTACCTGCACATTGCGGCGCAGGATGGCTCCAGAGCGCCCCCTCTCGACCAGGTGTATTACACCGCCTTTCTGTTCTAAGTGCCTTCACGCTGAGCCCCTTTGAACCAGGCACTGTGCCCAGCGTGTGAGCTGTGCTCTGTCTCTTCTTAGCACAGTAGCCTTGAGGAAGTCAGTTTTTCTCTCTGCCTGTGTTTCCGCATTTGTAAAATGGGAGCTGTACGAATTCAGAAGCATAAGTAAAGCCTTCAGACCCATCCCTGGCCCACAGTAAACACTGTTTTCTGTTACTTCGTTTTCTCCTGCCACCAAGCCCACCAGGGAGCTTCCATTGTCTTCTCAAGCACACGTGAGGAAGGTGGTGTGTAAAGAGCTTCCTGAGGCATAGACATCACCCAGTGGGCTGCTGGTGCTCTCGCCTCCCAGCGGATTTGGCCCTTTACTTAAGGGGCAGCTTTACTTTCGCGTGGTCAGCGTGGGTTCATTCTGGAGGATGCTGTTTCAGTGGGGCAGGACCGTGTAAATTGTTCACCAGTGGTGGACGTGTTGGCCTTCCGTTCTGCCGTCTTTAAAGTCCTAGGATGCAAATCTGTAACCGTGCCACGCACACATGCATGCGCACACTCATCGAATGTGGTAACATGTTTGGAGTTTTGCGATCCAGCGCTCTGAATACTATGGTGACAGCTCATTGTGGCGCCCTAGGGAGTCTGTCCCATTGTTGGCTTGTCAAACATTGTTCCTGTCGTGGGACAGAAATCTCTGTCCACGCAACTCTCACCCCTTGGGCTCATTCTCCTCCTGCAGCAACTACTCAGAACCTCATTCCTCAATCATCCCTCCTGGAGACCATCGTCCTCCAAGGGTGTGACCAGATCCTCTTTCTGGGGGTGGGATGGGCGACCATAGGTGTGGGCTGCGTCCTGAACCAGCTTGTTCCGTATAGAGCCGTCCTTTGGGGAACTAGGAGAAAATAGAAGGAGCAGTCGCTTTTCTCCAAGGGCATCTCCCTCATGCCGAAGATCAGCAGCCTCTGTTATAATCTTTCTCCTTACTTCCTGCTTGTCCGGCTTCACTGCCGAACAAGATGAGCCCAGGCATGTGAGGGGGAAAATGGGGGGATTCTCTGGGGGACGTGATGTGATGGAGAAGCCACATCTGGCTGCCCGGGGGGCGGCATCTTCCCTGGGGGATGATAGATCGGGGGGCGGTGTAGAAAGCAGGTGTGCGGCTGGCCTCTCTGCTTACCCGCTGTAGAGCTGTTCCACCTGGAGGTAAGCGACAAAGTAAAACGGGACATTGTCCCAGAACGTACTCCCTAAAAGGGAGGCAACCCTCAGCTTCTCACGCCTGAGCCCGAGTTCCTGTATGACCGCCATGATGGGCCGGCAGATGGGAAGAGACCGAGACCATGCACATGCCAGAGAAAGTCCTCTGCATATGAAGCCTTATCCTTGAACATCTACGCTTCCCAACCCTTCCTCTTCTAATGGCACTTAGCTACTGCTTGGAATTCCTAAAATCTACTGAAGGTTACCGTTCGCAAGCTTTTTTCACCTTGATGGTGGCCTAGGGGGAGAAAGGGGGGTAGGGAGGGCAGTGTTGGGCACCTTCAAGGTGTTGAGCTGGCCTGCATCCTTCCTCCAAGTTCACCTCTTCTTGGCTCACTCTTCCAGCTAAGGAGTTAATGTCCTTGCGGTAAGACCCTGGGTCTCTGNTGACTGAGCCCGAGTTCCTGTACGGCCGCCATGATGGGCCGGCAGATGGGAAGAAACCGAGACCATGTACATGCCAGAAAAAGTCCTCTGCATATGAAGCCTTATCCTTGAACATCAACGCTTCCCAACCCTTCCTCTTCTAACGGCACTTAGCTACTGCTTGGAATTCCTAAAATCCACTGAAGGTTACCGTTTGCAAGCTTTTTTCACCTTGATGGTGGCCTAGGGGGAGAAAGGAGGGGTAGGGAGGGCACTGTTGGGCACCTTCAAGGTGTTGAGCTGGCCTGCATCCTTCCTCCAAGTTCACCTCTTCTTGGCTCACTCTTCCAGCTAAGGAGTTAATGTCCTTGCGGTAAGACCCTGGGTCTCTGTAGCCAGGCTGTAGAAAGCGGAGCTAAAGACAGAGGATGGTCAGAAGTGTTTAGTGGGCTGACAGTTAGTACAGAGTCCAGCAAATCCGGTGGCCAGGCCAATGTGCACCTCAAGGTCATCTTCAACATAGTGTAGCCACTGATTACACCCAAGGGTTAGAATGAGAACCCAGCTCCGTGCTGCATTCATCCTGAAGCCAGGGCCGAATGGAGGGCAATTTCTGAGAACCAGAAGGTGACGGTGGTAGAGAGAGCTAGTTGCAGGCAGCTAGCTCTGGTTCCTGTAGCTTCCCGAGCAGGCATCTGCCTTCCCTGGGCCCTCCCTTCCTAACCCAAGGGGATCACATTAGGTCCTCTGATCACCTTCCACCATAGATGAGCTTAATTATCGAAAAAGCAGCTAAAAAAACGTTAGGAATCTGTGTCGGGCTGTGGCATTCCTGGGCTGTTGGAGGTAGTGCCATCGGGTGGAAATCTTATGCACTTTGCAAAGCAGGTGGCCAAGTCTGCGGTGCGCGAGTGACAATTTTAGCCTGCCAGTGTTAATAGCATAAAGAAACAAACAATGCAGCATTCCAAGAAGCCTCTCGGCTCGGGGGTGGGAAGCGGAAACGCCACGTCAAAGATGTCTAGCATTAAGGCAGAGTTTCTACATAAGAATGCAAAATTGTTGTCCTTCCAAAAACACGTTCTCATGGATGCCATGGGGCACACTGGCCAAAACCTCTATCAGTGAGTCATCTGGACGTTTTGACCATCAATAGTGATTTGAGTCAGTTGCCCTTTGAGAAATGTGGGCTGCCCTTGAGACATGAGCATGGTCCCCTGGGTGCACATTTGCTCTGCGCCTTCTGTATACAGATTCAGGATGGGCGCAGAGAACCAAGGGGTGAGCTAGCTCATCCACTGGGGTGTTGGGGTATACAGGTAGCAGAGCTTCTACTTAAATGTATTTGTTTCATTCTTTTTAAGTTGATTGCCTGTGTGTATGTATGTGCATGGTATATGAGTGCAGTACGTATGTAGCTAAAAGAAATGGCACATGTGAAGGCGCATGCCTAGATTTTATTGATGGAATTTTCTTTTATGTCTTTTATAATTGTTTACGTTTATTTATTTTGAGAGAGACAGAAAACATGAGCAGGGGAGGTGGGAGGGAGAGACGGAGGGAGGGAGGGGGAATCCAAGCAGGCTCCAGGGAGAGCCCGACATGTAGCTCGTACTCACAAAACTGAGATCGTGATGTGAGTTGAAATCAAGAGTCAGATGCTTAACCGATAGAGCTCCCCAGGCACCCCTATTGATAGAGTTTGCAAAAAGCATAGAGTCCACAGGTCTAAGGGCCCTTCTCAGGGCTACGTGAGGAAGGCTTTGCATCTCCCATGACCTCTGGCCCATGGAAACTCAGCCCACTGGAGTCCGTCAACCCATCGGAGACCCACCCAAATGGAAGACCACACTGCTCTCTGTCTGGGTCACTTCTGGGGAGCCCTCCAGGCTAGACCCTAGGAGGTGGTCAGCCTAAGTGTGTGATCTTAGCTGTCAGCTCAGGTCTGGTTCTTTTCCTTTACCAAGCTGGTTATTCTCCGGAGAGAAATGTTCAATCCACATGATTCCATTTTATTTGCTTGAGATCCAGTTTACCACCCACCTGCAAAGACCACATCAGAAACCAGACAGGGACCGTGGTTCTCTGTGTCCGAAGCTCGGGTGGCTTCTTGGTCGTCCCGAAACACGCCTTCTGGCCCTTCTCTGCTTTCCAGCCAGGGGCGTCGACTGGTCCAGGAAGTGAGACTCCCCTGTAGAGCGCAGAGCCTCTGGGAAGGGGCCTTTCAGAGACTGAATAGAAGCCTGATGCCTGAAAACATCATGTTGTTGCCTCTCAACTCTCCTTTAGAAAGCAAATCATTCTGTAAGTCACCAGGGCTGCTTGTTTTCAAAGGAAGGAATGAAGATTCTGGAACATGGCTCATTCATGGTCACTCAGCAGCCAGTGCACTTAGATCTTCTCCAAGGAAGCTGCCAGCTTCCCAGGCCTGGCTGGCTTGGCCCTTTCCCACTGAGACCCTCTCCTCCGTCCGCTTGAGTCCCCTCTGGAATGTTTAGATCCGACAGAAGGAGGAGAAGCCTAGAAGAAAAATAAAACAGAAGGCGCCTTGCAGTGTATGTGGGAGCGTGTAATCTAAAGCACACTCAGGGAAAAATGAAGATAGAGGCAGCCTGCTTCCCTCACACACTTGTCCCCCGAAAATACCTCTTCTCCCATGAAATCTCAGCCTCCCACTCGGATGAAGTACCTTCATCTTTTTTTTTTTGTAGCCACAGTTGACCAGAATCTTCCAGCACCTGCCTGAGCTGGTGCAGGTACAGCCCCCATTTGTCATTGAAAACTCCATGGGGAAGCTGTTGAAAGCCTTGCTTGGTTCGGGGAAGGATGTTTTTCCTCAAGATGTCCTTTTTCTGGACCAGACGTGTCCAGAGATTCAGGCTATTCCCCTATAATTCTACCCAAGGATCAAAGGAAGAAACTTAACTTAAGCTTCTCAAAGTATTCGCTTCCTCAGGCTGCTGTAACAACGTGCCAGAGACTGACTGACTTGAAGGACAGAACTTTATTGTCTCACAGTTCTGGCAGGTAGAAGTCAAGACCAAGGTGTGGGCAGCCTTGCGTCCTTCTGAGGGCTGCGAACGAGCATCTGTGCTGTGCCCTTCCGCTGGCTTCTGGTGGTTTGCCATGCCTTTCTTGGCTTGTAGATGTGTCACCCTCATTGATGTGTGTCTTCATCTCCGCATCTCCCTGTGCGTGCGGCTCTGTGTCAACATTTCCCTTTATTATAAGGAGAGCAGTCATAGTGTTTGGGGCTCAACCATAATGGCCTTGTTTTAACTTGGTTATCTCTACGAAGACCCTGTCTCTAAATAAGGCCTTCTTCTGAGGTCCTGGGGTTATGACTTCAACAAACAAGTTTGAGGGAGACCCGATTTCAACCCATAACATTTGGGGAGGTGTAAAGTGGGCTTAGCTAGGAAAGGGGCCCCAACCTCAAATGCATGTGGGGGCCAGCTGGAGAGTGAAGCAGGCAGTTCTAAGATTGTTAACAGAGAATTGGGGGCACAGAGGCAAGATGGAAAGTCCACCCGTGATTTCAAGGCACTGGCATGGGCACCTGGGTGGCTCAGTCGGTTAAACATCTGACTTGGGCTCAGGTCATGATCTTGTGGTTAGTGAATTTGAGCCCTGCATTGGGCTCTGTGCTGACAGCTCAGAGCCTTGAATCTGCTTCAGATTCTGTGTCTCCTCTCTCTGCCCCTCCCCCCGCCCCTGTCTCTGAAAAATAAATGAACATTAAATTTTTTTTAAATAAATTAAGGCGGTGGCACTTTAGCCCCTGTTGCTTAGCAGAGATGAAGGACTAGTGTGTCAGATCCTCTGAAAAAAATCTGGATTTGTTTAAATGACAATTTCAAATTTTTAAAACATGGTACCAGCAAGGAGAATACATGTATGGGCCAAATCCAACCCAGGGACCGCAGCTCAGCCTAGTTTTTCATCTGTGCAACATAATCCTACCTTCTGTGTGGGGAGTACGCTGCACATTTTGCTGAGATTTTGAGATGGGAGTATTCTGTGCGTCGTATGCATAAGTGTGAGAGTGTTATATGTGTGTGTCTGTAGCAGTTTGGAATTAACATCTTGTGGGATCCAAATTCGTTTGAATGTGGGTATTTATGTGGATTGGTCATTAAAGCAGTCCATCACCTTCCCAGAGAGAGCTTGTGATCTAGCATTCTCTGTCTTGGGAATTTAGTCCAATAACTACTGAAGAGTGCATTAATTTGGATTTTTTCCTCAATGTTGCATGAGTCTGGGAATCAGAAGGATTTCCGGTTAAAGCACCTGCTGCTGGTGGATCATTTGAATGTACACCTAAGGCAAAACAAAAACAAAAACAAAAAACAAACCAGCGTTAAGCACCATGTCCAGATTAGAGGTAGGACCCTCCTTCGAGAAGTATGACAATTCTCCTCCTCTCCTCGCTGCATACGGTTCCCATCACTTTGCAAGCGCTATCTTTATGGTGGCGGAGGGCGGCGAACGAGATGGGGCCGGTGGGAAAATGTTAGTCCTGACAGTCCATCCCCCTGGAACTTACTACGTTATTCTCTCTTATTTAGAATGTAATAACATGGTAGAAAGAGTGTGCTAAATCCATATTTTATGCTGCCGGGTAGTGCACAACTAAAGTCACTATACACAGAGTATAAAGTAACACATACAGAGGATTAGCTCCTGCGTTAAATCGTAATGCAGCATTCAAGGGAGAAAATTGAAATCCATTTTTTATGCTCATGGCACAAGCAATAAAAGATAGTAATCCTGACTTGTAACTGTGACTCGCGCAGCCTTTACGGTTTGGGAAAATGCTGCCGTGAGTCAGCCACACCGACCCTCGTTCTGAGGTGGCAGACAGTACTCCCCCCCTGCTCCAGAATCTAAGGACCGATGCGAAATGTGAGCTGGCATCTCCGCAGGCTGGGTAATTTCTGCTGCTGCATAAGCACGTCCTACAGCTATGGATGACACTCAAAGGCTCTAGAAGTTCAGTTCAACTTTGACTGCCTTAGTGCACCCTGGACACAAATCACCACGAGTCCCCACTCCAATAAAGAGGGAGGAAAATAGACCTGGTGCCCTTTGGAAGGCGTGCCCTTGTAGACCCTGCCTTGCAGGCCAGCCGGCTCCATCATGGTCATTCCCGGCGTCTTGACCGTGGTGGCCGTGGCCATGGCACAGAGCCCAGCCCCCGGGGGTCCAGGGAGGAAGGTAAGGTAGGCGCTTGTGTCCACTCTGCTTCCCATCCACCAAGCCCGGCTGGGTCTGGCTCAGGCTGGTGGGCTTCCTCTGCAGATTCCGAGACCACCCGTGAACCAAACTGAAATGAGCCTGAGTCCCCACGCTGCCACTGAGTGCATGCACGTGGCTCTTCAGCATTTGCATGGCCAGCGTGTGGACCCTTCCAGTCACCCCCATGCTTGACGTCTCCCATGACCTCGCTGCACAAAATAGAAAATNGGATTCCGAGACCACCCCTGAACCAAACTGAAATGAGGCCTGAGTCCCCACGCTGCCACTCAGTGCATGCACGTGGCTCTTCAGCATTTGCATGGCCAACGTGTGGACCCTTCCAGTCACCCCCATGCTTGACGTCTCCCATGACCTCGCTGCACAAAATAGAAAATCCTTTTTAAAAGCCCTTCAGAAGCGCTGGATTCTTGTGAAAGGTGCTGAGTTGAGTGAGACTACGGTGCCATCTGTCTGATAGAAAGGGGCAGCTGGATAAGCTGTGCTTTGTGCTGTTCAATGAAAGCTGCAGAAGCTTTCCCGGTGACATTTGAATGAGGCGTCTGGGAGGAGGCAGAATAAAACTTCAGGAGCACAGGTGTGGAGGTGTGGCCTTGAGGCACCAGCCACGCCCATCCCGGACCCACGGCCACCCAGAGCCTGGTAGAGACCCAGGAGCCACTTGCTCTCCCAGCCCCACCTCCAGCTGTTAAGAAACACAGTGAAGACAGAGTTCTTGACATCTTGCTACCAAGACGGGCTTTCTGAGCCCTAACAGTGTGTGCATGCGCGCGTGTGTGTGTTCGTGGGGAGAGGGCTGCCGTTTGCGAGCCTTACGGGATGTCAGGGAGCAAAAAGCCACATCTTGTCAGGCACTTCCAGGGCTCTGGTCTTGTGACCCACAGCTGCCCCAGCTGTCTGTGCATTTTTCAGTGATACAGTAAGGGGTGGGGGTGGGTAAGGCAGAAGAGCTGCTTTCTACTCAGCAAAAACAGAATCCGTCTGTGTTTAAGACGTGCCAAGGTTTAAAAAAAAAAGAAAAGCCGTGGCCATCTCTGGGGGATAGGGGGTCTTATTTGTCTTCTACTTCATTGCTTTTTTGAACATCTGATTATTCATTCCAGCAGCATTTCAGATCTGGGGTGCTGGGGTGGGGAGGGTACAGTCTGCTACAGAGGAAGCGGAGAATGTGGCTGCTGTATGGCCACATTGTACATTGTTACAAGCCCTTTGAGTTCTGTGTGATTTGTGTCCTGATTGGTACTGAGGCAATCTGCAACGATCGTGCTCGTTTAATTTAGCAGATGGCAAAAAGAAAGGCTGTGTTTCTTGGAATATTTGGGTCGGTGAGAGAAGAACCAGCCTGTCTACACTCAGAGGCGACCACTCGGGGCGATGGCCCCTGACATAACATTATGTAAGGCTTCGGCGGCCTTTCTGTTGATAAGCTTTCTCGTTGGCACTTGGGCTGAGAATCTTCACCCCAACCCTGCAAGGTGGCTGTTGTTGGGGTGCTTCTTGTAGGAGAGGAAATGGAGCTGACGATCGTAGAGATGATAAGCAGGCAAGAGGAAGACATCTTTCAAATCCCAGACTTCCCTATTGGAGGCACACGTGCTGGGAGAAATGTTTAGTCTGATTGGGCTTTTATGTTGACCAGAATTTCCATCCCAGGCACCCGTGGTTGGGCAGGGCTTGTGTGGGATGGTGGTGGAATTCTAGAATGGGGGCGGGGGTCTCCGTCTTGTGTGTGCAGACGCCCTCAAGGGAGAGAGAAGCTATGGAAGGAAGAGGGGATGGGAGATTTTCTTCCATGTTGGACTTAACTGGGCTTTTTACTGCATTTCAGGAACATTGTCCACAGGTAGGCAAAGCCGAGGTTGGGTCTAGAGCTATTCCAGTCTGATAGAATGTGGGGAGCAAGGGGATCCAGTGTGGTGGTGCCCACGGAGTGTCTGTAGGTTGGTGGCATTAGCATCACCTTGAAATGCATACTTTCAAGCCCCACCCAGACTCTGAATCAGAAATTCTGAGGATGGGACCTAGAAATCTGCCTTGTAACAAACGTGATTCTGACGCACACTGGTGTTCGGGAAGCACTGGTCTAAGGAGAAAGAGCAATCCAAGCCTATGAAACTGGACCTTAGACTGAAAGCGCCATCCTCCATGTGTACGGGCTGGGGTCCTGTCCAGCCTCGGTTTCCACATCTGTAAAATGGACCTCCCACCCAAGGTCATCAAGAGCTCAAAGTGAGTAATTCTTTCCATTGTACTAGATAGTGAGCACTGGATCCTTCCCTCCCACTGTGAATTTAAGGGTTCTATTATGCTAGACTCTTACGACTCAGAATAAGTAATGCTATCTGCCCTCACAGGCAAATCCTAAATCCCAGTGGCCAAAGGCAGTAAAGGTTTGCTTTTCACTGAGTACAGCCTAATGTGGCTCCGATGGCCTCTCCAACATGTAGACATCGCACGCTTCTCCAACATCTCCATAGCCAGGGAGGAGGGGAGAGAGGAGATAATCCACATTGCTTCTGCTTATAACCTGCTAATGAGAACAAGGCTTGTGACTCCAGCCCAACCGAAGGAGAGGCTAGAGAAGGTGAAGGAGCATTTGAAGGATTCGATGAGCACAAAGTGTTGTCCGAACTATAACTCCCCTGAGCCCGTGTTTATCATAGGTCTTCTTTACTTGATGGTTCGGGTCATGGCTCCAGTCCTATAAAAGGGACCATCATATCTAAAACAGACTTGATTAAAAGCCTTTTCAGGAATTGTGGTGTATACATCCAGTGGAATACTATTACCCGGTCTTTAAAAAAAGAAGGAAATTCTGCCATTTGCAACAGCATGGATGGATGAACCCAGAAGACGTTATGTTAAGTGAAATAAGCCAGACATGGAAAGACAAATACTGCACGAACTCACTTGTATGGAGAATCTTAAAAATTCAAAAAAGATCAAACACAGAGTTGATAGAGTGGAATGGTCATTCCCAGAGGTGGGTGGTTGGGGGGCAAAGGTAAGTGTCTGCTCGAATGGTACAGACTTTCAGTTATAAGATGAATAAGTTCTGGAATACATAGTGAACTACAGTTAATAGTAACGCATTGGGGGGCACCTGGGTGGCTTATTCACTGCAGCCTCCAACTCTTGATTTTGGCTCAGGTCAGGATCTCATGGTGTCTGGGATCGAGCTCCGCATCTGCTTTATGCTGACATCATGGAGCCTGCTTGGGATTCTCTCTCCCTCTCTCTCTGCCCCTCCCCCACTCGTGTGTGCGCACACCCGTGCTCTCTGTCAAAATAAACATTTCAAACAAATAGTAACACATTGTATACTGTAATTTCCCAAGAAATTAGATCTCACATTTCCTAACCACACATTTAAAAAATGGTACCTTATGACGGGAGGTGATGGATATGTTTATTGGAGATCGTCATTTCACAAGGTATCCATGTATCAAACCATTATGTCATACATTTTAAGTATACACGGGTTTCATCTGTCCAAAACAAAACATAAATAAATACCTTTCCACTCACTGTTGGCCGAAGTATAAGAAGGCAGCCAGTTGGCAGGTAGAAGGCAGAAAGCACGGTTTCTCTTGGGGAGGAGCAGACCACATGAAGAGTGTGAGGGTCTGTGTTGGGGCCATTATCACTATGTGCCCCCAATCGGCATCAGTAAATGAATTGCTCCTGAGGTCTTGTTTAGTAAAGCAGCTCATAGCATTCAAAATAATCTCAACTGGAGAAAAAAGAGACCCAAAATAAACACTGCATCGCATCTAAAGAAAAAAAAAACAAAAACCCTAGCTGAAGTACAAATGGGAGACCCCAAAAAGGAACAGTAGAGCTCATGAGTTTGTTTTCTATGGGTGTGAGGTGAACTTTCCAGGGTCACAAGTTACTAAGGGAGACCATGGACCCTCAGCTTCAACAAATTGATTCTAGTGCTCGCTTCAGCAGCACATATACTAAAAACTAATTGATTCTATAGGAAAACATTAATTAAGCACCCACTGTGTGCACAGCACTGTACCAGCTGCCATTAAAAATATAGCTGGGTCATCATCACTCTAAAAGTATTAAGATGAGCTAGGAAAGGTATAACCAAGGTATAATCGTCTTCAGGTTTTCTCTGGGGGAGAGATACTAATGGCAAGTTCAGTGGGGAAAGTACAGATTTTTCTGGAACACGTTTTTTTATTGGCAGTAATTTCTTAGACTATCTTCCCATGTTTTTCCTTTATTCCCAAGTGAATGGGGGTGTGCGGGGATAATTTAAACAGTGAATAATCCAAACCTTTGACTCTCAGAGTCATTTTCTCAGAAACCAATACATTAACGGGAACATCTTCCACCCAGGTCGTCAGACCACTTTTCCTGCAACATATTCTTTTCCTCACCACAATCTTTTGATCCACTTATAAACGAAAACAGATAACGATGTATCATTTCTATCATGCTGTTATCCAGGAAAGGAGTTCTTGAAGCCATTTGTGAACTTACCGGGAAGCAATAAATAAACTTGAGTTCAATCGTCTTGAGAAGCATTCAAAGTATCTTTTCAATCTTTGGTTGAAAGATAATGTTGCTTGGAATCCTACCTCAGAACCTGGTCTGGTGCTTTCAGATTGGCTTGTTCAGATTTTCTTTTTTTTTTTTTCTTTCACTGTGGGCTTTGTGCCTATATCTCAAGGATACCTACCTCCCAGTTGCATCTTCTGGACCTGAAAAAAAAATAATAGAATCAGAGCACTTTAGAGCCCACTTGGACACTCCCATCACTGCCTATAACACCTGTAATTTTATAGATTAAAAAAAAAAATCTGAGACCAAAAGAGGTTAAGCTGCTAACCAGGTAGTTTCCTGGCTACACTAGGATTTGAAACCAATTTCCCTGCCCCCCCACCGGCCCCCCGGTCCGTGCTAAAAATTAATACACCTGAAACTACTATTACATTGTACATTAGCATTTTAAATAAAAACTTAGAAAACTAATATCCCTCAAAAAAGGGAGAAATACATTCACTTCTCACTGGAAGAAACAGCCCAGTTATTTGATTAGGAGCTTAACAAGTCCTATTCTTAGTTATTTTTCTCAATTTGATTCTGAAAGAAAAACAGGTGACTTAAAATAAAGGTCTGTGGGTTTATTTTTTGGTTTGGGTTTTTTGTTTGTTTGTTATGATTATTTATTTTAATTCAAGTTAGCATACGGTGTAGTCTTGGTTTCAGGAGTAGACCCAGGGATTCACCTCTTCCATGTGACACCCAGTGCTCATCCCAACATGGGCCGTCCAAATGGGCGATGGGCACATAAAGGTTTTGAATGAAATCTTTGAGGAACATTTTCAGTCCTCACAAGGCCCGTGAGAAAGGGGTCCTTGAATTCTCACCGAGCTGGGTTCTTCCATCCACACTGTGTCCCCCCCGTTTAGCTCATAGAACATTTCAACCAAAGGCCCAAGCAAGAGATGTGTCCCAGTCTTAATAATTCATATTGAATCACAGCTCAGAAAGTCTCATTAATAATTTTGAAGACCGAGCAGGTACTTTGGAAGATGGTTTGCCTGGTGCCTTAGTTTGGAGTTTGCCTCCTCACTGTCATCCAGGTGCATGAAGCTCGCATTGTGTGCGTTTAAGATTTCTTTGTTCCTTGTTTTAATGATGAAGTTGGCATTTCCGGTGTCCAGAATAATTTCCAGGGTATGTAGCGCTCTTTGTTCCTCGCCCACCAAGATTGGCTTCAGATTGCATTGTACGTGGTTTTTCTGTCACATAGAGCTTGCACAGAGTCCTGAATACTTAAATTGCAGAATTGGATGACAATTGATAAATGGACAGTGTGGTTTTCACGTTCACCCCATACATCTTTGCTTACTGGCAAAATACCTCGGATTGCATAAAAAATGCTTATGAGTAATTCATTTTATTTATTTTCATTACATTCATTTTACTCTTGGTTGCAACGCAAAGATTTTTACAATAGCCTCGAAAACTGCATAGATGTTCACTAAACAGAATATGAACAGGAAAAATCATCCAGGATACCAACCCTGGAAAATCGCTTTTCCCTGTGATTTGGAAGGCAATTCCTTTGAAATGTAAGTGAATACACTTCTGTTTTAGGGTGTGTGATCATGAAAATTTTATGTTCTTTGCCCATTGCATCATTAAAACAATAGTTCTTCAAAACAGGAAGTCTTACTAGTTCCTATGGAAAAAAGTAGGCAGGCAGATAAATAGTGCATGCTGACAGGTAATCCGTCTGTTGGAGAGAGTTTTTGCTACCTTAAATCCAACCCTCCTTTTGGCTTAGAGGATTTTCCTTGTTTTGTTCATCTTCATACTCTAACTTACCAAGCTCTTAAGAGATGCTAAGGTAGGAGCGCCTGGGTGGCTCAGTCGGTTAAGCGTCTAACTCTTGGTTTCCTCTAGGGTATCACCTCGTAGTTTGTGAGATCGAGCTCTGCATTGGGCTCTGCGCTGACAACACAGAGCCTGCTTGGAATTCTCTCTCCCTCCTCCTCTCTCTGCCCTTCCTCCACTCTTCCTCACTTCCCCCACCCAAAATAAATAAATAACACGTTAAAAATAGAAAGATGCTAAGGTTGTTAATGGTGTCTTCCCGTGTGTGGTCAATGACGCTGTCCAGGAGCGGCTCTCCTGAATCCGACTGAACCAAGAATCTCCCATCTGCACACTCATCGCAAGAAGCCCGCCCACGTCCGTGCAGGGGAGGCCCTGGGCACACCCTCCTTGTGTGACCCGGCACCGCCTCTGTACTCACGGAAGCTTAGTGGACGGCTTCTGCCCGGAGCCTGCCGTGTGGGTCCAGCATGTCCCTGAAGCGCCCCCACCCTGTCTCCGTCCTTGGTCACGGTGCCCTCTTTCTTCACAGTCCTTAACCAGCAGAGTTGTGAGATCTGCTTCTCACCCCACTGCCAGCAAGCAGGGCAGCCAGGAGAGGATCAGGCGTTTTCCACGAAGGAACTGTAATTCCATGTGGCTTCATCCAGGCGAAGATGAAATAAGCTTAGTGGTAGTTGTGTTGTTTTGTTTTGTTTTGGTTGTTTTTGAAAGCCTGTATGTGACCTCAGGCTCAGCCTACTTAAGAAATTAGCAAAAAATGGTCAGAGTTTACACCATGTATTATATGGTCTCTGTTTCGTAATTTATTCATAATAGAATATACACCCGTAGGGAACATCGTCTTGCACATTAATCATTTCCATATAAGGTTTCAAATGGCCTGTTTGGCAGTGAACCGGATTCAGGAGGAAATTCTGATCTCCTTTATGTCCTTCATAATCGTCCTGTTGAGTTGAGAGCAGAGCCCTAAGGTCAGGGACCCCATGAGAAGGGGGAAATCATCCTCATAAGGGCCAATCAATGGGTGGGGCAGAAACTCCTGCTAAGGGAAGGGTGACTTCAGCGGCCATAGCAGAGGAGCTCACCGCCACCGCTCTCCGACCATGGAGCCCCAGAGACTAACCCCCATGTGGGCCAACGTGTGAGAAAGGGACGGGTCCAGAAGCCACGGTGGAGGACGGGAGCTCAGCATGGGGACAGTTGGCCTAAACAACACTGCATGGAAGGCAATGCCTGGGAGATGTCACATCTCCCAGATACTTGATTTGTGACGACGGTGGCGAGGAAGAGGAGAGCACTGTGCTCGGGCTGACGTGGGAGGACTCNCGGAGCCTGCCGTGTGGGTCCAGCATGTCCCTGAAGCGCCCCCACCCTGTCTCCGTCCTTGGTCACGGTGCCCTCTTTCTTCACAGTCCTTAACCAGCAGAGTTGTGAGATCTGCTTCTCACCCCACTGCCAGCAAGCAGGGCAGCCAGGAGAGGATCAGGCGTTTTCCACGAAGGAACTGTAATTCCATGTGGCTTCATCCAGGCGAAGATGAAATAAGCTTAGTGGTAGTTGTGTTGTTTTGTTTTGTTTTGGTTTTTTTTTGAAAGCCTGTATGTGATCTCAGGCTCAGCCTACTTAAGAAATTAGCAAAAAATGGTCAGAGTTTACACCATGTATTATATGGTCTCTGTTTCGTAATTTATTCATAATAGAATATACACCCGTAGGGAACATCGTCTTGCACATTAATCATTTCCATATAAGGTTTCAAATGGCCTGTTTGGCAGTGAACCGGATTCAGGAGGAAATTCTGATCTCCTTTATGTCCTTCATAATCGTCCTGTTGAGTTGAGAGCAGAGCCCTAAGGTCAGGGACCCCATGAGAAGGGGGAAATCATCCTCATAAGGGCCAATCAATGGGTGGGGCAGAAACTCCTGCTAAGGGAAGGGTGACTTCAGCGGCCATAGCAGAGGAGCTCACCGCCACCGCTCTCCGACCATGGAGCCCCAGAGACTAACCCCCATGTGGGCCAACGTGTGAGAAAGGGACGGGTCCAGAAGCCACGGTGGAGGACGGGAGCTCAGCATGGGGACAGTTGGCCTAAACAACACTGCATGGAAGGCAATGCCTGGGAGATGTCACATCTCCCAGATACTTGATTTGTGACGACGGTGGCGAGGAAGAGGAGAGCACTGTGCTCGGGCTGACGTGGGAGGACTCAGCACATCGCCTCTTTCTCACGAGGGTAAGAACCACACGTCCCATGACTAAGCAAGCACCCTTTCAGCTTGCATCGGGGACCCAAAACCGTTCGCATTGAGCGTGCTGTGACACATCTTGTGGCTCCACTATACTGGGCACGGGTTTCGGGACCGGGTGCCACCCTGTGGCAGGGGCCACAGACTAGAGCACGAGGGCCAACTCCAGCCTGCTGGTACATCCCACCTTGATGGAACCCTACGTTCTAGTGACACGGTAGAGCGGGAGTGACAGAAACCACATGGTCCACCGGCCCTGAAGTATTTACCGTCTGGCCCTTTGAAGAAAGAGAGGACGCGTTTAAGGATCTAGACTGAGGACATTTAGAGACGGTGGCCTTGCCTCTCTCAGTATTGACGTTTAGGAGGTGCGTAAGCTTAAAATCTCGCCATGACGGAGAAAACCTTTATCTTCACCCACAGAGGGTTTCGTTCTCTGCACTCATGTCTCTAATCAGAATCATTCCATTTGCTTCTACTTACTTAGCCCAAGTCTGAAGCACCACATTGCTTTATAAGTAAGACGAGGGATGTGGTCCGTTCTCTTAAATTTGATTTATTACCTGAGCAGTTAGGAAAACTGCTTCAAGGGCAGCCAGGTACCATCAGAGGCAGCACGGCTGAGCAGTTGGCCAGCAGGGGAGGAATTGGCTGTGCAGGTGGATGAGAAAGGGAATCTGTGCAGCAGAAGATGTGTGTTGTCCTCAGGAAGGAAGGCCACACGCCAGGCCTGGCAGCCCCCGCTGGGAAAGGGGTTCCAGCGGGAGCGATGAGCATCTTCTTGGTTTTGCCGTTGGAGCTGGGTTCCGGCCCCAGGAAGGCATATGAAAGGGCCAGGAAGAGGGAGACAGGGAGGAAATGTCCAGTACTGACACCTGGTTCCTCGAGCTCTACCCTCAGGACGGGAGATCCAGGGGACACCTACATCCGGCTTACACGGATGGGAAGACAGGCTATGATGGCCATTCCAGCGGATCTCGGAACCACAGACGTGTGGGATGTGTGTAAAACTGAGGTAACTGGGGGGGCCCGGGTGGCTCAGTCGGCTGGGCATCTGACCGATCAGGTCATGATCTTACAGTTTGCGGTTTCAAGCCCCGCATCAGGCTCTGCACTGCCAGCGTGGGGCCTCCTTGGGATTCTCTCGCTCTCTCTGCCCCTCCCCCACTCATACACGTGAAGTGAGGTGCTGAGAAGGGCCCTGTGCTTTGCTGTGGTTGATGGTTTCCCGCCCCTTTCCCCCGTGTGAATGCCCAAGAAGGAGGCAGCGCATCCCCCAAGGGTGGGATTCTGGTCTCAGACAGGCTCAGCCTCACCGTGTCCTCTGGTTAAACTCTCCTGGAGGTAGAAACCGCTCCTGACTGAGGGAATGTTCTCCAGTGAGCCATTTCCCTCAGGATGGAGGGGGGTGTTCGACACCTCGGGAGTTGCTTTTGCTGGCGGTCCTGGGAGGAACATGGCCGTCACGGCCCAGGGCCGCTCGTGGATTCCGCCCAGTTTTCTCTGGGCTCGTACTGGGGCGCTGCAGCTCTGAGATGCTGCCTGTCCGTGTGCTGGTACCATTATCGCCTGAGGTTTCTCTCGGGTCTCACGCGTCGAAGCTCACGCGCAGGGAGTGAGGGGTTGTGTGTGCTGTGTGTGCTGTGTGCCTCATGCGAACAGAACATGAGGACATAAAGGAAAACCATAGGGAAGGACAGGAACTTGGACCCCCAGTCACCACCCTGGGAACTAACTAACAGTCCTTTGCTAGCTACGTGCTGTAAGCTCATGGTCACCTTTGGGGAATGTATTTAAGGACAGACCGTCTCTTCTCACAAGGAATCTTCCAGACCGTTGGGTAGATAAGGCCAAGAAAGCAGAGAGAGATCATTTCTCTTTGTTTCCTGTATAATCAAGGTAATACGTATTCAAAGTGTCCGCATCGCTCCATTTTCCCATTCTTACTCCTCTTTCTATTCCTGTATAAATAGATCCTTTCCCGGACAGACCAACCCATCCCATTCATCTTTCCTGATCCTTTTAGAATTAACAAAACGAGGGGTGCCTGGGCGGCTTAGTCAGTTAAGCGTCCGACTTTCGCTTAGGTCATGATCTCGCGGTTCGTGGGTTCGAGCCCCGCGTCGGGCTCTGTGCTGACTGCCAGCTCAGAGCCTGGAGCCTGTTTCAGTCTGGGACTCCCTCTCTCTCTGACCCTCCCCTGCTCACGCTGTCTCTCTCTCTCTCTCTCTCCTAGAAATAAATAAAACATTAAAAAAATTTTAGAATTAACAGAACGATTGCCAAAGAACGAAAAAATACAGATCCAGACTGTTCAGACATTCCTAAAATCTACCGTTCTGGCAGGAAGAAATGGGACGGGGCAGGGGGTGGGGGCAGGGATGGAGGAGTGAGGGGTCTGGCCTTTTTTGTTACATCACATGTATAGAAAGATACATTTTATGAAAGATCACCATGCCACAGGAAAGCAGTTACAGTTTAATGAGAATAACTACATTCGAGACACGCTTGGGTGGCTCCATTGGTTGAGTGTCCTGACCCTTGATTTCAGATCGGATCATGAACTCACAGTTCGTGAGGTCGAGCCCCACCCTGGGTTCTGCACTGACAGCGTGGAGCCTGCTTGGGATTCTGTCTCTCCCTCTTTCTCTGCCTCTACCCCAAGTTAGCTCGCTCTCTCTCAAGATACACATTAAAAAAAGAGCCAGTTTTACAGATAAAGTTAAGGAGTGAAAGAGGCACCTGGGTGGCTCGGCGGATTAAGCATCCAACTTTATTTAGCTCAGGTCATAATCTCGTGGTTTGTGGGTTTGAGCCCTGCATCAGGCTCTCTGCTATCAACACAGAGCCCACTTCACATCATCTGTCCCCCTCTCTCGGCCCCTCCCCAACTCATGCTCTCTCACCCTCTCTCAAAAATAAACGTTAAAAAAAACATTTTTTTTTTTTAACTGAGGAGTGGTGGTTCAGGGAGGGGAGGGGGACTTTTATTCGAGAAAGACTATAGGACACTCAGCAAAATAATGTGACCAAAACCCCCTCCACACCGGCATCTGAGACTCTTTGGGGGTTTTGTGTATTCATCTCTAGGTGTCTAAACAGCATGGGATCTCGGCTGAACCCGAGTTGTTGTTTTTTCTAGAAATAGGAGCTTGTGGGAGGCCGTGGGAGGAAACTGGCTGCAGCCACACTGAGTGAAGAGAGTTGGTTTCAATACGAAGTGGGGGCTTCCTTCCGCCTCACTTGGCACCCTCGGACCTCTCCTTGTTGGGCGCTAATGGCCCTGAGAGATTGGCCCATTGGGGGTGAATATGAAAAAAGCGTGAGCTGCACATAGCCTGCATCTTCTAGAAGGAGTCCAGGTGGGAGGAGACGACGGGGGGCCAACGTCCAACTTTTCCTCCCCTGCCTTCTTGGATCGTGCCTATCATTCATTGCAGCCCAGCAAAGCAGAAGCATTGGGGAAATCTGGAACCCTAACATTTTTTGAATGAATGAATGAATGAGTAGGTGAATAAATTAAATGTATATTCTTATGCCGTTTCTGTATGGCCTGGGCTGTGTACGTCACCCTGCCCAAGATACTGTCCGTGACAGTCACTCGGTGGTGATACCCCAAGCTTCCCCTCTTCATTGGAATCACTCTTCCTTGCCCCAGAGATCTGTGTCCATCAAAGCAAATATTCTTTAAAAGAGTAAGAACAGTAAGTATAGGGATACCTGGGAAGGCTCAAGTTCAGAAAAGACTCTAGACACCCGTATATACTTGAAGTTCCTCCTTGAGCCTGTGTCGGGTCTTTGCTGAGACTCGGGACAGTTGTGGGCACGTCCTGAGTCCAGTGGCGGTCGGCTTTCCTGCGTGAGATCAGCTGCATTGGCATGAACGTCCGTGCCCTCATGCAGGGCAGGGATCCACTAGCAGTAAAGGGACCAGGTGTCGTCAGATGGCTTTCCCAGCGGTGAAGGCAAAAGCCCTCAGTGAAGGGGTGAAGGCATAAAAGGAAGAAAATGGCCAGTGCCATTTGATAATGGCCAGACATATTAAAAACTAAGTGGGGGGCTGGGGGATGCGCCCGGGTGGCTCATTGGCTAAGTGTCTGAACCTTGGTTTCAGTTCAGGTCATGATCTTGCATTTGTGAGTTCGAGCCCTGCATTGGACTCTGCGCTGGCAGTGTGGAGCCAGCTTGGGATTCTCTGTCTCTGTCTCTGTCTCTCTCTCTGTCTCTCTCTCTGTCTCTCTCTCTCTCTCCCTTGCTTGCTCACGCTCTTGCTCTCGCTCTCTCAATATCTCTCTCCA
>NW_027530974.1:11654827-11663034 GCF_008692635.1 Crocuta crocuta
TCTCTCTCTCTCTCTCTCTCTGCTCCTCCCCTGCTTGCTCACGCTCTTGCTCTCGCTCTCTCAAAATAAATAAATAAACTTTTTTAAAAAATTAAAAATCAAGCCAAAAGTCTGGGTTAAAAAAAAACAACTAAGAAGGGACTCCCAGAAACAATTGGGATCATTGGTAAAGATGGGAGATTCTGTGTTTGTGTGACATGGGGAATACTGTGTGCAAGTCATCTGATTATTTTCCTTGGCTTATTCCTCTTGATTAGAGCACAGCACCCACTTGCAGCCTCCACCTTTAAAGAGAAATGGCACATTGATAGTCTAATCGATGTGCTGTCAGCTCACATTCTCTTGGTCCACCAGAGCTGGTATGTGTGACAGTCAAAGTAGGTGTCTCCTCCTCCACTGGTTTTCCTCAGTGTCTCCGACAGAAGGACCTTCCAGACCATGATCTCTCTATCCATCTTCCACCAGGAAACGCATGGCTCACTAATTACAGTAACTTGAGGAAGATTTATTTACAGCAGGACTAATCGTGGAGATATGGGCAGGTGTCAGAATCCTCACCGCAGAGCCGCTGGCCATTTCTATCAAACAGCCAGGGGTGTCTAATGAGCTGAATCTGGTTTTCACTGTGACTCACGTCGATTACTGTTGCATCTTCCATAAGGACCAAGAAAGTGGTAGACTGCTTATCAAGATGGATCATTGAAGGCCTAGGTCAGTGTCTGGTATGGATGGACCAGACCATGTCCAATGGATGGACAGATAGACTCACTCATGCATGGATGGATAGATGATGCATGGATGGACAGATGGACAGCTAAGATGAAGCTAAAGGTGACCAGAGCTCCTAGGTCACTTCACTGTGGTAGAACAGTGGACTTCTTTTCATTTCCACATCCCTTATCTTTTGATATCACATTGTTCGAGCATTTGTTTTGATTGATTCTTCACGTAAAGAAGGCCGTGTTGAAATGAGTATATTCTTTGGTTGACTTCATTAACTGTCTTAATTTCTATTGTAGCAACTCAGGTACTCTTTCAAAAGTGAGATCTTCCTGATTGCTACGATTGGGTTTATGCCTAATAATGCCAATAACCCTGAAAGCATTCACTGTGGAGGCTCTTGGGTATTTTTCATTTTTTAAAGACTTTTATTTTTTTAAGTAACCTCTGCACCCAACATGGGGTTCAAACTTACAACGCCACGATCCAAGAGCGTCACGCTCTGAGCTAGCTAGGTGACCCGAGGCTCTCAGTTTTTGCAACTCTTGTTTTTTTTCAAACAGGTAGCCAAAGACATTGTCTTTTCCAAACTGAATTCAACTCCACATGACCAGCATTATTTCAATGTTTTCTCTGGTTCATAACTCACAGTACCTGAGCTTTGCCTTGGGGCCCCCCATTGGGGCCACAACTTCCAGGGAGTAAAGCCAAAACAGTTTTTTTTTCTTTCTTTCTTTTTTTTAGAGTTTGCTTATTTAGAGAGAAAGAGAGAGGGAGAGAGAGAAAACAAGAATGAGCGGGGGAGGGGCAGAGAGAGAAGGAGATAGAATTCCAAGCAGTTTCCACACCATCAGCACAGAGCCGGGTGCGGGGCTCAGACTCCCAAACCGTGAGATCACGACCTGAGTTGAAATCAAGAGTTGGAGGCTTCACCGACTGAGCCACCCAGGTGCCCCTCTTTCTTGAGAGTAACCTCTATTTTTTGAGGTCAGAGACTTTTTTCAAATTACCAAAAATAAAATTTTGTGGTTTATAGTTACTTTAAAAAAATTTTTTTTAACATTTATTCATTTTGGAGAGACAGAAAGAGACAGCATGAGTCAGGGAGGGGCAGAGAGAGAGTGGGAGACACAGAATCTGAAGCAGGCTCCAGGCTCTGAGCTGTCAGCACAGAGCCCAACACAGGGCTCGAACTCATGAACCAAGAGATCATGACCCAAGCTGACCCAAGCTCTCGACCGACTGAGCCACCCAGGCGCCCCTATAGTTACTTTTAAAGGGACCTCTTACCTCTCCTTCTCACTCGGGCCTCTCTGCCCCCCTGGGTGGCAAGCAGGCTACATGAGGTGGTTACGGCCACTTGTCACACAGTGAAACTCAGTGCAGAGGTACCACGACATGATGGGCCCTTCTGGTTAATGCTGGAGGCAGGCCGGGGGGGCAGGCTCTGGACCCCAGTCTGTTGTCTCCTCTCTGGGCCCTTTCTCATGCCGTAGGCAGGCTGTTTGTTAATTGCTTGAGGGCAATGATAAAGAAGAGGAAAATTGAAAATCACTGACTAAAATTCCTGGAAGGAGTTGGCTGTGTGGAACAGAAATCACTAGAAGGGGTAGAAGTTCTATGGTGTAAAAGCAGAGGAACCTCTTCAGGGGCAGGACACCTCAGCATAGGCCCAGAGGTCTGCACCTCACCTTGGGCATAACTCCTGGGACAGATTATCATCAATTAATTGAGTCATCCAGGAGCTGTGGGGCCCCTCCGGTGTGCCAGGAGCTGTACTAAGTCTAGAAACACAGAGATAAACAAGACCTAATCTGTGCCTGTGAAGGATTCCCGGTCTAGTTGAAAAGGTGGTCACATCTATGGGTGATTTGGGTGTCCTGGGTGAGGCCAGGATCCAGATGGGGGAGGCCAGCAGGGGGCGCTGCTAGCTCTGCTCGGAGACTCAGAGGAGGCCCCACAGGCATGAAAGGCTGAGGCGTGGAGGGAAGTCGGGCTCCTCCAAGGTCCCCCACGTGTTAGGTGACAGACCCACACTGGTCACTGGCACGCACAGTAGTGTTTCCGAAGCCACTCCCAGGAGAGGGCATCTCTGGGGCTCTCCCCATGCGTGAAGCCTACTGAGGAGCGGAGCTGGGGGTGTGGACACATATGCAAGAGCACCTGAAAACCCAGCAGAGAAAGAGCTTCGAGAAGTAGCTGTTAGAGGTGCCACATGGTAGAGAAAAGTCCAGTAAAATGAGGAGTCTGTAAAGGCCACTGGATGTGGGCCTTCCGTCCGCAGTGACCTGGACGAGAGCTCCTTCTGGTTGGGAGAGCAGGGTTTCTGAGCCTTGTCACTGCTGTCGCCCGGCCCGGCGGGACGTGCATTGGGAGGGATAGGTGTGTGGAGGGTAGGACGTTGGGCTAGATGCCAGTATGGGCCTCCCTGGTCGTGACAACCATGAGACTTCGCAGAGGTAGCCAGTTACCCTGGAGGCAAAACTATCCTGGTGGAGAACCAGGGCGATAGATGGTGGGGACAGAAGCCGGATTGTGACGGCTTAGTGACTCCTCATGCTTGGCCACTCTGTGGAAAGGTCTGGAAGCCGAGAGCGGGCTGGAGATGGAGACTCGCCGGGGGAGGGGCCGGGTGCCAGGAGGGTCGTTTGTGTTGTTTCTCATGGGAAACCCGTGTGCTCACCCTGGGAAAGAGCTAGAAGAGAGGGAAAGGTTAAAGATGAGAGACAGTCATGGAACAGCATTCATTTATTGATTTCCCAAGTGTGGGGCGTGTCCAGTTAACCAGACTCAGTGTCAGCACCGTGCATGCCGAGGTGAGCCCACTGGGTGTCCCCATCGCTCATGCCATGGTGAGCTGAAGAAGGGCTTCTTGTTCAAAAACTACTGAAAATTTCAGGGGCGCCTGGGTGACTCAGTCGGTTATGCATCCGACTCTTGGTTTCGGCTCAGGTCATGGTCTCATGGTTTGTGGGATTGAGCCCCGCATCGGGCTCTGCGCTCGCTGACAATGCAGAACCTGCTTGGGATTCTTTCTCTCCCTCCCTCTTGGCCCCTCCCCTGCTCATTGGCTTACTTGTGCTCTCTCTCAAAATAAATAAACATTTTTTTTAAATGACTGAAAATTTCAAAATGGCAGCAGGGGCTTGGAGCCCAAGCAGGGGTCTGTGCTCGTAGGCGGCCCGGGTGGTGAGGGCACAGGGCAGCCCCGCCTGGCAGAGCTCAAGCCCCAGCTCACGGGAGATACAGCACTGTTGTCACACATTGTGCAGGCGCCTTCACTCAAAGGTGAGTAGTGACCAGAGGAAGCAAAGTGTAAGGCTGAAGCTGTGATCTTGGGGATTCGCACCAATTAGCCAAAGAGGAAAAGAATGCTTGGCTATAAGGAAGGGCATTTAAATGGAGAAGAAACCAGGAAAACACAGTTTTGTCCGACGGACAGGGTAAGGGGGATTCTTGGCAAGTGGCCAGATCAGGAAGACCCTCAAAGGACACTGGGTGTTTGACTCTCCCATGCAGGCACTTGGAGGGCATGCGTAGTTCTCGAGCAGGGAGTGCGGTGACCAGGTTCCCCCTGGGAAAGAGGACCCGAGGTGGATGGGCTGTGGCAACCATGAGGGACGCTGGTGGCCTGCTTCCTTGAGGGGGCTGTGGTGGGCCGGGATGGGTGACGGTCTAGACCTGCTGGTGGATTGGCTGTTGAGGGTGAAGCAGAGCGAAGGTAATTCCTAGTTTCCTGGCTGGGGCAGTTCACTGGGATGGGGTAGGGAGAGGGGATGCAAAACTCAAGACAGGAGGGAAAGATGAATTAATTCATTTAGGACCTCCTGAGCTTGACTGCCTATATGAGTATAAATTAGAAATCTACTACCGGAAGTATAGATTTTGGAGTCATCAGCATATCGATGCGAAGTCTTGAGTATTGATGGGATCATCGAACGAGTATGTGCAGCTAAATAAGTACTAAATGAGCACCTATTATGTTGTCCATGGTCTCCTAAGAACTGAGGATGTAGCGGTGGCCAAGGCCAGACAGACGCCCAGTCCACAGGGAAGGGACATGTTCTCTGGAAAGATTCCAAAGGAAGGGCCCTAATTCAGTGCTTCCCCCCCTTCCCTGGCCCCGCTATGTCTGTCTCCACTCGTTCCGTTTCCCATCCAGGGCATCATTTGGGAAACCCAAGTCCTTTGCGTTTGTTTGTTTTCTCTTCCCATCTGTCTGGAAAGGCAGTTCCCTCCCCCCAGCGGCTGAGATGCCCATAGACCAAAGTTAGTCCTTCTTTTCCCTTTCCTGAAATGAAGATAGAACGTCAGAGATACAAACCTTAAAAATCAGGGCCCTTGGGGCACCTGGGTGGCTCAGTCAGATGGACTTTGGCTCAGGTCACCAGGTCATGATCTTGTGGTTCATGAGTTCGAGCTCCGCATCGGGCTCTGTGCTGACAGCTCAGAGCCTGGAGCCTGCTTGGGATTCTGTGTCTCCCTCTCTCTCTGCCCCTCCCCGGCTCATGCTGTGTGTGTGTGTGTGTGTGTGTGTGTGTGTGTGTGTGTGTGTGTGTGTGTCTCAAAATTAAACATTACAACATTACCAATTTTTTTAAAAAATCAGAGCCCTCAAAATAATAAGCAGTTGCAAATGCTAATGAGAGCCTTGACCTTGCAGTCCTGATGCCAGCAGCAGGCTCACAAGCTCCATGCGGCAGAACAAATCCTTGTCCTCATCAAGAGCCAGACCAGCCAAACCTACCAGGGTTTTGTCCCTTCTCTGGGGAGACGGCCTCCCCTGCTCTGCGTACGTTTAAAGCATCTTGATGCCACGTTCTGTAGTGTCTCTTTATTCCGAGGCAGATCCCACCTGCCATTAGCGTCCGATCTGTTTGTCTTTGAGTCTTTTCCTGCAAAAAGAAACGCCTTCGTTTATTTGCTGTTTCTTGTGGTCACCAGCATAGAGCCGTTCAGGCTGATAACACACAAAATCCATTCTTAAATAGAAGGCTTAGATAGGAGGCTCGCATGTGACGATGGATGGCGTGTGGCATTTAAATGGGAACTCCGTGACTTTTCAGTTTGCAGCCAATGCGGGTCATTGTGCTGTGGCCCAAGGTAAAAAAGAAATCATTTGAGGAGTGCAAATAATTCTGCAGCTCAGAGCTGTCTTATAAACCAGGGCCACAGAGATAGCAGCAAAGCTATTTAAATAGATCCCTTGAGCGCACGTTTTTAAACTTCTACTTTTGGATAATTCATTTTACATAAAAGTTTTCACTCCCAAGAATGTTTCTCTTGCCATCTAGCATACGAATGGTCGTGTCTCAATACCTAGTTAGGAACAAGTTTGTAAATGTAATGTGAGTTTAAGTCCAATACGATTAAATACGGCATCAAATCCAGGGTAAGAGATACAGCACAGTCAGAAAGCACCTCGGCCTTTTTCTTCCGTTATTTGTCTTGAGAGATAGCAAATGTGTGAGTGGAGGAGGGGCAGAGAGAGGGGTAGAAAGAGAGAATCCCGAGCAGGCTCTGCACTGTCTGCATGGAGCCTGACATGGGGCTCGATCTCATGAACTGTGAACTGAAATCCAGAGTCGGATGCTGAACTGAGTCACTCAGACGCCCCCCACACCTCTGTCTTTATTCTTGGGGTCATCAGCCCCTTGGGATTACTCCTAAAACTGACCACTTCATTCATACAGTAATTGTGCTCTGCTGTCTGGCTTTCTAGTAACCATTATTACTTCACAAGGTAGATCTCGAAAGGAGCACGGCAGATTGCTGCTTTACTTGGACCACGCCAGGCTCCCCTGGGTCCTTCCCTAAGATGCCGGTCATGAGAATTCTGAAGCGAGGGCTTTACTTTGGTTTATGAATTTGGCTTTGTCCAAAGCCAGATCTGGCAAGGAGGGAGAATACTTTATGCTGATATGAGCCACCTTCGTTGTAGATCAACTTACTTGTGTTGCGTAGGAAGTGAAAGCCATCAGTTGGGAACTCGTCATTCATTCTGATACCAAACATACGTGCTTACGTACAGCACACTCCATCCTGCTCCGTCATGATATAGAGCCCTCCCTCGTCCATTTGAGAAGTAAGACCTTCTCTGTCCCTGGACCCCAACCCCTCCTGCCTCCTCGGGGCTCCTGCACTAGTGGCTGAGCCTTATCCTTCCCTACGTAGGCAGCTTCTCACCAGCACCACTTCCTCTGGATTCTTTCCAGGAAACTGTATAAACCTTCATTCACAGCCCCCTTCACCCCCACCTCTCTTGCCCAGCCAGGCTTCGGGAAGAGTCAGCCATACTGGTCCATTTTCTCACCTCCGTTCTCAACCCACTGCAGCCTGGCTTCTGCCCCCCGCACTCCCCGAAAGAGCTCTAGGCGAGGTTGCTAACCTGTGGGTAGTTTTCCGGCCTCACCTGGCCTCTCTGCACACCCTTTGTTGGCCGGGCGCATCTTCCCACCTCGCTTCCAGGATGCGACATCCTGGGTCTTCTCTCGCCTGCGTGCGTTGCCTTCCTCTGACCCCTGGCGGGTTCGTCTTGCTCAGTCTGAGCCGTGAATAGTGGGATTCTGCACGGTGCCAGCCTACGCCCTCTCGCCTTCTTAGGAGATGCCCCGTCATACCCCTGGCTTCGAATATTCTCCATATCGCAGACCAGCCACAGATCACTCTCACTGGCCCAGGACTGCCCTCTCCACTGACCTCAGTGCATGCCACTGCCTGCTGGACCTCGCTGGATGGCACAAAAGCATTCTGACTCAGCAGATCCAAACTCAGACACATGGTTCCCTTCCACCCTTCCTCACCTCCTCCGGAAGGCCCTGCTTCCCTTCCCGTGCTCCTGTCTCGGTGAATGGCATTACCATCCATCCAGTTGTGTGAGTCAGGAAACATAAGACAGACAGACAGACAGACAGATCTTGCCCCCATACACCTGCTTCTCTCCCCACCCTGTCTGTCCTTCTATGCTCCGTCTCCATGGAGTGTCGACTTGGCTTCCTGAGAACGAGCACCTCAGCCGCCACAGCCTGGCCTGGGGGCCCATCCCCCCCGCCCCAGATGTCCGGTAGCCTCGTAGGGCCTCTTCCCAAACTGCCTCTTGTACCCCCACCCCCCAGGCCATTCTCCGTACGACAACCAAGGACATTTGTTGTAAATCTGAAATGTTCACTCACCCTGTCCATCACCAACTTTTTTACCTAAAAAGGTAGACTCTTCGTGGCTCCATGTTGCTCCTTGCAAAAAGATCAGAACCCTGAACACAGCTTCTCTGGGCCACACGGCCTCACCCCTCTCACCCCTGCCTGTTTCCCACATTCCTTCGTCCCCTCGCTCTCCACTCCGGCAACTGGCTTCCTCTGCTCTTCAGATCAGGACACGATGCCACTTCCCCTGGGACACCCCCCCGCCCCACGTCCTGACCTAATCTGGTCAGTGTCCCGGTGCCTCTTTTTAGAAGCTCTTATCACAGTTACATTTCATGCTTTTTT
>NW_027530974.1:11663044-11692479 GCF_008692635.1 Crocuta crocuta
TCTTGATCTGTCTTTACTCATCCAGCGCCGAACTTAGAACCTGGCACAGAGCTGGTCCTCAATAAATAATGAGTAAACGGACTTACATTTGGATGTGGCTGAGTATATAGCGTTTGCTTCTAAGAGCCATTTCTGCACACAGTAAGCATTAAATCAGCCTTAGCCTATTAAATTGCTATATATTATTTACAGGGAAAAGAACATAGGCCAAGTGGAGTCCAGTTTCTTGTCCAGGGGAAGTCAGTTGAGAGCCGAGCCAGAGCTAGAGCCCCGATCCTCTGCCTCCTGAGCTGTTTAGTGCTTTATCCCCACAAAGCCACAGGATCATCTTCCTCCCCAATCTCATTTTACTTTATAGAGTGAGAGCATGTGCAGAGGAGGGGCAGAGAGCAAGGGAAAGAGAATCCCAAGCAGGCTCTACGCACTCTCAGCCTGGAACCCAGTGCGGGGCTCGATCCCACGAACCGTGAGATCATGACCTGAGCCACAGTCAAGAGTCAGACGCTCAACAGAGTGAGCCACCCAAGCGTCTGCCAGTCTCATTTTCAAAGCCAAGACAGCTAATTATAGCACATGTCTTTCGGGAGGGCTTAGCTGCATTTTATAGCTATGATTAGCCTTGATGTTGTCAGACCCGTTCAAGGAAATGGAACATGAATACGGGTCCTCATTTGAAAGCACGTGTCTTTGACTTTAAGGTCACCTGGTTACCACAATTGGCCCTGCTTGCAGTTTCTGCATAGTTTTGTCCCCTCCAAACACGACCCAAAAGAAACACAAAAAACGAAAAAGCCACCACAGAACCAGGTGACGGGGCTGGCAACAGAAATCGAGGGGCTTCTCAGCACAAGCCAGTGACAGAACATTCTGCAGACACTTCCGGGCATGAGGTTCTAACACAATTGGCGTGATTTCTGGGATGCAGCCTCCATCTGGAATCTGGAGCTGGTTCAAAACATACTGACCCCGAGCCTGGGTTCTACTAAGCGGCCCCATAAAGATGGCCACACACCCCCACGGGTGAAGCAAGGATTCTGGGGGAGGAGAAATGCAAAGGTTGAGGCAGGGCCTCTGAGAGGCTCATTCCGAGTGGGGTCTGCATTCCAGACCGATGACCGTTTCCTCCGCAATCTGCGAGTGCTATTTTAGGAAAGACTTCGAGACTGCAGAGTCCAGTGTTAGAGTCTCCAATATTGTAGATTTCCAAATAGACAGCTGGTCCTTATCAGTGGGAATAAATAGTGCCTTCATGGGACACTTCGAAGAGAAAATGACTAACGAACATGATGATGTTCTTATAAACTTAACACCACTTTGGAATACCATTTCTAGCAGTTTCCAGCGTGCCAGAGATTCTACAGACAGCCAGCTGGCTAGAAGTCCTTTCTCTAGTCTCAAAGCCCATTCTCTGCCTTTAACATATACGGTAATGGCATTGGGGTTTCACAGAATCCATTGCTTGGCCCAGGGCAATGACGAGAATTGCTGGTGACATCAAGCATTGAATTTGAGCTGTTTGCACTTGCTAACTCCACGGACTTTAGATTTTCACGTTGGGTCTCTCTGGAGATTCTGTGGTATAAATACCTTGCCAGCTAGAGATGCTGGTTGCCGATATTTGGAGAGGAAGGACAGCTTCTCTCTACCAGGAGAGCGCCCCTTTCTACCCCATAGGCCCCAGTGCAGGACTCCAAGGAGCCTCAGCCTCCTTCTACAATTTTCTCATCTCACACATACCTCACCCCATGGGTGAAGCGGGAAGCTGAACTCCACTGGGTGGTTGAATAACTTCCAAGAGCTTCAAAAACAACAAACAAACAAAAAAACCCCGCATCCCTGTGAATGGTGAGGCCCACCGTGTGTGTGGCTCATTCCTGGAACTTCCTACGCCCATCTCAGCTTATGTAGTTCACCCCCGTGGTGCCCTTCCCACTTTCTGGTGCCTTCTGTTACCTCGTGAGGCCACCGTGGTCTGTCCCCGCCCTCCACTGTTGCATCATGGCCGGGTTCATGCCCCGGCTGGGATGTCCCCCTTGTTAGGGCTCAATTATGTGCGCCAGGAGAGTCGTGTCTGTTCCTGCTCGTTTGTCGTCTCAGGCGGCTCTGGTGGTGATGGGTGGAGACAAGAAGCAGAGCCTCTATTGTTCTTTGCAGACAAGACATGCTCTCTTGTGTCTCCCAGGGCCATGACCCTCTTTATGGTCTAACTGGATCTGCACAAACGTGGCGAGAAGCGAGCTCTAGCCCGGGGGGATTGGGGAAGAATGGCGGAGGCCACAGTCCAAAGTTAGGAGGCCACAGGAGAGAAAGGGACCTCTGTGAAGAGAAGAGTCCACTGGCCTGGAGGCCCCAGAGGAGGGCGGGGGAGGGGCCGATGACGGGAGGAAGGAGGAGGGTCAGCTTGGCGTGACGTGACGCACGGTGCCTTTCCTGGGGTTGAAATTGAGGAACTGAGGAGGAGGTAGTAGTGAGAGCCGGTCCTTCAGGGCACAGGATGGAACGGGACCTCCGGCCGCTGGCTCTGTCTCATGCATCTACGAGGGCTGGAGAGATTAATGACCCAAGGAGGATATGATATGGTCCAAAAACTTTTCCTGGATTTTTTCCGTAGGCGGCTGAGCCAGAGGCCGACTGCGGAGGAATTGGAGCAGAGGAATATTCTGAAACGTAAGTGACTAAGCCCGTGGTGGTCGCCGTTGTCTCGTGGTGGCTTTGGTTATTCGTTAATCTGTAGGCCCCAAGCTTTGTGTCTCATGGCCGTGTTGTCCCTCGTGGCCGTGTGGGAATGACTGAGAACCGCTCTGTCAGTAGATGCTCGATCCTTGCACGTTAGAACAGCCCAGGCAGCCTCCCCACAGAGGAGGCAGATTCAAGTCCACTTGGCTCATGGCAAGCTCACGGGCTGCAAGGGCCACCTTCCCTCTCGTGAGCTGGACAGTCAGAGAAGCTGACTCACTAAATGATGAGGGTGAGGGTCACCTTCCAACCCGAATGGGCTTAGGACCCACACATTTCTGTGTGGATGGCTCAAAGGAGGCAGGCGGCCGCTGGAAGACCAGGGCTCCAAACCATGACCTTCCGTTGCAGCTGGCTCCGCCCCTCCCCCACCCCCCCCCAACATGAAATGTAAAGTCGGGGAAAGCGTTTCTGAGGGCCACTGCTCCCTGTCATCTCTTAGGACTCCTACATCTGGCCCACGGCCCGCCTGCCAAATGCTGTCACCCAAGAGAAACTCGCCGTCACTCTGGCTGTGGCCAGAGAGCGTGAACGAGCCCCTTGTTTGGTTCGGGACACAGCGATGCTTGAATAGAGAGGGAACCCACTGGGTGCCCCACGGGTGTAAAAGGAAAACAGCAGGCATCTCAGGGATGCCGGCGATCCTGCATTTGGTGGGAGATATTAAGTAAAAAACAAAAGTCCTCTGCCCACATCTGCCCCGCCTGTAGTACTGTCCTCAACAGCTTGCTAAGATGGTCAACAGATATTATTTTTAGTTTCATTCATGACCCTTTCTCCCCATGCACACGTCTGCCTCTAATTTCTAGAAAGGAGAGATCCGTGCAATTGCAGAGTTTCCTAGGACTGTCATGCCATGTGCATACGTGCACGTGCTCACACACACACACACACACACACATGCACGCCAGTCACGTGAAGCCTGTTTGAGCAGCTGGATATTTACACTTAGACCAAACTAAAATGTTCTTGATCTTTTCTACCCTCCCCCCTCCCCCCTCCACTGTGGTCTTTGGACCCGGTTGAGGGCTGTCGGGGCAGATCCCTGCCATCTGTGGACTTCCTGCCCCCCCACTCCAGGCCGGTGCCGCCTCCCCAGCTCTCAGCAGGCACTGTTTAGAGGGTTGTCCTTCCTTGTCACAGCCTGCACCTCACATACCCCCCAGGTCTCTGGGAATTTGCATATATGTTTTCCAACCAAGAGTGCCCTTCACGGTTTCGAAGCTTAATATGCTGTAAAATGGATGAGAACTTTCGGAAATGATTCCCGTGGTTAGGGAAGCGTTTGGCCCGTGTGAGATCTCCCTTTCTGCCCCAGTCTGATACTTTATCCATTATAACCTTTCCATTGTTGGCGACCAGGAAAAGCAGGTGTCCATTTACTCCTAAAGTGGGAAGGTGGGTGAGCGTGCGTCCTTCCCACTCTGTTGCTTCACCCCTGCCTCTCCCCCCCACACTCACCCAACATGGATCTGTGTTTCCTGGAGGAAATCAACCTCGGAGCAATTTACCTGCTATTCAGTGGCCTCCAACCTGCCCCCAGACAAAGAAGCGACAACTCACTAGGGGGTCATTCAGGTCTCCGAAAATAATGCTTCTCTCAGCAAGGGCAAGGGGCTTGGAAAGAGGGGGGGTCTAGGATCCCCAGCTCACCTCTGGCTTCCGGAAGGCACCAGCCCCTACTTGCTGGCCCAGATCCCTGGGAGACCGTGGGGAAGGTCCTCTCGTTGGGCTTTTCTTGTGATCTAGAAAGATCCTGAGAGCTCAGAGACCATTGCTTTTGACTCGTAAAGCCTCAGGGGGTTAGATTCAGGGACCAAAGCAGAAAACATCGTTCACGTGGTCGCCTTCTGTTCTAGTCCCTTCTTCCCCCTCCCCCTCTGATAGCGCATGAAAGCACTGCCTGACCAAATTCAAACAGGTCAATCATTTCGGTTTTCAAAACTTTTCAGAAATGAACTTCTCCTTCCTGTTAACTCTTTATTTTTTCCCCTGTATTCTGGAACTTGGTTTTCCAAAACATGTTTTGCTTTTTTTTTTTTTTTAAAGTCTCTTCTGATTGTTAATCAAGAGATGTTTTAGTGGTGTAAGAAAACACTCAAACAAATTCTTCTCGACCTTCTTTTCTGGGCTTTAAGTCATTTGAGGAACCAGATCGCTGAGGGTGCTGTTGAGACACAGGTGGAGGAGTCTCTGTGGCTGCTGCCCAGCCCCACCCTCCACCCGCCCCCCTGTCACCCTGGGTCGCACTGCTGGCTTTATCCTGCAGCCACAGCCAATGAGACACCGTGCACATTTGAGCACATAATGAGCACACTCTGATGGTGGCAGCGGGCGATGACATCATGGCCTTTTCCAGCCTCTCTTTCCAGTGGCCTAACGGGGTTGTCTTGGTACCCTCAGCCTGAGAATTCATGGCCTTCGGTTTGTAAATGGCTTTGAACTAAAGGTATAGATTCCATAGGTGGTAGCTTGTGGCCCTGCCCCTCAGGGGGACCTAAGAAACACACAAAGGAGAGGAAGGCTCCTTGTTCTGTCACAGAATCCCGACCTTCGTGCCTTGCGGGGGGGCTTGTAGGACCAGGAGGGGGCCCGGATTGGAGTTTGAGGCCAGTACCCAGTAATGAGAAGGAGGGGCCGGCCCCAAGCAAAGCATGACAGGGGGAAGAGGCAGCTTATTCTAGCAAGGGAAAAAAAAAAAAAGCTAGACTGTTTGTCTAAGTAACTAGCCGCATAGCGTGGGACTAGCCACTTCACTCCCCTGTGCTTTCGCATCCTCATTTCCAAACTAAGAGTGGTAGACTTGGTGGTCTCCTGGGCCCCTCGCGGCCCTACTTTGCTGCGAGCCTAGACATTTTAACCAGGTGCCCTTGAGCCACCTCCTCAGTACTCACTCTCCAGACCAGCCCTCCCCTTCCGTCATCCTGCTACCTGCAAACGCAGCTTGTCCGCGGTCTCCCTTCTTCTTGCTTTCTGCCTTCCAGTTTATCTCAGATAGATTAGTTCATACTAAGGTGTTAATGGCTGACTGGTTTCATGGGTTTTTATCCAAGAGAAGCTTGCATATTTTTTAAATTTTTTTTAATATTTTTGAGAGAGAAAGAGAGCGAGCGAGCAGGGGAGGAGCAGAGAGAGAGGGAGACACAGAATCCAAAGCAGGCTCCAGGCTCTGAGCTGTCAGCACAGAGCCTGACGCAGGGCTCGAAGCCATGAACCGTGAGATCATGACCTGAGCCAAAGTCGGGTGCTGAACTGACTGAGCCACTCAGGCGCCTCTAGAAACTTGCCTTTTTAGAGGAGATGGCATTATCTTTAAATGCAAAGGAAAGGGCGCTCGTGGGGGCCGGGGCCATGTGGGACATGCTTCAGTGGCCACCACAGCATGTGAGCATCTCTGTGCCCCCTTACCAGATCCCGAAAGCTCCTCCCCTACCCCGCAGGCAGTCACAGCAGGCAGGTTGTGCCCCTGGGGGTGTCGCTCAAGGGTCTGAGCTCTGCTCTGATGTGCCACTGTCCCTTCCAGCTGGAAGTGTGTGTCACCTCTCGTGGTGGTTGCTGCTGCCAGGGCCGGCAAGGGGGATGGGGGTGGGGGGACCCCACTTACGTGCACAGGGGCTTCCCTCTTTTACTGACCCGGCCAGTCATGAGCCAACTGAATTCCAAGTGTGCGCTGAGCTCAGTCACTGAAACGTAATGTAGCCACAGCGATTTGATGCCAAGACCGAGTTGAAGGAGGTCGCTTTCACTGATGCCATTCTGAATTCAGTGGGTGAGGATCAGAGACCTTCTTTGGACACGGTTTGGTTTCTGTGGCCTTCAAGGTAGACGACATTAGACTTATACCCTTGCCTCTCTTCCAAGGCCTGGCAGGAAAGTGATGCACCCAAGGTGCATCACCCTTTGCTTAACATAAGCCCGCGCTCTCTGCCCTCCACACCTCTGCTCCCTTCCCCAGACCCTGTTGCCTACGGCTCTTTAAACACCTGATGAGTAAGTCATCCCACATATTAAGCCAAGAACGTTTAGGCTCTGAAGTCTTCTCTCCTAAGACACTCCTTAAAAGTCTAAATGCAGGCAATTGTGTCCCACACTCTGGCCTCACACCTGCTATGTGGACTTCTTGGAAGATTCAAAGAATTAATGGAAGCAGGGTTTGCGAAAGGTGAGCGTTTTGAAATTCCTCTCCGTCCGACCGGTGCTGCGTTCAGCGTCAGCCGTGCCTTGTTTCATCCCTGCAGCAGGTGGCCGCCACCCCCGCGGGCTGGTCTTCCGTTCTGTCCCCACAGAGCGCCAGCCACGAGGCCACCTCACAGGGAGCCCCCGTCAGCCGCTGTGAGGCCCGAGGCAGAGCTGAGTGGGCCCGAGGACGCCCTTGTCCCCTGCTCACCGCGCCCTCACTCGGTCGGGACCTGCCTCCCTGTAGGCACACTTCCCAGCCCCGCGTTTCTGCCTGGAGACCTGAAAACCCCTGAGACACAGAAAGCGAGGTCAGGTCAGCCAGTCTGAGACACGGCAGGCAGTTTGGAAAGTGTCCCCCGGGCAGGAGGGTGGCCGGGGTAGGGGGACAGGAGCTCGCTCTCCCCTGGTTCAGATCGTGACGGGCTTGGCCTGGAGCCTGCCAGGGCTCAGAGCTGACACCTGTGTGTGCCAGTGTTTCCCCGAGTCAAAAGCATGTTCTGTGTTTCTTGCAGCTCGGAATGAACAGGAGGAACAGGAAGAGAAAAGAGAAATCAAGAGGAGGTCNCTCTACAGGACCCCTCCCCGGGGACAGCGGTCAGCTCAGTTTCATGACCTTCCGTGCTTTTGGCTGGTGACATTCTGCTGCTTGATTTTGTGACACCCACGCCTCCCTTCCCACCCCCCACCCCCAGGCTGTCAGGTGCATTATGTTTTCAAGCACAGTGAATATTGTTTTTCAGAAATTCACTATAACCCCACCAAGCATTGGAAAGTCATGATCAGAGTCCGCAGTTTGCATATAAAGCAGTTATTGGCTGTGACCCTGGGAGAGCAAGTTTTCCTTGCCCCCCAGCCCCCCGATACTGTTCCTTACCTATTAACGGAGAGCTACTTGGTTTTATTATGCCAAGTCCAGTCTGAATTACTGAATGAGGAAAATGCCCAAAGCGCCGATAAATTTAGTGCAGGTGTTTGAAAAGCACTTCAAGTCATAAAGCTGGAATTCTCATGGATATTGACCCCCAAAATAGACAGCATGGCAGTGTGCAGTGGGCCCAACTGGATCGAATTCCATACGGGTGGCCTTTCTAGTAACAGACTCTTATTTGAGGCTATTCTTGGATGGTGCTGACAAGTTTAATTAATTGATAACACGCAGGAAACAGTACTAGATTGTTTTTAATCAGCCTCCTACAGCGGCCTTCTTGAGAGAAAGATACTCAAATCTTCGAGACAGTTAAGAGACCCATTAAAATTAATTTTTAAAGGTCTATTAATGGACTTTTCCCTCTAGAAATATTACGTAAAGGAAGAAACTCAGAGGTCCTAAAACATCACTCCAGTTGTTAAGATGATGATTTGTGTGTCTTTGACTTTGTCTCCCTTGGAGTGTCCCAAACGCCCGGTGACAAGCCAAATGCCATCCCAGTTATAAGGAGGATAAACAAGAGCCTGAAAAGCCTGATGACAGGCTGACATCCCTCTGGTTGGGAACTTGAACAAGAGCTAAGTGACCTCACTTTATCCAGGTGCCGTCACCCAAGTCATGGTCTGATTCTTTAAATCCCTAAGACCACCCCATCTTTGGACGCAGGGGATCCGTCCTCCCGGGCCTGAGTAGTGAGGAGGGCCGGGGAAGGTACCTTGCCTTGTCTTAAGTGTGTCCTCGACGGGACTTTGACTTTGCAAAGGAGGCTGGTGATGACCCCTCCTTTCTAGGAAGGTCTAGACATTTCAGAAAAAAAAAAAAACATTTTTAATCAGATTTGCATAAAATTCATCGGGTTGATTACTGGGCCCAAAGCCTCCTAAACTTGAGGGCTTCTTGCTAAAAACTGGGAATAGGAAAATACTTAAGCATATATTTAGTTCTTGTCTTTTTAAAAAGAGTACACAAAAAGTCAGCCAACTGCATAATTTGGCAGCAGGGCAAGGGAGGAGGGTCCCCCCTCGTCATCTCCCAAAGGATGGATACCGCTAAGGATAGGTGCCCCCAAATAGCCCCTCATTTTCGCAAGTCCCCAAGGCCAGAGAACTGTCTCCTCTCCCTCCCAGTCACCTCTCCTTCCTCCTCCCAGGAAAGCTGCCTTGTAATTTTGGCATCTGCCTTCCCCTAGGACTGGCTTGGGGAATGAAAAATAATGAGTTTAAGGGAAGGGAGAACTGTTTTGAAGGGAGAAACTGGAAGGCGCTTGCACGCCTGGTTTTGCCGACAGAGATGCACGCCTGCCTGCCGGGTAGGGAGCTCCCTATTGCCTCCTGGCCCTGGGCAGATTTTTCTCCTCTGGGGCCTTGGGCACAGCAAGACCAGATACCAGCGGTGATGAGTGTCGTTGAGTTACCCGCAGCCCGAGAGTCTCCTCAGTGCGGTTCTATGTCATTTTAATGTAGTCATGAGAAAAAACGAAAGCCGGGAGCTGATGCTGATAGCAAACAGACGGTCATTTTCCTTAGCCGAATTGAGACTAACCTAAAAATTATATGCTCTGTCTTTTAATAAATGCCAGCCTCTTCCTCTGAAAAAAATGCTGGCTAGCTAAATGGATAGACAGATAGGAAGAAGAAAGGAACGGAGGGAGAGAAGGGGGAGCGCACTTGAGTCAAGTTGTATTAATAGTGGATTTGGGGCCTCAAGTAATTAATTTACTTTGCAGTATTTGGTTGCAAGTGATATTTCTGCCATAGATTGAAATATATTGCTTCCAACCCCTGCTCCCGGCCCCTTCTTCTAGTCCCCCACCCCCAGAAAACTGACGTTGGCCACAGAGATCATTTCCTCATCCGAGGAGGGGAGGGACCCCAGCTTCATGCACCCCAAAGGCACATCTGGGCAGGAGCCCATGCTCACCATGCAGAGTCCCAAGGGAGCGTTGGTTAGGCGGCCTGCACACCACTGGAGATCTCCCCGTGGAGGAAACTGGTCCCCTCCTCCCTTCTTCCCACTCCCTCCCTCCCAGCTCTTGGGAGCAGTGCCTTATTGATGTAGAGAGATCCTGTCTAAAGTCTCCGGTGGGATTCGGGCATGAAAAATAGTCCCTGACCTTTATATCTAACATTTAGTTTTCTGTACACTCCAGACTCTGCCACCAAGTCTATTCGTAAAATATCCAGAGCGTGGTTTCCAGAAATAATAAACTAGAAATCCCACGCTTAACCTGTGTCTTCTCACGGTGCACGTACAAATTAGCACTGTTTGTCTGACACCTATGGTAAACCTCGCTGGTCCTGAGAAACACAGGGCTGTCGAGTAGGGGTCCTCGTGCAGCCGGGGATGTATGGAAACAGTACACGTTTGCGTGGATTTTAGTCGTTGTGCGAAAGCTCCCTGAGGGCACGTTCTGGAGTCGGGACTGACTGCCTGCCGCCCCGTGAAGTCTGGGAGCCGTGGCTTCCTGCCACAGGCAGCGCTGACACCGGAAGGTCCCGTCCCGGGAAGGCCAGGGCCCCCTCAGCACAGTTTGGAACCACTTTGACAGGGCGCTACATGTACTCGGGGCATGTGGGCCACAGCCGGCCAGGCCACGGACCCCCTGATCGTCAGTCCCACTGTTGACCAGGAGGGAGCCGCAGGTGGCTTTGGTCGTGTCCGGAGCCTCGCAGCGCCCGGCTCCATTCTCCTGGGTCCCAGCCTGGCAGTCATCTCACTTCTTTCCCATGCCCTTTCCCACGCCCTTTCCCACGCCCTTTCCCACGGCTGGCCAGCTGGCAGCAGGCTGGAGCATTCCAGCACTGCCAAAGGTGTGCGGCAGCCGCAGGAAACAGAGTCCGAACAGCCAGGATGGTTTGGATTCATGCGTGTGTGCATGTTTTGTAGGCCTTTGCGGTAAGGCTGTAGGTGATTGCGTTTTCTGTTCATAGAAGTAAATACAGTGGAGGGCTTGGAGGAAAAACTGCTTTTAAATCACGTCGGTTAAACGTGAGTTGACAGCATCCTGAGGACAGAGCGACGGTGTTGCCCCAGAAGAAATAAACCCAGGGACAGGAAAGGGTGACACAGACGTCAGCCGTATGCTGCCCGAGTACAGAGGGAGGGTGCTCGTGACTGGGGCCGCGGGGGCGGCTAAATAAAGGCGCGCTCTCGGACCAGTGGTCGCAGCCCTCCGTCAGGTCTGTCCTGGCGGCCTGTCCCGCCCCTTCCTGGCCTAAACCCGTCCCTCCCCCCCATTTGCGGACCTGTCATGTGAACTTCCTGAGGAGAGGGTCCCCCCAGCTTCATCATTCATTCGTGCGGACCCCCGAATTTGCATGTTGTTTGCACCTACACCTTTTTTGGTGTCTAAAACACACTTAAAATGATCTTCAGACCCACACTGGGGTGCGCACTCCATTTGGCACACGGATGTGGGCTTGCAAATCCGAAATGAGCCCGGCCCACAGTGGGAGGCGCGGTGCGGGTGCGGGAGAATCCACAGCGACGCCCGCACCCACACAGGCGGCCAGGCGGCTTGGAAGGAGACACCGCAGTGTTATTCAGAGACAGCCTACCTGTCTGTCCGGATAAGCCTGAAGGTAGCTCAGGGGATGATAAAGCTCTCTCTCTTTGAGTTCTGGAAAAGTCCCAGGTCCAGGCGTCAGAGCCCTGGGCCCCACCCAGGGCCCTGCTCCTCACTTGCTGTGTGATGTGCTGGTTGCCTCTCGGGACCTCGTTTTCCGACCGACCAAGCGAGCTAACCTCCCCTGGCCGACTGGGCCCGTCTCTCTCCCTCCCTGCAGCTCAGCCAAAGACCCACAGTGGAAGAGCTTAGAGAGAGGAAGATCCTCATCCGCTTCAGTGACTACGTGGAGGTGGCTGACGCTCAGGACTATGACCGCAGGGCAGACAAGCCGTGGACCCGCCTCACCGCTGCCGACAAAGTAAGCAGAGGGGTGAGGAGTGGGGTAGGGCGTCCTCAGGCCTCCGTGGGCCCCGCGGCGGCTCTCCGGCCTGCCCGGGACCCCATGCGGAGACCGAGGCTGGGGCTGCAGTGGCCGGGAGGGAGCGCTAAGTGCCCGCCGGGCCCACTGAGGGTGCTGGTTCCCCAACGGCTCAGGTAGTCTGCGGGGGGGGTCACTGAAGTGACGGTCCACTGCCGGGGGGAAGGCGCACAAGTGTCACGCAGACTCATGCTGCGACGGCAGGAGGAGAGCCCACGGGGGCGGCTGTGTGCACACAAACAGGACATCTGTAGGGCCCGGAATGGTCCTCAAGTGCGAGGCTCTGGGCTCCTTGCAGACCTTGGTGGCGAGGCCGCTGTCCTCAGCGCCCAGTAGGATTCACATAACCAGAGAGGCCAGCTCACTGTGTCTGCGGCGGTTCTAACCTAACTGTGGAAACGGGCCACCAATCAGAACCCTTGAGTCTGCGGCCGGGCTTTGTAAGACACGCAGCAAAAGGAAAGGGAGTCGTCACCTGTCCGCTGGACTGTGACTCAGACACAGCCTGTGCTGTGCAGCCCTTTGGGACTCTAGCCTTGTCACCGTTAGGAACTGGAGAGCTAAGGGCCTTTCAAGTCACCAGTGCAAAATAATGGCCATGTCCGGTGTGCAGGTGACCCTGGGGAGACTCGGGGAAGAGCACTGCCCTTGCCCCATGAGTCTCTGGGCCGGGGCCTGCCTTACGTGGGCTGCCAGGCAAGGCCCCCTGCAGCGCGCCCTGGCCTGATCCCGTGCAGGGAGTCTGCACGTGGGGTGGGAGCGGCGGGGCCAGAAGCAGGCTTTCCAGAAATGCCTCCCACATGACGGGTCCCCCGCCCCGGGTCCTGATGAGTGGGAACCTCTGCCCTCCTCTTAAATGTGGCACTCTGTTCTTCTGCGTCCGGGCATCCGTGGTGAGTGGCCCCAGGCACAGCAGACACAGCCCCGCAGGCCAGGTCTCCAGGCTGGGGTGTACTGTAAACGGGGTCAGAGCGGGGACCTTGGCCCTTTCTGCCTTTTGTTCACGCCCTGACTGCGGCGGCCTTGCCCGTGTCTCCCCGCGCACAGGCTCATGCTGTGGGTCGCAGCCCGCGAACTCCAGTTCCTCGAAGGCTGCGGCACACGACCTGGAAGTGGTGCCCGCAGATGCGGGGTGCGCCTGCCTTCCCGGGCGGGGGGCGGGCAGCCGCTGTGATCCTACCTAAAGGCTTTTCCGGCCTCAGACTCGCAGTGCCTTGACAGGCCCATCAGACGAAACCCAGTAAAACCTTGGCCTGCGAGTGTTCCGCGAGACGAGCAGACAGTTCTAGTATATTTTAACCTGATAAATGAGCGACGTCTTGCAACACCAGTCATCTGTGATGCCGAATGTCACATGATCACAACTGAGCCAAAGGTTCTTGAAATTCGCTTTGATATACAGCAAGTGCTTTGGATGACAAGCGTGTTTCTGGAACGAACTGTGCTTGCAAACCAAGGTTTTACCGCACTCCCCTTACAAGGAGCTCTGGGAAGAGCGCCTGGGTGGCTCAGTCGGTTAAGCATCCACCTTGGGCTCAGGTCATGATCTCACAGTTCATGAGTTCGAGCCCCACATCAGGCTCTGGGCTGACAGCTAGGAGCCTAGAGTCTGCTTCGGATTCTGTCTCTCCCTCTTTCTCTCTCTCAAAAATAAACAAACATTAGAAGGAGCTCTGGAAAAGAGCACATGTTTAGAATTTCAATCCCTAGGGAAGAAGTGAGGTTTTCTGCAATTTCAGACCTTCTGTTCTACCACCTCCTCATCTGTCCTTGCGTCCTGCCTGTCTGCCCTCCCTCAGCCACAGCACATCTCCGGGCGGTGCTGGAAAGGGGCAGCTGTTCAAACATAGCCCGTGCCCTTAATGATGGCATAGACCACCTCAGAATCAACAGAGCTGTGAAAGAGTGAGGGCTTTGGAAATCAAAGGGAAAGGAGGCAGCTGGCCATCACCTATTCCATTAATTTGAGGAATTTGACCCCATCCCTTCTAGAAGGATCCATTCTGAGGCGGCACGGTGCTTGTGCTGAGCTTCGATTGTTTACCTAAGGAAGATGAGAGGTTGACATTTAAATGTGCACTTGGGGCGCCTGGAGGGGCTCAGGTGGTTGAGCATCCGACTTTGGCTCAGGTCATGGTCTCACGGTTTGTGGGTTTGAGGCCTGCGTCAGGCTTGCTGCTATCAGTGCAGAGCCGGCTTCGGAACCTCTGTTCCCCTCCCCTGCTCACGCTCTCTCAAAAAATAAATAAAACCTTAAAGAAACAAACAAAACACCTTTAAAAGTGCACTCAAGACCCCAGGAGGGTGGCGCAGATCTGCATGCCTCTCGCTGCCTAGACAGAAGTGCTCCATGAAGAGAGGAAGGAAAAGACACATCGGGTGGTAAGCCAGATAGCATCATTTGCAAGTTATGGTCTGGGGAGGAGGCATTCTTAGTATGTTCCAGGTGATTTTCTTTCCCCTCCCAGTGAAGGAATTCGTTTTTATGTACTTCAGTCATACGGCTGTCAAACAAGACAGAAATAATAAGGGAACTCCTTTCCATCTGCCTCTTCTGCATACTCATGGACCTCTCTTCATTCCAGGCTGCCATTCGAAAGGAGCTCAATGAATTTAAAAGCACTGAAATGGAAGTTCATGAATTGAGTAGACATTTAACAAGGTTAGTACACTCAGGGGTTCTTTTCCGTTTGTTTTTGTTTTTTTGTTTTTTCTGTCAAATGGTCATATCTGCTTCCCAACTAACTGTCCCATCTGCTGTGGGATTACAGGTGTGTGGTGGGCGTGATGCGGGAGGGGATGAGAGAAGGTCCTTGTGAAGTTCCTCCATGGTTACAGAATCTAGGGAAAGGAGCGCCGTGGCCTTGTGAAAGCTTAGGTTTTCACTTAAAGATCCGTTGGGTGCCAGACCGCCAATAACCCCAGAGTGGGTTTTTATGGAAACCTCAGCAGAGGAGAAAAGCCCCTTGACATTTATATTGGGTCAGCCCAAGCCAAGGCTGGGCAAAATACCAAGTCCATGTGGCACTGGAAGTGCAGACACTCCGGAGGGCTTTGCCCCTGTGAGTCCATATCCCGTGGGGACACTTAAGCACAGAGAGATGTAAGGTCACGTGGCCAGTTAGTGACAGAGCCATGGACTTAAATGTTATGAGTCCTGTGGCAAACGTTTAGAGAAATGGGGCGTACTGACTGTGTGGCGCTGGGGCTCAGAGACACGGGTTCGGTGCTGCACCTTGCTGCTGAGTCCAGGCTGAGAGAGAGGGCCAAGGGCCACTAAGGCCATCCAGTTTGGGCCCCCAGATGAAATGACTCCAAAACTAAGGGTGAATTCCGTGGGGCTCAAGGACTTGAGTTCTGCTGAGGACATGCCTTTGGGCGGAGGTTTAAGCAGATTTAGCCTGGCGCTCGTCAGCCACGGGGACTCAGGATGGGAAGCTCGGACTGTGGCATCCGGCATCTGTTACAGCCCCTTGGTCTTGACTTAACTGTTTGTTTTCTAGGTTTCACCGACCTTAACAGTCAAATTCCTCCTGAGTGCTATGCTGTCTTCAAAACATAAATTTCTAAGAACCATAAGTGCTGGTATTTATTCACTTCCCCATTATGATGTAAATCTTCTGAACTGCCTTTTTTTAAAAAGAAGAAAAATAAAAGGAAACCCGATCAGGATTCTCTTTGCGCAAACGCAACAGTCACCGCTCGGGGTCAGCTACGCCACCACCGCGGGCCCGAGGGCACCAGTGGGCCGAAGACCTCCCAGCGCTTGGAAGGGTCCTGGTCTTCTCCCCGCACGCCTGGCGGGCGCCGCGTTCGTTTAGGCACCGGCGAACCTCTTCCCCCGAAGTGTCAGTCACCTGCGTCCAGAGAAAGCGGAGGCGGTGGGTTCGGCCTGGAATGGACTGTGCAGATGGCCTGGTTGGCTTTCTAGACTTGGCCAGACACACCGGCTCCTGGCCCGGCGACTGGCTCGGGGGCCTCTCGGGAGGAGGATGCTGAGATGCTCAGTCACCCCTGTCCTTTCTCTCCCGTCAGCCGTCATCCATACAGTGAACAGAAGGGAAGTTGCTTTTCTGGGGGAGTCTGTGGTTGGCTGACTGTTGGTCTCGAGAGAGTGTGGCTGCAGGCATGTCCCCTCGCGCCGAGCCGCCGCCCAGGGCCTCTGGTGTGCAAGGGGGAAGTTGTCATCCGCTCAGTTCCAATCAGTTGGCCCATCTGTGTCTCAGAAGCCAGGTGTCCGGGTGGCCTCAGCCGCTGCTGGGGGTGCCCGTGGTACTGGTGCGTCCGAGTGTAAGGACCCCGCAGAGGACAGAGAGGCTGGGGTAGGAAGCTGCTTGGCTGGTGTTCCTCATTTCCTCCGTGCACCCCAGGGCCGCTGACCGTACGGGCTGGGAGTTAGCAGCCTCTGAGTGCAGGACCGATGCATGCACGCCAGACACCATTTCACCGGTCTCTGATGGGCTGGGACTCCAGAACCACCCGATGGCCTTCTAGTCCCCTTTCTTTGCGCTCAAGAGTCGCCGGGGAGGGGCCTCAGGGGTTGGCGGACGCCAGCACGGCGCGAACACCAGCCACGCCTGCCCGTGCTGTACCTTCCCGCTCCTGCCCGTCTGGAGAGAATCCTTCCTCCCTCGTGGTGCTGGCAAAGCTGATCGGAGGGGTTTCTCTGAGTGTCCCATTTACTTGGGACCGCAGGAAGACAGTGGCCTTCTGACGGGGGGGGGGGGTCACCGAGGGTAAGGTGTGCGGTGAGTGGGAGCACAGCCCCCAAACCCTAACGCCTATCTTCACGAGGCCCATTGCAGCTGCTTCTGCTTTCCCGCCTGACAGACCCCGTAGGGCCCTCTGTCGTGGTCTCGCAGGTACCGTGATTTCTCTCGGTTATGGCTTGCTCTCCGCCACACGTGCCCAGGATTTACAAAGATCCCGGGCTGGCCTTCCCTAAAAGGAGTCGACCAGCTGCCACCCCAAAATGTATGGGAAGTGGGTTACTCTTGGGATGCACCCCCATCGACGAGGCCATTTAATGCTCTGCAGGCATTAACAGCCCCTCTGGGCAGGGTCTGGGGGGAGCGCGGGGCCATTCTTCGGGCCGTGCCCACTAGCCGCTGCAAAGCTGTCGTGCGCCTGTCCCATACCGAGGGGCCCTCACTAGATCCTTTTATCTTCGAATGTGGAATCTGATAGCTAACTGCCGCGGGAAGGTACCGTTCAGGGAAAACGTGGTCGGGATTGGAGTGGCTGTACAGTCTTCCCGAAAGGCTTACTGACGTTTTGAATGTGCAAATGGTGTGACGAAAGATGTAGGGGTCTTTCGTCTAACTTCTCGACGGCGGGCACGTCCCAGGCCGAGGTGCCTGCCTTGCCCGGATTTGAGTCTGAGCTTCCTGTAACTCACCCCCATCTTCATGCGGCTCCCGGGGCCCTGACAGGACAGGCCTGCCCCAGGCCTGAGAGCGAGTCCCGAGGGAACGCATTCCACCGCCTGGACTCCTCCCTCGAAGGCCAATGGCTGCTTTGCTGGCTCTGGGGCCTCTGACTGCCCGGGAACGGGACGCCCAGGTCAGTTTCCCTGCAGCCGGCTGCCCAGGTTTTCTGCCTGAAGTACCCTCTTCTTCCAGTCCACGTGGAGCTGGGGAGAAACTGAACACAATTTCAGCCCCCACCCCTGCAGAGCACCCTCCGTGAGCCGTCAGTTGCAGGAATTAGGGGTGCACCCTCCCTGCTACTGAGCTCTCGGCCGCCATCAAGATGGGCTGTTAATTCAAGCCCAGCTCAGGGGCTCAGCAACCTCCGTGGACCACAGGATGGGCCCTCTGCTGTTGCCTTCCTTCCTTGAGATCCTGAGGTCTTCCTACAAATCTATCCAAATTTCTTTGTTGCCGCATTAAGACAACCGGAAGTTGTGTTACTTTCTAAGATGACAAATTGGCAGTTACAAAAAGAGAGGGATGGGCTCGGTGGTTTAAAATGCATCCCTTTTCTGAAAAAGCTGCGATTCTCAAAGGTCTTGTGCAGACAAATTCCCAGTTGAGCCTTCTGTCCTTTGGGTTAGTGTGAGGAAGGACGTGAAGATTCTCAAAAGGACTCCCTCTTGAAAGCAGTCATCGCCGCCACCTCCCGCCACAGAAGGGACTCCTGTCGGCCCCTTTGCTCTCTCAGAATTGCTGGTTGATTCCTCTCCAAAGGCCCTCATAAGCCCTGTAAAACTTAAAACTTTAGCCTTTATGTCCAATTAGAGAAACCAAACAATGTGATGGTAGATGTGATTTTAAACAAAAACCCTCTGAGTTTATTTTTCTCCCGCTTATGAACGTGTATTTATATTTGCTGAATGAATATTGTGGTGTGTGCTTCGATGAATGGGATTTCAGGCTCTCCCCGTGCACAGCCGGTGGGTGAAGGTCACCTCCAATGACTTTTGCTTCCCATCTGTCTGTCAATCCCCAAACCAGTTGCTTTTTCCAGTTGCTTCCCGGGTGTCTGTACATAGTTTGTCTTTGTATAGGAGTGCTCTCCTGTGTTCTATTTAACAGATGATGGCTGTGTGAGGAAGATGGTGTAAATAGAATACAGATTAAACTGGATCTCTACGGCCTACGTTTTGTACATATAGAAACTGCATGGTATTTAAATTATTGTTTGTCTCTGATGATATATGCAGTTTCTTTAAAAACAAACCAAAAAAAAAAAAAAGTCTAAAAAAAACCCTTGCCTTGGCTCCTGTGTGTGTCTTGTCAACCACGGAAAAAAGTTGGGCTGAGGGCGGCAGTTGGGACGGAGGGCAGGCCAGCTCGTCAGCAAAGCGTCAGAGTTAGAGAGACACACAGCCCCTCATGGATCCGGGGTTCCCGGGTGGGAGGAGGAGGGCTGCACGTAAATTAGCTTTCCAGGACTTTTTTTTTTTTATAGTTTATTTATTTATTTTGAGACAAACAGAGCATGAGTGGGGGAGGGGCAGAGAGGGAGGGAGACACAGAATCTGAAACAGGCTCCAGGCTCTGAGCTGCCAGCACAGAGCCTGACGCGGGGCTCGAACCCATGACCTGTGAGATCTGACCTGAGCCGAAGTCGGACGTTTAACCGACTGAGCCACCCAGGCGCCCCTCCAGGACTTTCTAAGACGTATTGCCCAACTGCCCTTTAATACCTGGGAATCATGGGGGCGCCTGGGTGGCTCAGTTGGTTAAGTGTCTGACCTGTCGGGTCATGATCGCCTGGTTCGAGCCCCACGATGGGCTCGGCTGACGGCTTGGAGCCTGCTTGGGATTCTGTCTCTGGCTCTGGCTCTAAAATAAACATTAAGAAAAACTTTAAAAAAAATAATAATCTGGGAATCCTGAATATAAAATCATTTCAATCCCTCAGAGTCCTGTCCGTAGCAGCTCTCAGCTCTGTGTAACAGCAGTGCCATGGGGTGTCACTGCCCCCACGCAAGAGCCACCTGTATTTGTCCCGAAAGCTAAGAGCTCTATCACTTAACTTTCTGGCCCTAATTTGTCTGTCTGAAGTGTTGGGGGGAAGCAAGAGGGGCCTCCGCGCTTGCTGGCTGCATTTCAGGTGGGTGACGTGACTGGACAACGTATGTTTGGCTCTGGGGAAGAGAGGTCCCCACAGCGCCGCTCCCGGGAAGCCCGGGGAAGGTCTGAAAGTGCAGGCGTGAACCCGTGAAGGCCTGTGAGTCTGCACATCTAGCTCCCGGACATGCTGCTGCTGCTGCTCCAGGAACCGTGCTTCTGCGTACAGGGCCTTGCACAACAGTAGCCACTTCTCCCCCGGGGACTCCCCAGCCCCGATGACCAGCGTGAGCACGTGCACTGCTTGCTTCTTGGCCGAGCAGCAGCAGCCGGGCCCGCGGCACCTGCAGCATTGCGTCTGCGTGGTCACAGCGCTCCCTGGGCGGGCGGAGGGGCTCCCGGAGCAGGAGTGGCCGCGGCACAGAGGCCAAGGGGCTGCAGAAAGGTTTACAGGCTTCGGGCCGAGAGCTTCGCCCCCACTCTGCCCCCCGTTCACCTGCAGAGCTCTCGGACTTGTAATCTAATGGGCAGAACAGAAGTACAGGTGCCAAAGGGAGTGAAAGGCTTGTGAAGAAAAGCTTTGGTGGCGCCCCCAGTAGGCTCTGCCCTGCAAGAGGGAAGGAGACCAGCCATCATCCTGAGGGAGCCCTTTGTGAAGCGAACAGAGGCTCTGGCCCTGCACCCCCAATAGGTAGAGGTAGAGGCGGCCCGGGCGGCCCTCCCGAGATCTGTTCCGTCCTCCTGGGGCAGGCAAGTGGTGGCTATGCCACAGCACCTAACCGAGCAATTTGTCTGAGTCACTTTACTTCTCTGGGCCTCAACTTTCTCATCTGGCAGATGGGGACACAGATGTCCTGTGATGTCCTTTAGGGCATCAGCTTTCTAGGACTTGGGTTTCTCTGAATTTTAAAACGCTACACTGAGTCCTGAGGAAAGAGTCCAGCCCAGGCAGTCTCTTGGAGAATAGTTTGGATTCCTGCCCTTCAGACCACCTGCACGACAGACGTGCATGCCTGGCACCCCTCCCTGCCTCAGGTTGGCCCCCGGAGGGCTTGCTCATGATGGGACCTACCTGCCCCTTCCCATGTGCCTTCGTGGGGGCTCATCATGCAGCCGCTGTCAGCCAGACCACCTTACCTTATGCTGTCTTGCCTCTCCTTTCTTCTGGGCGAAAAAAAGAAAAAAAAGCATCCTGGAGGGGCCTGTGGGCCCTGAGCAGCGATGCTTAAGACACAGTTGTACCCCGACTCTGGGTGTGCCAGTGATGAGCTCACTTACACCTGATTATTAAATGAAAGGCCAAGTCTGACCCCAGAAATACTCCCTGGCGGGCTCTCCGCAAGTCGGAAGCACTCTCCTGGCCTTGATGAACCATGCATCTATTGCTACAGCTCAGACCTACCCTGAGCTCCTGGGCTGGCCTCCCAAATGTCACAAAGCAGCAGTGGGGGCGCATGTGGGCCAGAGCACCCTAGGATCACACCCTGTGTGGAGCCCGCCAGGACCCCTGGCTGTACCTGCCTTTGCTAGAGTACTCCCTATGCGAAGCCTGCAGCCCACTTCAGCTCCACCATGGCACCCTCTACGTGGGGTGCCCCGGTGCCCACAGCCTGTGCCTGCCTCGCCTCCATCTGTCTCACCCGCTGCATGGAACACCATGGGACACCCCAGCTCGTGCCCACTTCAACTCAGGCCATTTCACCAGGGCGGGACTAAGTACAGCATGTCCTGGGACCCCAGCCCATATCAACCACAGCTCCAGCCGGTCACAGTCACCAGGCACACACAGTCGATACAGGGGACGGCCATATACAAGACAATTCCTTTACATTTAGGAGAGGTAGCTGCTCCCCCCACAATTCATCTAAACACAAAGTTGAGCCAAATGAGACAGGGGAATATGTTCCAAGATAACAAGACAAAACCTCAGACAAAGGAAAGGAAATGAAGATAACCAATGTACCTGATAAAGAGTTCAAAGTAATGGTCGTTAAGACGTTCACAGGACTGGAGAGAAAAGTGGATGAATTCAGTGAGAAGTGCAGCGAGGAGAAAGAAAACATGAAAAAGTGCCAGACCTGAAGAACACAATAACTGAAATAATCCACAGTCTATTTGAGGGTGCAGCACAGGTCTGGGAGATGGGGTAATGGAAGCATACAAGCTGAATAGGAAAAATAAGGAAGAATTTAAAAGATGAGAAGGGGTTAAGGGATCTCTTGGACAACACGTCCACTAAACAAGCATTGCCGTTTCAGGGGTCCCGGGAAGAGGAGAGAAGAGAAAGGGGCAGAAAGCTTGTTTGAAGGAATCCTAGCTGAAAAGTCCCCTAAACTGGGGGAGGAAACCGACCTTCAGATTCAGGAAGCACAGACAGCTCCAAACAAGAGGAACACACACAGGTCCACACCACAGCACATAATAATTAAAATGTCAAAGATTAAAGAGGAACTTTAAGAGCAAGAGAAAAGCAAAAAGTTACATACAAAGGAAACCCTGTTAGACTATATAGTTTCCCAGACCAAAACAAAAAAAAGGAGTTCATCATCCCTAAACCAGCCTTACAAGAAATGTTAAAAGAACCTCTTTAAGTGGAAAAGAAAAGGCCATATTAGAAGAAAATTATGAAAAGAAAAAAATTTCATGAGTAAAAGCAAATATACAGTAAAGGTAGTACAGCAGTCACTTACAAGGCTGGTATGAAGGTTAAAAGACAAAAGCAGTCGAATCAATTCTACCTAAAAAGATGAAGGGTAACCAACCACAAAATTAAGAAATGTAAATGTACACATAAAATGTGGAGGAAGGAGTACAAATACAATTCTTTTAGAATGTGTTCAAACTTAGGTGGCCATCAACTAAGACCCCCATATACTTAGAATGTTATATGCAAACCTCTGGGGAACCACACACCACAAACCCGTAATAGGTAAACAAAAAATAAAGCCAAAGAAAAGCCAAGCATAAAATGCCATCAATCACAAGAAAGCAAGAGATGCAGAGAAGAACTACAAAACAACCAGAAAACAAGAAAATGACAATAAATATATACCTATCAATGATTACTTTAAATGTAAGTGGCCTAAATGCTCCAATCAAAAGACACAAAATGGTGGAATGGATGAAAAAACAAGACCCACCTGTATGCTGCCTACAAGAGACATCAGGTCCAAAGACACGCAGTCTGAAAGTGAAGGGATGGAAAAAGACACTCCACACAAATGGAGGCAGAAAGAAAGCCAGGTACCAACACTTATATCAGACAAAATAGACTTTTTTTTTTTAAAGTAGGCTTCACACCTGGCATGGAGCCCAGTGTGGGGCTTGAACTTATGACCGTGATATCAAGACCTGAGCTGAGATCAGGCGTTAGACATTTAACCAACTGAGCCACCCTGGTGCCCTGGACAAAACAGACTTTAAGACAAAGACTGTAACAAGACAAAGAAGGGCAATATATAATGATAAAGGGATCAATCCAACAAGAGGATATATAACAATGGTAAACATCTATGCACCCAACATTGAAGCACCTAAATACATAAAGCAAATATTAACAAACAAATGAAGAAACAGACAGTAATGTGATAACAACAGACAACTTTAACACTTCACATCAATGGATAGATCATCCAGGTAGAAAATATGGGAACAGTGTCTTTGAACAACACATGAAACTAGATGGACTTAACATATACATAGAACATTCCATCCAAAAAACAACAGAATACTTTTTTTCAACTGCACATGTGACATTCTCCAGGACCTATCACATGTTAGGCCACAAACAAGTCCCAATAAATTTAAGAAGACTGAAATCATATCATGCATCTTTTCTGACCACAACAGTATGAAACTAAAAATAAATTATAAGAACCAATTAAAAAAAACACACAATGGAGGCTAAACTACCAATGGGTCAATGAAGAAATGAAAGAGGAAATAAAATACATAGAGACAAATGAAAATGAAAACAACAGTCCAAAATCTTTAGGAAGCTGTGAAAGCAGATCTAAGAGGGAAATTTAGTAATACAGGCCTACCTTAAGAAACAAGAAAAATCTTAATTTAACCTTACTCCTAAAGGAACTAGAGAAAGAACAGATAAAACTCAAAGTTAGTAGAAGGAAGGAAATAATAAAGATAAAAAATAGAAATAAATGAAGTGAAGACTAAAAAATTGAAAAGATTAATGAAATCAAGTGCTGGCTCTTTGAAAAGATGGACAAAACTGAGAAATCTTTAGCCAGACTCAGGAAAGAGAGAGAAAGAACCAAATAGATCAAATCAGAAATGAAAAGAGAACAACCAACATTACAGAAATACAAAGAATGGTAAAAGACTATTACGAAAAATGATATGTCAACAAATTGGAAAACCCAGAAGAAATGGATACATTTCGATAAATATATAATCTTCCAAAACCAAATCAGAAAGAAATAGAAAATCTTAATAGACCAATTACTAGTAACAAAATTAAACTGGTTAAAAAAAAAAAAAAAGAAAGAAAAGAAAAAAGAAAGTCCAAACGGATTCACAAATGAATTCTATGAAACATTTAAAGAATTAACGCCTAATTCTCTATTCCAAAACACAGAAGAGGAAGGAAAGCTTCCCAATACATTCTACAAGGCCAGCATCACCCCAATAGAAAACAAACACACTATTTAAAAAACAAAACTACAGGCCAATATCCCTGGTAAACATAGATGCAAAAATCCTCAACAAAATACTAGCAAACCACATTCAACAACACATTAAAAAATCATTCACCATGATCAGGTTGGATTTATTTTGGGGATACAAGCATGGTTCAATATCTGCAGTCAATCAACATGATACACCACGCTAACAAAATAAAGAATAAAAATCATAAGATCATCTCGATAGATGCAGAAAAAGCAGTTACAGAATTCAACATCCATTCATGATAAAAACGCTCAACGAAGTGGGTTTAGAGAGAACATACTTCAAAATAATATATGACAAACCCACAGCTGACATCATACTGGTGAAAAACAGAGAGCTTTTCCTATAAGATCACGAACAAGACAAGGATGCCCACTCTCACCACTTTTATGCAACACAGTACTGGAAGTCCTAGCCACAGCAATCAGACAAGAAATAAAAGGCATCCGAGTTAGTTGGGTTTTTTCTGTTTTTTTTTTTTTTTTTTTTTTTTAGGCATCCAAACTAGTAAGGAAGAACTAAATCTGTCACTATTTCCAGATGACATACTATACACAGAAAACCCTGAGGACTCTACCAAACACTATTAGAAATCATAAGTTAATTCAGTAAAATTGCAGGATACAAAATTAACATACAGAAATCTGTTGCCTTTCTATATATACTCATAATGAAGGGGCAAAAATGTAAACAGCAATCCATTTACAATTTCACCAAAAAGAACAAAGTGGCTAGGATACAGTTAACCAAAGAGGTGAAAGACCTGTACTCTGAAAACTATAAAACACTGATGAAAAAAAACTAAAGATGCCACAAATAAGTGGAAAGACATACCATGCTCATGGATTGGAAGAAAACTGTTAAAATGTCCATACTGCCCAAAGCAATATATAGATTCAGTGTAATCCCTATCAATACTGTAACTCCTAGAACTAGAAAACATAATCCTAAAATTTGTCCAGAACCACAAAAGTCCTCAAAAAGCCAAAGCAATCTTGAGAAGACAAAAAATAAAAACTGGAAGTATCACAATCCCAGACTTTAAGATATCCTACAAAGCTCTAATATTCAAAACAGGATAGTACTGGCACAGAAAGAGACATTTAGATCAATGGAACAGAATAGAGAACTCAGAAATAAACCCATGTTTATATGGTCAATTAATCTATGACACAAGAATGGAGAAAAGACAGTCTCTTCAATAAATGGTGGTGGGAAAAGTTAACAGCTACATGCAAAAGAATGAAATTGGACCACTTTCTCATACATCATACACAAAAATAAACTCAAAGTGGATTAAAGATGTAAATGTAAGACCTAAAACCATAAAACTCCTAGAAGAAAACACAGGCAGTAATCTCTGACATCAGCCTAGCCACATTTTCATAGATAAGTCTCCCCGGGCAAGAGAAACAAAAACAAAAATAAGCTATTGGGACTACACCAAAATATAAAGATTTTGCACAGCAAAGAAACATCAACAAAAGATAACCAACCTCCTGAATGGGAGAAGATATGAATGAATGATAAATCCAATAAGGGGTTAATATCTAGAATATATAAAGAACTCCTATAACACCAAAAAATGATCTTACTAAAAAATAAGCAGAGGATCTGAAAAGACACTTTTTCCAAAGAAGACAGATGGCCAACAGACACATGAGAAAATGCTCAATATCATTAATCATCAGGAAATGCAAATCAAAACCGCAATGAGATATCACTCCTACTTGTCAGAATGGCAAGTATCAAAAACACAGGAAACAAGTGTTGGTGAAGATGTGGAGAAAAGGGAACCCTGGGCACTCTTAGTGAGAATGTAAATTGGGGCAGCCACTGTGGGAAACCGAATGGAGGGGACTCAAAAAAATTAAAAATAGAATTACCGTATGATCCAGTAATTCCACTACTGGGTATTTAGCTGAAGAAAATGAAAACACTAATTCCAAAAGATACATGCACCCCTATGTTTACTGTGGTATTTACAATAGCCAAGGTGTGGATATAACACAAGTGTCCACTGAGAGATGAATGCATAAGGAAAATGTGACAGAGAGAGAGAGAGCCATTTGCAACAACATGGATGGCCCTATAGAGTATTCTGCTAAGCAAAAGAAGTCCAATGGAGGGGTGCCTAGGTGGCTTAGTCGGTTAAGCGTCCGACTTTCACTTAGGTCATGATCTCGCTGTTCGTGGGTTCGAGCCCCGCGTCGGGCTCTGTGCTGACTGCCAGCTCAGAGCCTGGAGCCTGTTTCAGTCTGTGACTCCCTCTCTCTCTGACCCTCCCCTGCTCACGCTCTCTCTCTCCTAGAAATAAATAAAAATATTAAAAAAAAAAGTCCCATGGAGAAAGACAAAAACCATATGATTTCACTTACATGTGGAATCTAAAAACAAAACAAATGGGGGCACCTGGGCGGCTCAGTTGGTTAAGCATCCAACCTCAGCTCTCATGATCTCGCAGTTCATGCATTTGAGCCCCGAGTCAGGCTCTGTGCTGACAGCTCGGAGCCTGAAGCCTGCTCCAGATTCTGTGTCTCCCTCGCTCTCTGCCCCTCACCCCCAAGATAGATTGAACTGAAAACAAAAATCCTAAAAAACCAAACAAAAGGACAAAAGCAGAAAGAGACCCATAGAGAACAAAGTGATGGTTGCCAGAGCTCATAGGGAGTGGGCACTAGGTGAAGGGAAGTGAGAGATACGGGCTTCCAGTTGCGGGACGCGAACAGCACAGGAGGGAACGGTACAGCATCGGGAAGACAGTCCGTGGTAACAGCGCCGTACGGCGACAGGTGGGCACGGCAAAGCACACAGACTCACCCAGCCCCTGTGCGGTACACCTGAAACTAATGCAGCATTGCGTGTTGGCTGTACTTCAGTAAAAAAGAAAAGAGGAAGAAGAAACACCACTGCACAGCACGGAGCCCAGAAGCTCTGGGGTCGAATTCCGACTCTAGCTGTCATTAGCTGAGCCGGGCAAGTTGATTTCCGCAGCACTGGGCATGTTGCGCGGTCCCTCAGCTTTCTCATCTGTAACATGGGAATTAAGGCACCTGCTATGGGGATTAAATGAAATACGCATACGGTGCTCAGGGCAGCGTCTGACCCGCGTCTGCTCTCACCCACTGTTAGCGGTCACGCTTGACACCCATCTCACAAGCACCACGGACTCCGTTGCGCCTCAGACTTCTGTTTCCATATTTTCAAACCCTGCCCTTCAGCCCCACGCCTCTTCCTCCTCTTACTTCCTTTTCCAGGGAACGTCGTTACCTAGAAGTCGCCCTGTCTTTTCCGCGTCCAGCTGCCGATGAACACCTCCCAGGCTGGCCAGGGATGACTCGCCGGTCACAGGCACGGCCTCCTTGCCTGTGCCTCGACCTGTCCAAAGTCCTCTATCCAAACGCAGAGCTGTCCGCGCCACTGTCCAGCCCGAGGTCGGCGGCGGCCCCCACCGGCCAGCGATGCCACCCGGATCCCGGCACTGACGGGCCCCAGAGCGGCATGTGTGGCCCCGGAGCCCTGCGAGGGGGTGCTGATGGGGCCGTGCTGAGGTGATCGCCTCCGGGACCTCAAAGGGCTTCAGGGACTGAGCGCCTAGGCCTCCTTGGAGTCTTAGGTGACCCTGGACTAACGAGCAGCCAGAGTACTCGTGTGTCAGCCCAGAACAGCGGACGTGAGCAGATGGTTCTACGGTACCTGGTGCGTGGCCCCCGGCGTCTAACGCAGGCTGTGTGGGCGCCTGCGTCCTGTTTCCACCACCACGCACAGCTCCCAGCTATTAAAACGCTCCTCACGTACCCAGAGCTGTGCGACACCATTTTCGTGTTTGACTTGATTTCATCCTTACAACACCTGGTGGCTTCCAAACCGGGTCTGCCTCTAAAGCATCGCTCTGACCCGCCCTCCGAGGCCAACGCATGCGTGGCTGCCCCACGGCTTTCTTGAGCTTTCTCAGCCTGCCCTCAGTTATCCCAATCGCCTATCTTAAGGAATAAGGTCGGCATCTGACCCCGAGAACCACAGATCAGGGAAGGCGCCCAGCTCTCTGCAGGCGGGCACATAGAGCGAAGCCGTTTCCCTAACAGCTCCTTCCTCTCCCCTCTGTGCGCAGCCTGTGCCTCCCACCAGGGGGGACCTCACACAGCCATGAGCCAGTCGGCCGATATTTATGGCTTCTTCCTGCAAGGGAAATTGTGTCGAGCCAGGCACTGGCACGGCGTGGGTCGCACCTGAGGCCGCAGCAAAGGCAGGAAGACCACAGCACGCTGCCCAAGGCCAGATAGGAGGAACATATCTGACATTTAATCAGCCGTGGACACACACAACCAGTCTCTTTCCCAAATACTATTTTCGGGGGGGCACCTGGGTGGCTCAGTCGGTTAAGTGTCCGACTTCGGCTCCGATCATAATCTCACGGTTTGTGGGTTCAAGCCCCACATCGGACTCTGTGCTGACAGCTCAGAGCCTGGAGCCTGTTTCAGATCCTGTGTCACCCTCTCTCTCTGACCCTCCCCTGCTCACACTGTCTCTCTTTCTCAGAAATAAATTAAAAAAAAAAAAACATTAAAAATGTTTAAAAAAACAAATACTATTTTTGGTAAAGAGGGTTCTGCTCTTTACGTGCCATTAATTTTTAAAAATTTTTCCATATTTCACAGTAAGAGGCCATGATCATTCATATTTCCATGGGGCAACACCCCAAAGTAAGGCAAAGGGCCCTTTTAAATGAAGTAATGAGTTTGTTGTCAGAAGAGACAGGAAGAATGAACCACAACAACAGAACTGAACTGATTCGTCTCGTAAGTTTTGACAAACCCGTTAAGACGCATGCTGGACTCAGCTGGGATTCTGCACACTCTTTTCTCTTCTCCTCTGCCACCGATCAAGCCTGAATGTCGTGACCTCCGAGGTTCTGTGTCTCCTGTGTGATGACATCCCGGCTGGCGGTATTCCTTTAGTAAAAACCAGAGGACGGTGTGGGAGGGGGGGAGGAAGATTCCGTTCGTCCCATATTCACCAACCCTGAGTGGGACAGTTGTCACTGACACCTTGTTCAATGGGAGCTTCAGGGGTCCGTGGGAGGCTGTGTGTTTACGAGGCTTGTTGATTTCGCAGCCCCCTCCCCCAGAAGAGGGCAAGCGAGTTTTCTTCGGCGAAGCAGGCAAAACTACTTTGTACCCCGGTGAAGCCTATTAGCTCAGAATGAGGGTAGAAGGCGTTTCTCCCAGCCCCCCGGTGGGCGGTGCATGTACAGGAGCCCCTAAGCCTGCGCAGAAGGAAAGCCCCAGCCAGGGAGCCGGCTCTACAGGGCCCTGTGGTTAAAATAGCAAAAATGTCACCAGGCAGGGGGCTGGCCTGATTCACTGGACGTGCTGCCTTGTGGTGGGGCCCGGACACCTC
>NW_027530974.1:11692792-11714121 GCF_008692635.1 Crocuta crocuta
GGTCACTCTCTTGGGTTTTCCTCAACTCTCACTGATGTGGTGACGACGGCCCCAAAGCAGGCAGGGCACACTCTCCTGTGCTGTCCCCTCGTCCTCGATGACCACGCACAACCCCATGCTCGTATGAAGGCTGATGGGCTGCTCCTGGGGAAGGGGACTTGGGGCTGTTACTGTTCCCTGCGTACCCTCTTTCCTGGCTGCCTTCTGTCCTCACACGCACACATCCCTCTTCCAAAAAAAAACCAAAACAAAAAAAAAAACAAAACAAAAAAACCAAAAAAAAAAAAAACATTAGTTGCAATTACTTTAAAAAAAAAAAAAAAAGGAAGACATGAAAGTGCATGTAGCGCTGGTTACCTTCCGTCTTGCCGGAGCGAGGAAACTTACCTAGGAGTAACGTGTTTACTTGGATAAGCCTTGTTCCAATCGTGTCAGAATTTAAAATCTAGAACAGACCACAGTAAGGAAAGGGAGGCGTTGTGCAGGCCGGCCAGCAGCTGCTCAGGCCCGAGGAGCCTCGTGGGGCCCCGCAGTGAGAGGCTCCTAGCGGATCTCCGCCCCTCACCTCCTGACCCCCCCAACGCTGGGAGAGCGATATGCCCCTCAATGGTTTCAGTTTCTTACAAAGACACAGAGTTGCCCTCCAGAACCCAGCCAGCTCTGCGTGAGTGGGAGCAGAGCAGAATTATTGGTGCGGGAAAGGGGAGAGGCAGACAGATGGCTTTGGGTTTGGATGGCGGGGGAGAGAAATTTGAAGCAAACAAAGAAAAAAAGGTCTCTGATTGGGACAGAAAAAGTGTGGCCCGTTCCGCTGTGGCTGAAAATATTCCTCCGGAGGCTCGGGTCAGCGGGGGCGCACCAGCGGGTCCCGGGGCCAGCAGCTGCTGTGAAGTCACTGGGGTTTCAGCGCAAAGCCAGGAGGGGAGTGGAGGTGTGGGTGGCGCAGCCTCCGGGGCCTCGGCTGGGAGCTCCCGAGCTGGCAGAGGGAAGGGGCCGAGGCACGTTTCTCGAGGCCCACTTGAAAGCTGTCTGTGCTCTCCCCCGTCCCCTCGAGCAGCTCACACTCACAGAGCACGTAGCCCAGGCCCGTCGCCGAGGCGCTCAGCCCTGAGGGAAGCACCTGGTGGCGGGGCACTGCCTCCACCTAAGCGGCACCCCTGCACCCCTCAGGTCAGCGGCGGTCGCCGCTGCGGGGCTGACCTCTGTGCCCTCCCACCGTCATCCCGCGACCACCCCAACCCCAGCTGACGTGAGGTCTGCACCCTGGCACGGTGCCGGACACTTTCATCTCTCATCCCCATTTCACAGGCAAGGAGACTGAGGCTCAAAACGCACAGGATCACGCAGCTAGGAAACGGCAGAGCTTAGAACCCCAGGCTTCTGACCCTCAATCCAGCTCCCCTACCCCTGCATGACTAGGGAATCCCACAAAGGGAGCTCGAAGGAGGTCAGTTGAAGACACCAATTTAAACCTGTGCCTACCTTGCTAAACTAGATCTGCTCTGGCCGTGTCAGCAACGGGTTTGGCAGCCTTCACAGGACAGGAACCCGAGAGAGTGGCCAAATCAACTGTGTTTATTTGTGTAAATGAAGTCTGGAGCTAAGCGAGGGAAAGCCTGTGACATCATCGATGTGCTGCCACTCCGTTGTTCTGCCCCACCCTCCTTATCATGTGGTTTCCATCCTTGAGGTTGCCTCATGTTCCAGGGTGGCTGCTGGCGTTCCAGACATTACATATGTGTTCCAGGCAGGAAGTAAGATTCCGGCTACCTGCCCGCGGAGTAAATTCTCTTTAAATAAAGACCTTTCTAGAAGTCTTCCCTAAGGACCTGGCCTTCCATCTTATTGTCCACCCCTCTTTGCACAAGAGGCTGGTAAGTAAAGGTTTAGTAACACACCCCTACCTCAAATAAACTGAGGCCTGGTTAGTAAGGAAGGAGGGAAGGATGGGTAGGGCTGGTCAGCGGCCACACAGCCGTCCTTGGTAATGAGCTGACCTGTGATAAGTTATAGTGAAGCCACTCCCAGTGCCCCAGGGAGAGAGCCCAATTCTTAGAGAGCACCCACCTCTCAGTACGGAGATTAAATTCAGGCTTTGATGAAGTGCTTTATAAACGTTTAGTAATATCCCCACCATCGCCTAGAAATGAAGTCACACTAATCATTTAAAAATGAGAAAATTGGGATGCCTGGGTGGCTCAGTCCGTTAAAACTCCAATTCTTGATTTTGGCTCAGGTCATGATCTCACGGTTCACAGGACTGAGCCCTGTGGTCAAGCTCTGCGCTGTCAGCACAGAGCCCACTTGGGATCCTCTCTCCCCCTCTCTCTGCCCCTCCCCTACTTGTGCACACACACGCACCTGCACTCTCTCTCAAAATAAATAAACTTTAAAAAAAATAAAAAATAAAAACGAGAAAGGAGAACAGAACGGTGGCACTGTCCGCAGCCTCTTTCTTTCTTTGGCAGTCAGGGCTGAGCACTGTACGAGGTGAAATCTACAGTCCCTAAATCCTTGCTACTTACACTGGGGTCCCCAAGTCCAGAAGCATCCGCATCCCCAGGGAGCCTAGTAGAAATTCGGAACCTCACCCCCAGCCCAGACCTAAACCAGAATCTGCATTTTAACAGGCGATTCCTGAGCACATAGAAGTTTAAGAAGCCGCATTCACAATGCACGATTTACAGAAAGCCTCATCTCAGGAAGCAGCCCCCTCTCGGGCATTTCTTCTCTAGTGAGACTGGAATATACAAGGCCGCCTCTCTGAGAAGGGCGGGCACCGGGCTCGTCATCCCCGTGCGACAGTCATGCCTGACGGTTACCGAGAGCGTGTTCTGTGCTGGGCATGGATCTGAGCACGGCGTGTGTCTTCCTGCACGTCAGCCTAGCAACTCCGTCAGGTGGCTACGATTACCACCGTCCCTCCCACTTCACGGATGACGGCGTGAGCCACGTCACCCAGCCAGAAGGTGCCAACCGGGGGACATCCAGACAATGTTTCATCCAGATGAAGGGACCCTGGGGATCGGAGGAGAGATGGGGGCCTTGCTTTGGGGAGAGGGAGCAGCTCGGTGAACTGAAGCCCACACACCCCGCCAGGAAGCAGGATGCCTGGGTTCTGGAAGCTGCCTGGCCGTCTGTGGTGACCTCGGGCAGCCCCCTTTCCCACTCCCTTCTCTTATCTGCGCCCCGGGGAGGGGAGTGTGGAACCAGGTGGCTTTCCAGCTTTCGTCCGGCTCCGACATTCCTCAGGTCAGGGGTGTGCCTCCCCGGGGATCCTGAAATCAGCCGGCCGTAGCGACCTGATGCAGGTTCATTCACCCAACTGCCACCAGGTCTGGCCGCCGCCCAGCTCCGTCCTGAGACCCAGATGTTGGCCACCCCAGGGGGGCCATCCACCCCCCCCCCCAAGCAACCAGAGGCACATAAACACAGCTGTCCTGCTCATCCCCAAGCCCACACACCCCAAGCCCAAGCCCACGCTCGACTCAGGCTGGGGGAAGCCGACTTTCCGTAGAGTTCCAGAATAAATTAGGCTTGATACGAAATGTTCACAAACACCTAGCGCTATGAGACGCTGCTGGCCCAAGCTCCTGGTGGGGTATTCCCACTCTGCCTACCCCGTCCGAAAGGGCTCGCCGTGCCCCCCTCCGACTGGTCGTCAGAAACCAGAAATAAGCGGCGAGAGAAAAGCCACTCAGACTTGGTTCAAGGCAGAAGGTGCTTGGTGCCCTTCCTGGCACCTCTCCAGGGTACAAATCCAGTTGATGGATTTGCTAAATGGGGCGGAAAGCTTTGCAGAGTGTCTTCGCAGTTCAGAGTGGACCCCGTACAAGTGTCCGTCCCTCACCAGCCCTACGCTGCCACGGACACAAAGGAGGCTTCCGGTAGCCATGTGTCTGCCGAGTGACCCCCCATTCCCGCGGCTAGACACGGCTGCTCTGTGGACACGCACCAGGCCCAGGCTGCACCACAGACCCTTTCCCAGTCTCACCAGCCAGAACCGAGAAACGGTCTCCAAAGACTGGACCTGGGGCAAATCAGCTTGGGGTCCTAGGGTAAGGCAGCTCCCTCCAGAGCGGTGGGGACAGCGGGTGGGAGGGGAGGGCACAGCAGACACACAGAGTAGGTCAAAGGGAAGAGAGTCCAAGAGCGCGGCCTCTCCTCACCCCCATCCCAGGTGTGGCCCTCACCCTCCGGGTCCTGAGCCTCACCCCGTACCCTAAAATACAAGTCTCCCGCACGCAAGCCAGCTCCAGAGCACCCGCACTGCGCGTCACCACAGCCCTCACCAGCACTGAGCCCGCAGCGTGTGCGCAGCTCCGGTCCACGGCGAGCCCAGGCCGCTGGCTCCGAGGGAAGGAAAAGAGAATGAAGCACGACGATCCCTACCGCCGAGGAGCGCACCGGCTGGTGTGGGACCTCAGCCGGCGTATTAAAGGGCACACAGTGCAAGGAAGGAAACAGGCCTGGGCAGAAGGCAAGGGGCCGGGAGCCTTTTTGAGGACGGACTCCTTGCACCGAACCTCAGAGACGGAGCCCTGCTTTGGGGAGCGGACGCCCCTGGCAGAGGTGACCGCGTGCCCAGAGAAGGGCCTGCCANGGGGGAACGGCAACAGGACACGGGCCTCAGGAGGCTTGCTGTTTAGGGGGAAGCCACGTGGGAAGTTTGGTGCAAGTCCAGGACAGCAAACTAGAGACTTCCCAACGATCACTGCAAAACGAGGGGTGCCTGAAACGGCAGAGGAGCTGAGAGGAGGGAGAATGCCCTTCCGGCTGAGAGCTCTACCAGAGGCTCTCAGGACGAGCAGAGCGGTCAGGCCTTGAAGCACTGTGCGGATGCAAACAGGCGGCGCCTGGCCACGTTCTCACACAACACGCTGTTAAAAATATTCAGGATTCTGCGCAGCTCCAGGTTTCTTCAACTGCTTGCACACCAAACTCATTCGATGCTCATGAGCACACTGAGGGGTAAGGAATGTACTAGAATTGCTGTCTGGTTATAGGGAAGCAGATGCAGACTGAGTGAGCCCCTCAGGTCACAGAATTAGCGAGGGGCACAAAAGCTCGGGCCTTCCCCCCACGCCCCAGCCCCTCCCCCCATTAATAAGGGACAAGGGGCAGGGACAGAGTAATCCCAACCCTGCTCTGGAGCTTCTGGGCCAACCCACGTTACCTTCTCCCCCACAGGCACTCAGAGGATTGAGAGTCACTCCTGAAGACGGAGGGACTCCCTAGGTCTTCCGCACATGACTAAAATCTCCGAGAGGGCAGACGCCACGTGATGGTCCAGCCGTTCGGCTCAGGTCCTGGTCCACAGTTAGGAGTGTGTTCACACTCATTTCAGCGACTGAATGAGAATAACTAGTAGACCAAACAGAAGGGGAGGTGGGGACAGACGTCCATCATGGCCTTGAGGGCAGCCTTCTGACATCTGGGGGCGACCTGTCCAAAGCTCTCCTCCTCCTCCTCTGCGGCCTTGAGTCCAGAGGGCAGGCAGAGGTGGGGAGAGAGAGACGCCCTCCCAGAGAAGGAGGGCGGCGGGAGGGACCGAACAGGGGGATTTGGAGGCAAGTATGGGCGTACAAGGTCCTGGTAAACGACACGGTCGTACCTACAGGTCACATGTGATCCGAGGTCTGAACCCTAAGCGCCTACTGTGATTTTCTACTTGGGAGTTCCGCTCCGTCGGGACGATGGCCTGCTTGCTGGAATTTTCCCGTGCTCCTGGTGGAGCACACACACTCTCCGGCTTCCTCCTGTGGTCGCCCTACAGTGAAATTGGGCCCCAGGAGCCCAGCGGGGATCCTCGCCTCACCCTGCAACTAACTGTCCACTTACTTTTTAACCTCCGTAAGGCAAGGCTGAAAGAGCCAAAAAGGACCGGAAGGGCCGGTCGGGGACGCGGGGGAAGGGACGGCACCCCCGGCCCACCCTGCGGCCCTCCGGGAGAAGTCCCAGCTCCCTCCGTTCTGACCGCCCCCCGCCCCTGCACTCAAGCTGGCACCGACTGTGGGGAAGCCTCGATGGGCCCCTGGGGCCAAGAGGCACAAGCGGTTCCGTGTGGCACGGCGTCTGAAGGAGACGCAGCTCTGTCTCACCCTCCGGAGGGAACGCCACCAGCTCCTGCGACAAACATTCCCACACTCCCCTGTCGAGGTCACGGAGAGCGCCCGGCTGCAGGCCAAAGCGGCCTCTCCCGCGCGACCACTGCAGATGCAAAGCGCAGAGCCAGCCGCCCCGCCGGCCACCCGGGTCCCAGCTCGCCTGCTGCCTGGTCCCGCAAGGCTGTCGCTTTGAGCAGGAGCCCAGGCCAGGGCACCTATGCTCTGTTTTACTCTCCTCTTCCTCACGGACTTCCCTCCAGCTCCTTCACTTTTAGGGAGAAAAAAAAAAAAACCCTCACAGTGGGGAAGTGATGACCCCATGACAGGGGACAGGCCAGAACCGAGACGGACTCTTACGTAATCAAGGCAGAGCGACAGGCACGGAACAGAGGATGGAGGCCTTCAGAGCTCTTCCTACGCATCCTGTGACTTGAGGGTCCCCTGTGGTTTTCAGGCGAACTTTCCATGAACAGAAAAAGCACTTCCTTCTAATGACCTCTGACCCCTGAAGTAACCTCAGACACACACCCACAGGCCCGTGCACCCGCAACGGGTCAATTCCACGCGTCAGCAGGCAGAAGCCACACACACGCCCAGCCTTCCTAGGCCCTCAGATCTCCTAGCGGAGCAGAGCGAGAGCTGTTTCATCGGCTCATGAAGACACTGTAAAAAATAAATGAATGAATGAGTTTGTGTGTGTGTGGGGCAGGTTAATTTTAATGAATGAATGAGTTTGTGTGTGTGTGGGGGGGGTTAATTTAATTTAACTAATCATGTCAAATTAGTTTTCCAAGGGAGAGCCCCGCGCGTTAGCCGGAGCAGTTCTGGCTACAAGAACCCTGGGCTGTGACGCCGAGGGGAGCTCTGCAGGCCCCTGACGCACAGAGCTGCGTAACGGGAACACGGGGGAGTCTCATCCGGAGCTGTGCTTCTCACCAAAGGCGGTGGGCAGAAACGTTTTCAAAACATGGAGGCTCTCCGCGAAATAAAACTCTGACACCAAAATGAAACGGGACCTCACCTATTCTATCGCTGGGGGCCTTAAAAATCCCTGCTGCGGAGATGAAGCCATTTGGTTTTCTAAGAACACTCATGGTATCCAACGGACTCGCTTTAAAAGAAAGCCTCCCCCCCCACCCCCAGCCCTTGGCCACAGAGGTCTGCCCAACCCGCGTTCAGCAGGAGGTACGTGCAGGATGCTTACGTTCTGGTCTCTTCGTAGGCCAGGAAGTCTTCCCCTCAGTGCACCTAGACCCTCCCCTAAGTGTGAAGGGCAATACCCCTGCCCCCTCAGCTTCTTTCCGCCCAAGCATCCTTTCGTCCCGTGCCCCTCTACGCCCCGCCCCCGCCCCGGGGCATGCCGCCTTCGCCCAGGATTCAGGGGTGGGCAGAGGAGCATGTACCTTGAAACTACCCTCTTGCTGAGACGTCACTAATTCTGTTTCCTCTTTTTCTGGAGTTGAGATATACTATCACTTTATAATCAGCATTTTACTAAAAAGCTATGCTCATGTCAGGCGCCTATAAATTAGAGATAAAATTATTTTTGGTACAGGACTTCTCTGTGCATTTCACATATCCCCCAAGGTCAGCAAATGGCAGACAACTCGGGCAGGAATTCCTTCCTACATGTTTTCTCTCCGATCTCCAGCCGGCTGGGAAGTTCTCTGGGGGCAGAGCCAGTCACTGAATGAATGTAAAGCATTAACTGCAGGCAGCGTTCTGCTTTAAGAAGTTTTCTTCTGGGTGTATTTTTTTGTTTTAAAAATGAAACACTCTTGGACGTGCTTCTATGCAGAAGTACCAGCGGGTTTCAACGACTCAGCTCTGAGTTCTTTCCCAACAGTTATTTCACATATTAGGGACAGAACGAACCATCCGAATTATAAGTCCCTTATTTCCCGACCTCCCTCCTCTTCGGCGCAGAGACCCCACCCAGCCCTCGGGCTCCTGCATGTCTGAGCTGAATCAGGGCCCTGTGCCAGGGTCTGTAACTGCCCAATGAACTGTCACCGTGTGGCACAATGCGGCCCAGGCTGGGTAGTGGCCAACCGTAGCCCGCCACCTCTCCTGTCCCAATTCCAGGTGACGGAGTGCTCCCTAAAGCCACCCGACACTGACTGGCCCGTCAGGAAGATGCAGGAGTCCAGCAAGACATCAGCAAGCACTCTCTCTCCTGGTAGGTAAACTCAGACGTTTTGTTCAAAAACGGTTTCATTCCAACTGACACTGAGGAAAAAACGGGGGGAGGGACTTTTACTTAAACCTATTTGGCTATTAGTTTTCTGGGTTGTTTCCTTGGCTGTGCAGAAGCTTTTAATCTTGATGNTCAGAAAGCAGCAGGCTTCGAGGTGAACAAGTGCCGCATAAACGGAAGCCGAATCTGAACTATCAACAGAGGCTGTTCTTTATTCCAGAACTAGGCCTCAGGAAGGACCGAGCACACTGCTGAGGAGCCGGCGGCGGGGCGGGCGGGTACCGTCGTGGGCGGTGTCTCCACCCAGGCTCAGCTGCTTTGCAAACCGGGACGCATTTTCGAACAACCCCTTCCAGACGCTGTTCAGAGCTGAACTCTGCGCTGCTGCGCAACCAAAAGATGCTGCCCCGCAGCACAACGGCACCGGGTGCGGTCAATCAGTTTACTGGGAAAAGCGGGCTTCAAGCGCCGGCGCAAGAAGGCGGTTCTCGCTGCGGTCAGCAGCCCGTGTCCCGGGAGCACGCTGCTCAGGGCGGGCCCGGCGGGCCGGGCGCATGCTGCCAGCCGTCAGGCGGAGTGTACCGGCGTCCCGCAGTGCTTGTGCCACAGGTCGATGGCCTTGCTCACGATCGCGTCCGAGCTGTCCTGGGGAATCTGTGGACAAGCAAACCAGTCTGCGTGAAATTCCAGGCTTTATAGCTTGCTCATCTCCCTCGCTCACTGTGGCAAGGCACTTAATTCCCACCCAAGCTTCCACTACGGGTCAGAAAGTAAGCGTGTAAAAAGCTGCCACTAGGATCTCTGTTTCACGGGCCGCCTGAGGACGCACTGAGGAGCTGCAGACAGACTGCCTGGGCTTCAAACCTGCCCGGCCCACTGCGTGCCCCTGGGCAGGTTCCCGAAGCTACCAGAGCTCACACCCCTTCTCTACGCTGGGGCAAATGACAGCCTCACTTCCTAGAGCTGCTCGGGACTGCTCGGGAGAACCCATGAGAAGTACTCAGCATGCGCCCTGGCACTGTCAGCCACCAATACAAGGCGGGTGACTCATTCATTCGTCACACATTCACTGAGGACTTGCTATTTGCCGAGCCACTATTCAAATGTCAGTAGTGACCAATTTAAAAAAGAAGAATAGATCTGGGGTCCAGTGAAATTCATCCAGGCATAAATCTCTTCTACCTCTTGCCTGGTTACGTGTATTCTAGGGTACACAGAGATTCATTTAGACCTTTTCCAACCTGCTCTAAGTATACACTTACGCACATTAACAAACCCCACTGAGATGCAGCCAGAGACAGTAACAGTAATGAAAAGGCTTACAAAGTCCTCCCAAAACATCACGCTTTCTTTCCACTAAAAAGGATTACTCAGCCTCACATGACAGACCTCAGCTCTTCCTCTTCTCAGCAAGCCTCCTGGCGGTCACACCAGGGGAGGAGACTCTGGTCTTCAGCACGCACACCCACGACAGCAGCTTACTGCTCAGACCATCATCACCCCCCAAAGAGAAACGCAGACTACAATCCACAGACCCAAATTTAAGTTCTACTTTTCCAAGGGGAAAAAGTGTTTCTTAGAATGTAAAAATATCAGAGAATGTAATGCAACAGAACAATCTGGCTTGCGAAATGACTTCCTTTCTAGGTTCAAAATCAAATTTTAAAAAAGCACACGGGGCACCTGGGTCCCTCAGTCGGTTAAGCGTCCGACCTCGGCTCAGGTCATGATCTCTCGGTTTGTGGATTTGAGCCCTGAGTCGGGCTCTGTGCTGACAGCCGGCTCAGAGCCTGGAGCCTGCTTCAGATTCTGTGTCTCTCTCTCTCTCCAACCCTCCCCTGCTCAGGCTGTCTCTCTCTCTCAGAAATAAATAAAACATTTAAAAAAAATTTTTTTAAAAAGCACACTTACATTTTCCAGAAACTTTGTTATCTTCTCCGCACTGTTCAGAGCCATTACTTTTATTTTAAAGGTTAATAAAATCTCCACAGCTACAAAAACTAAGATCTTACAGGATCCACTTATAACTTTATCCCAAACCCTATAAAAACAAAGTGATATAATAAAATTATTTGTTTGAAATTTATGTTTAGCTAAACATCTCAAATTATAGCATTAATTCAAATTACTTCTTTTAAGTATAAACCTCAGAGAAAAGCTATAATGAAATAACCATAAAAAAACAAACAATCAGCCATCTGAAACTTATTTCAGACACAATTAGCACTGGAAAGGAAAAAGGAACGATCACTAAAAAGTACTTGCTCTGCAAGGGATCTATCAAACACCCATTCCCTAATTTTCAACCTGACATTTTAGGGAAGGAAAGCCTTTTTTTTTTTTATGTTTATTACGTAATTTTTTGACAGAGAGAAAGAGAGACAGAGAGAGAGTGTGAGCAGGGGAGAAGCACAGAGTGAAGGAGACAGAATCCAAAGCAGGCTCCAGGCTCCGAGCTGTCAGCACAGAGCCCGATGTGGGACTTGAACTCATAAACCGTGAGATCATGACCTGAGCCCGAGTCGGCCTGCCCGGGCGCCCCGAGGGAAGGCAAGTCTTAAACCGAAGTTTGGATTTTACGAATACTGTGTAGCACTAAGATAACCATTAAGCACTAAGGAAGACAAAAGCAGCACGTGAAATGACATCAATGCAATGGTTCCCGTGTTCAAATTCCTAAGACTCTTCTAAGAGCTTAAGGAGCTAGTTACTGGTCTCCCACTCTAAAATAATTATGCTGGTAGTTCCTAGAACTCTTCAAGCTGGTGTCCCACTCAGTGTGCTTCATCACGCACTGTCTTGTGACATTCTCTGCGTGTTACCTTCCCTCCCAACTACCTCACACGGGCTTGGAGGGGGAAGGCCCAGGAATAGTGGCAACATGTGTATGAAATGAATGAGAACTGAGTTGAGTCTTAGATCTCCGCCTGCCTTTAGCTACTTTAAAGGTGTCATGATGGAACTAAGAAATAAGGCAGTTTTCTCTGGATTAGGATCTCCCACATTTCTGGAAAAGAAAAACCTATCCTCATAGAACCTCCTGGAGCCCATTTCAAATGTGAATAACCTACAGCATCTAACATACCGAGGGCCTTCAAGTTTTCTAATGTACATTCTAATATTTCTAGCATGAACATTAACTCTGTTACGTGTCAGATTAACATTACTAATGTTCTCGTATTTCCATCTGTATACACAGTAAACAGAAACAAGTGTTACTCCGTTGTCCACCAGAGGACTTAGCTTCAAACTCTGGTATTGTTCTAGAGCAAATTCATACTCTGAAGGATGATCTCCTGGAAAACCAGGGCCCTTCTGTGACCCCAGGCCTTCAGAACACTTGTGAAAGAAAACACTTGCCTCTGTAAACTGGACTCAGGCAAGCACCCTGCGAAGCACCTCTTGAACCAGAGATCGTAAGGAAGTTTGCACAGGGCAGAACACGTCTTCAGATGACTCAGCAGTCGGCTATCTTCCAGATTCAGGTATTGTTCAAAAGCCTTTGGCTAACGATTAAAGAGGAAGAGAGATTACTTGTTTCCCGTGACATAATGTTACCCAATCTTACAGCCTGTGGTAAATCCAATGTTCATGCTGACTGCAAGTAAGTGCTAGAAAACAAAATTTCAGACTCATCCAAGTCATTAGTGACGCAAGTTTCCCAGGTCAGCACCATCGGAGCAACCAGCAATCTGGGGCTGAGTGAGGGCTTTTCCGGGCAAAACGGAACAGTGGTTCCTCTAATGCTAACGGCACTGATACAGTTCAACTGAAGGCCAAAGTCCAGAGCACAATGCAAACGTCCTGGGGAACTAAGCAAGGCCCGTGACACTCCCGGCTGCTCTGGAGTAGCTGACACACTCAGGAAAAGGGGGACGGGGAAAGGCTGAGACCAGAGAAAGAGAGTGGGGCCAAAGCAGGGAGAGCGAGTTCGGAAGAATGGGACCCAGAGAGCGAGTTCGGAAGAATGGGACCCAGAGAGCCGGATGCGGGAAGGGCCCACCTGTCCCGGACCACAGCGATGCTGACCCAGGCCGAGCGTGGCTGTGCACCATGCTGAGGACACTCCTACAACAGAGACGTGCAGAAGTCTCAGGAGGCAGGGGAACAGCATGAAGGGGGCGGGGTGCCTGGATCCATCTGGTGGCCTCTCCCACAGAAGGTTAAGTGGGCAGCCAGTTCTAGGGGCTGGGAGAGCTAACGAAGCCAGCTCCCAGAGCGGCCAAGTCCACCTTGCACAAGCCGCTGTACTTAGGGCCCACGGGCCAAGAATGGAGCCTCGGGGCCGACTCTGAAGTCTGTGCTTCCTATATCCCAAAAACACAACGGCATCCCACATCACCTAAGCAAAGGCAAATGTTTATTCCTCTAAATATCTGCATCTCGGCCAAAGAAGTAGTTCCCATCCCTTGCCATGTTCACTACAGCAAACACTACACTACATGCGGGGCACAGAATGTAAGGAAATACGAAGTCCTGGCTCCAAGGAGCTTACAGTCTGCTTGAGACAAACATGCAATACAGCTTTCAGGGGGTAAGCACAGGATGCTGGGCACCTCAAGGTGGGAATCCCGACCCAGGCTTTAGAAGCCATCAACAGTCTCCCAGGAGAGGACATTTGCGTTGGCTTCTACGGATGACAGGAGCTGGCCAGGTGAAGAGGGGCCCACATATTAATACCGGGCCGGTGGTCGCCTCTTCCCAGGGCTCTCTCATGTTTTCTCCTTAACCAACTTTCCTGCACTACTTAATAATTCCTAGAGCTTCTCAAGAACACTATGCCCAACTCCCCCCAAACCAGGAGCTTTTCTCCAAAGGACAAGTCAAAGGACTCTTGTCCTCCCCTTTCACCTCTAAAATCCCATTCTAGAGTTCTCGTTGGTTCTGCCAACGGAATGTTTTTTCACAAACGTGGATGAAAACACAGAGATCACACATTTATATGGTATGTCCCACAGCAAAGAAAATCTCATCCAAAAGTCAGTACAAATAATAAGATACAGAAGAGTGAAAATTTTAAACCATGCCCTTTTCCCCTCACCACACTGTAAGCTCAGTGAGGGCAGGGCCTGCGTATCTATTTTGTTCACTGCTAGTTCTCTAGTACCTAGAACATTACTCGGGACTGTAAGCACTCAATATATAATTGGTGAGTGAGTAAATGAATATCATGAATTAAATGTTGAAATACATCAATCAACCTCTTTTTCTGAAAGAGCGAGCACGAGTGGGGGAGGGGCAGAGAGAGGGAGACACAGAATCTGAAGCAGGCTCCAGGCTCCAAGCTGTCAGCACAGAGCCCGATGCGGAGCTCGAACCCATGAACCTGAGATCATGACCTGAGCCAAAGTCAGATGCTTCACTGACTGAGCCACCCAGGTGTCCCTGTCAACATCTTGATAATCACGCAATGTACATCTTTTTGCCAGTCTTAAGGTTTTCTAAATATTTTTTCTTGATTTAGAATATGTTCATTATAAGAAATCTCAAAAACCACATATGCTCCCACTACTCCAAGAGAACTACTGAAAATACATAGGTTGTTTAGCATCCAGCTGTTTTCTTGTATACTGCCCTCCTTCCCATCCCGGCTTGGGCGCACACGCACACACACGTGCACACTCTTGAGCTTCAAAAGCACAGCAGTGGCGGCGACAGGAAGCTCACCTACTGTAATGACGGAACACAATTAAGTCTGAGATGGCTTACAGACGGTCTGCTCCGGAAAGAGGCTAATGAGGGAGGCCGTCCACACCGCACGCTGAAGCTGGTTTCTGTTCTCCTTGCAGAGAGGCCTTGTCCAGAAGCACAAGTGCCTGACGCTCGCTCGCACGGAGAGGAACGGCCGTGACACGACACTATAAATCAGAACGTGTCGTCACCGGATCAAGTCCTGTCTTCTGATGCCAAGAACCCATCACTGCCCACTGCACATGCCTTTCGCTGGGATTCTAAACTAAGCTATGCTTTGTGATAACCACTTCAGTTGGTAAAAAAGTACAAAAACCTGGTGATGACAGGAGAGATGATAAAAACTCTCCTTTAATAAAAACTAGGAAGAAGAGGTCAACTAACCACAGTAGTGCAAGATTTAAGGTAAAACCAACAGTTTAAATAAAGAGAGAAGTTCAAGTAAATCAGTAAATCAAAAAGCAACACAAAGGAAATTTAATTTTTCTTATATGTTCCGAAGAACTTTAAAAAAAAAAAGCTTTATCGGGGCACCTGGGGGGCTCAGTCTGTTAAGCGTCCAACTTTGGCTCAGGTCATGGTCTCACAGTTCATGGGTTTGGGCCCCGCATCAGGCTCTGTGCTGACAGCTCAGAGCCTGGAGCCTGTTTCGGATTCTGTGTCTCCCTCTCTCTCTGCCCGTCCCCCTGTTCACGCTGTCTCTCTCTCTCTCTCAGAAATAAATTGAAAAAAAAAAAAAAAGCTTCATAACTATTTAAAACTATGTGCTGGGTACAATGTACACATTAAAATAAACCTCTCTTTTTTAAAGATGAAGAAAGTAAGGCTTAGGGAGCATTTAGTATCTTGCTGATTTAAAATTCATTTCTAAAAAGGAAAAGGAATTCAAGCATAGCCAAGGCACTTTTGAAACAGAACAATACAAGGGAGTTTCCCCCAGCAGGTACCAAAACATACTAGGAAGCTATATTAATAAATTATATGGTGTGGGCCCAGGAGTAGACATAGAGCTTGATGCAAACAAAAGTCTAGAAAGAGATATAAATACATATGAAAATCTGGTATATGATAAAGGTGGCATTTCAGAGCTGTGTAAAAAAGAATGAACCGGCAGTGTAAATGGTAGCCAGTTCTGGTTCCTAACTGTGTAACTTTGGGCAAGGTACTTAACTGCTCTGAGTTTCCTCACCTATAAAAACAGAGATGTCTGTTAAAATTAAGTTTTCATTAATAAAGAAAATTTCCAGGCATGAAGCACATTCTTAATAACTGTCAAACAGAAAGGGGAAGAAGAGAAAGGTTTACTGAGTTAACCACCAAGAAACAAAGTCAAATCTGAGTCTGAGGCCAAGCACAAAGATAAAGCCCTTCACAAATAAAAGGACTAAATTTTAAAAGGTTTAACAGACATAGAGATCAATGGAACAGAACAGAGAACCCAGAAACGGACCCACAAATATATGCATGGCCAACTAATCTTTGACAAAACAGGAAAGAGTATCCAACAGAGAAAAGTCTCTTCAGCAAATGGTGCTGGGAGAATTGGACAGCAATATCCAGAAGAAGGAAACCGGACCACCTTCTTACACATAAACAAAAATAAACTCAAAATGGATGAAGGACCTGAATGTGACACAGGAAACCATCATAACCCTAGAGGAGAAAACAGGCAACAACCTCTTTGACGTTGGCCACAGCAATTTCTTGCTCAACACTTCTCCAAAGGCAAGGAAATTAAAAGCAAAAATGAACTAATGGGACCTCATCAAGATAAAAAGCTTCTGCACTGCAAAGGAAACAATCAACAAAACGAAAAGGCAACTGACAGAATGGGAAAACATATCTGTAAATGACATATCAGATAAAGGGTTAGTATCCAAAATCTATAATGAACCTACCAAACTCAATACGTGAAAAACAAATGATCCCGTGAAGAAATGGGCAGAAGACACGAATAGCAGAAGACATGAATATTTTTCCAAAGACGACATCCAGATGGCCAACAGACACATGAAAAGATGTTCAACGTCACTCATCATCATCAGGGAAATACAAATCAAAACCACACAGAGATACCACTTCACACCAGTCAGAGTGGCTAAAATTAACAACTCAGGAAACAACTAATGTCGGCAAGGATGTGGAGGAAGGGGAACCCTCTTACACTGTTGGTGGGAATGCAAACTGGGGCAGCTGCTCTGGAAAACAGTGTGGAGGTTCCTCAAAAAATTAAAAATAGAACTATTCTACGACCCAGCAGAAACACTACTAGGATTTATCCAAGGATACAGGAATGCTGAATCATAGGGGCACATGCACCCCAATGTTTAAAGCCACACTTTCAACAAGAGCCAAATTATGGAGAGAGCCCTAATGTCCATCAACTCATGAGTGGATAAAGAAGATGTGGTTTATCTATACAATAGAATACGACACGGCAATGAGAAGGAATGAAATCTGGCCATTTGTGGCAACGTGGATAGAACTGGAGGGTATTATGCTAAGTGAAATAAGTCAAAGTCAGATACCATGTTTACACTCATCTGTAACCTTGAGAAACTTAACCGAGGACTATAGGGGAAGGGAAGGGGGAAAACTAGATACAAACAGAGGAAGGGAGACAAACCACAAGAGATTCCTAAATACAGAGATCAAACTGAGGGTTGATGGGGGGGTGGGCAGGGGAGATGGGAAAATGGGTGATGGGCACTGAGGGGGACACTCATTGGGATGAGCACTGGGTGTTATATGTAAGCAATGAATCATGGGAATCTACCTCCAAAACCAAGAGCACACTAACACTGTATGTTCACCAATTTGACAAATTAGATTTTAAAAAATAATGAATACATACACAAATATTTTTATGGGCACCTGGATGGCTCAGTCGTTTAAGCATCCAGTTAAGCATCTGACTCTTGATTTCAGCTCAGCTGATCTCATGGCTTGCATCAGGCTCTGCACTAACAGTGGGGGACCTACTTGGGATTCTCTCCCCCTCCTCTCAAAGTAAATAAATAAACTTAAGTAAATAAATATTTTTAAGAGAGCAAACTTTTTACATCTGTTTTTTAGGAGCACTCAGTCGAGTGGCATCCGACTCCTGATTCTGGCTCAGGTCATGATCCCAGGGTCATGGGATTGAGCCCCACATCAGGCTCCATGGGCAAGTAGCATCCTTATGATTCTCTCTCCCTTTGCCCCTCACTCCCACGCACACACACCCTCTCTCTCAAAATTAAATAAAAATTTTGAAATAAAACCTGTTTTTTAATCATGGAGCTAAAAAGGGCTTCCTACATACGACATGAAAAAGCAAACGAAAAATAGCAACAGATCCAACTGTACCAAAACTGAAAAATCTCTGTATGACGGAGAAAATACAGTCAACCTATGTAACAAAGGATAAATATCCAGAGCGTATCGATCGCTCTTCCAAGTCAAAAAGACAGATGCAGACAAAACAGAAAGGTGGACAAACACAAATGAGCCGTGAGCACACGCAAAGCTGCCCAGCTTCACCAGGAAATGAGGAATGTAAATTACAACGGGGGACCACTCTATCAGATTAACAAGAATTTAAGAAACTGATACTATCAAGTATTGGCAATGGAGTGGAAAACAGAAAATCTTCTAATCTGTTGTGGGAAGCAAAATTGGTATACCTTCTGGGTGAGCAACCTGGCAATTAAAAAACTGAAATACCTTTCAACCGAGCGATCCCTTTATAGGTGCCTGCCCTACAAAAACACTCACGAACACCGACAGGGTCATGGACAAGGGCACGCTGACTGTCAGCATGCATCTGTTATGTTAAAATATGGCAAATCCTTAACAGGCAATGATATGATCACATGTTTAAGAGGGGGGAAAATGTGGTTTTGTGTGTGTGGCTCTCAACCCTAGCCACACTTCCGAATCACCTGATGTTTTTTTTTTTAAATAGAAGTCAGAGCCCCACCCGGCCCCAGAGATTTGGACTTAATTGGTTTGGGTGGAGGAAAGGCACCGGTAACTTTTTAAAAGCTCCCAGGTGGTGCTGATAGGAAGTAAGTCAAGGCTGAACACTACTGATCTGCATGGACTCGGGAAGTATTGCAAGACACTAAGTTTAAAAAAAGAAATTGTACAGCCATATGAACAATGTTATAATATTCAAGTTTTTAAAAATTTTTTTTAACGTTTTATTTCTGAGAGACAGAGAGAGAGAGACAGGGTGAGCAGGGGAGGGGCAGAGAGAGCGGGAGACACAGAATCCAAAACAGGCTCTGAGCTGTCAGCACAGAGCCCGACACGGGGCTTGAACCCATGAACCGCGAGATGAAGTCGGATGCTCAACCGACTGAGCCACCCAGGTGCCCCGCAAGGTTTTTTTTTAACTTATATATGTAAAAAACATATAATCATTACATGGACATATGTGCATATATTTGTGTTCATATTTGTGTGTGCGTGCATGCATCCCCTCCACCCTACCGCACATAAGACAGTACAGGACACATACCCCGAGCTGACAACAATATTCACTTCTTGGAAAGCGGGGGATGCGCAGGTGTCGGCACAGATCTATGGGAACACTGGATCCATCCAGATTGTTTAATACTTCAATACCATACTTATTACTTATCAAAAATGGATTTTGGGAGATGCCTGGGTGGCTCAGTCGGTTAAGTGTCAGACTTTGGCTCGGGTCATGATCTCACGGTCCGTGGGTTCGAGCCCCACATTGGGCTCTGTGCTGACAGCTCAGAGCCTGGAGCCTGCTTCTGATTCTGGGTCTCCCTCTCTCTCTGACCCTCCCCCACTTGCGCATACACTCTCCCTCTCTGTAAAATAAGTGAGCATTAAAAAAAAAATAAAGAAACAATTTTTTAAACATACACTAGCAGAATGCTACTGACTTTGCTCCAATATGAAACAGGAGAAGCTAACGAACCCTGGTGCAGTCTGATCTCCTGACCTAACTGGGCACCAACGGGACGCTTCCATCTCCACACCTGAATTATTTTCATTGACATCAACTAAGTGGATTAAATTTTAAATTGCTGAAAATCAGATTGTACTTAACTGAAATCTATAAAACGCTCTGGCCCAGTGCTCTGTTAGCAGGGTCCTCGGGGCCCGGTCGGCCTTTGTCGGGGCCCCTCACCCGGCCCCACCACCACTACCCCGGTCACTGATTTCAATAGGGTTTGCAAACGAAACAACTCACAGATTTAAGAAAAGAGACATTCATCTTTACAAATGAGGGAAATAAAGGGAAAAGCTAGGAAAAGTGAGCAGCAAAGAACCACCGGCTTGTGCTGATGGAGCGAGTGGCCGCAGTGCTCTGGAGCACCGGCCAGAACGTAGGCAGCAGCGGCTGCCTCTCTCACAGTCACTCCCTGCCCTTCCCCACCAACAGAGCCCTGTCTGCACGGAAGGTCACAGCGTGACCCCAGCCTCTGCTGCAGACAGACGCGGCCGGGCGCCGTGGTCCTGCGCTAACAGGTGTGCAGAAGGAAAGTCTGTCCGAGAGACACAGGCCTGGCTGGCTGGCCCTTCCACTCCTTCCCTTTTGTCCCGGTCTTTCCCTTCCCACATCACAGATGGCATGGCTGCCGCGCTCGCATCCATGAGCAAGGAGGAAGGGTCACACCTAAGAATGCCGAGCCTGGGTCCCCGCAGCCCCCATGGCATTACAAAACCCGCTCCGGGCTGCCTTACATCTACACTTCTGGCTACGGGAGAGAAAAAGATAAAGTGTCTGTTTATTTGGGCTATCTGTTATATGCAGCCAAACCTAAACCTTAAATAACACAGAGAGGCAATCGTAGATAAACCCAGCAGATTCAAGACCAGGATACGGAATACAAAATGGCACAGACTGCAAACTATGGCCTGCAGCAGGCCGGATGCAGCCACGACCACTGTTTCATGCATTCCCCATGGGTGCTTCTGGGCAACAACAGCAGAGCTGAGTGTTTGCAATAGAGACCCAGAGACCACCACGTGGCCCACCGAGCTGGAAAGAGTCACTATTTGACCTTTTACGGAAAACATTTGTTGGCTCTTATGGTAGAGAGTCCACTAGCGGTTACAGCACCAGGAAGTAAGGCTATCTCCCCAGTACCACTGCGCACCCCTACCCCTCCAGAGCCAAAACAGCACCCCTCACCAGCTGGGGTAAAGACTCCCGGTACTTGTTATTTAACTGGTTCACGAAGCATCGGATGATCCAGTAACAGTCGACACTGTCCTCTACCATCTCTTCCACAGCTTTGGCAATGGCAAGAAAGACTTCATCTTCTGGCTCCTGAAAGATTAATAATCAATCTCCGGTTAGAGGGAGCCAGCAGAAAAGAGGAATACCTATTTCTTTGGTAAAAATGAAATCTCACCCCCTAACTTTTGAAGAGGCTGCATTAATAAATCAAAGTGGAACCGAAAAGCACACAGCCCATGACTAAAGAGAAGACCAAGGCAGAGATAAGGATGGGTGACCTGAGAAATCTATCTGGATCAGTGGTGCTTACGACTGCCCAGGTTTCAGATTAAGCACTCGGAGATCTTCCGCTTCTAACATTTAAGGTCATCAAAGAAAACACAAATCATAAGCAAAGTTCTGACTCTCTCCACCCAAAAATATTCTCAGGGCTAGAAGAGAATTTCTTTCAAAAGGATGTGATAAACATCATAAACAGTAACTTGGAGACGTTTGTTAATACAGTAATTTACAAAAAATCAAATGACTCCAAAAAGACTAATAAAGCATTTTCCTTATTGCAAAGCATTCACATATACCTTTAGAATTCTGTTCTATCTTTAAGCAACTCGTAAGTTAAAATGTCCCTGGAATTAGAATTTTAGGAATCAGAAAAATGGCATTTCTCAAACCTTGTGTCAATACTCAAAATATGAACATAAACCGTCAAGTAAATTTCAACAAAGTAATCTTATAAAAACTAGAATCTACTAAAATCTATTTTGTTTTCAAATACCGTATCTTACACACAATTACGTTTCCATCTAGGATTTAATAGCCAAAGGATTCTCGTGTTAAAAAGAAACTATGAAGCATCTTTCTACTCCTCTTAAAGGCCCCAAATTAAATCAAAATTCCTATTTTAATAAAAGCATTTCATTTTAGGTCTCAATTTGTTAATATTCGAGAAAACGTCAGGAGTAACAGAATCAGAGAATGTAACGTTTTCTAAACAGGAGGGCATGTGTCAGAGGAAGAGAGAGAAGACGGGAGAAGAGGGCGGGACGGCCTCCCTGCCCGGACTCCTTGGTGCTGGGCACTGCGCTGGGCGCTCCTGAACGTGGCAGCTCGTGGCTCCGGGACTCTCTGA
>NW_027530974.1:11714152-11739631 GCF_008692635.1 Crocuta crocuta
ACCAATGTCCTCGGCTGTGTTCCCAGCCCTGTGTCAGGCACGGTCACATGCTCCACCGTACAGGAACACTAGCGAGGCTGAGTGGGGCTCGACGACTGGGGAGACGTGGGATGGCAGGACCAACCCCAACACAGGACGCACATCTGCCCCAGGCCACAGGGGCGTCCGGCTGGCTGAGCCGGACGTGAAACCCATCACTTAGGTTTCCTGAGCTAATAGACAGTCTAACCTCATTTAACGTATCGTTTATAAGAGCCTGTAGAATACTATCAACTTCACTTTGCCAGAGATAAAAGTTTAAAGGAGTTTGTTAAGAGTTCCAGTTACTTTCAAGCCTGTTCTCTCTTGATACACTTAACAAAAGCAGACAACCTAAGGTCTGTCCGTGGGGACATCATTAAGCTCAAAAAGAACGAACAAGTCAAAACTCTCCAAGTGCTATACTGGTAGGCAGCAAACTGCAATTAAAAAAAAAAAAGCTTTGGGGGGGGTGCACCTGGGTGGCTCAGTTGGTTGAGCATCTGACTTTGGCTCAGGTCATGATCTCACGGTTCGTTGGTTTGAGCCCCGTGTCGGGCTCTGGGCTGACAGCTCAGAGCTTGGAGCCTGCAGCCTGCTTCAGATTGTGTCTCCCTCTCTTCTCCTCCTGTGCTGAAGCTTTCTCTTTCTCTCTCAAATACACATTTTAAAAATAATTTAGAAAATGATAAAAATAAGCTTTGGGGCACCTGGGTGGCTCAGTCGGTTGAGCGTCTGACTCTGGATTTTGGCTCAGATCCTGATCTCAAGGTTCATGAGTTCAAGCCCCACACTAGGCTTGCACTGATGGTGCAGAGCCTGCTTGGGAGAGTCTCTCTCTGAGCCTCCCCTACATGTGCGTGCGCACAGGCATGCACTCTTTCTCTCAAAAATAAACTTTAAAAAAATGTTTTGTAGACTAGCACAGCTTGCAAGTAAATCCCAATTGTGAGCAATCACTGTTTTAGCCACACACACACACAGTTAAAATGCCAAAAATGAATTTCAAGCTGGATTACAACAGCCAAAGCCCAAGAGCTATCATCATCCCTTTGCCGGAACTTCTCCTCTTCCCCGTCTTCTCCCCTCACGAACAGCAAGCAGGCCAAGTAACGAGAGTAAGGGCCTGTGACGATGGAAGTTCAGAAAGCACGATGTGGTGCTGGTTACTAGACAAATGAGCAGATCAGGAGGCGTACTAAGGGAGGACTGGAGCATTTCGTATTTGCACCTGTCAGACGAGGGACTTGCACACACGGGAGGGTGAAGGCCAGAGGAGCTGGCGGTACTGGACTGGAATCAGAAGGGTCAGTGTGAACAGGGGGCTTTCAATACTCAGGGACAGACATATAGACCTACACGGGGGGGTGTGAAAGCGTGCGGACCACTCTATATACTCAGAGAAGGTCCACGTATGTCCTAGCTCGTCCACTGTCAGGACCCAGAAGCAACCACACACCAGCAACAACAAGCACATCTACTGCCCTGTAAAACCACACTTTACTCAAAATAGAAATGGCTGGTTTTAGACTTTGGGTAGAGAACATACAAGATGAGTCTGGAATACCTTTTTGTGCCAGAGGGTACGGAAATGCTCAAAATGATGGGAACTTGTCGTAAAGAGAGAGCAGTCAGTCTGAAGGGGCTCCCACTGACCCAATCTGAGACAAGTTGAACATCAAAAAAATAACAGTAGTAATGGATTACAGGCCGTTGAATAAAAGAGGAATCCATAAACCCATTCTGACATAAACAAATAAATGAGGGAAAAGGGAAAACCCTTCCTTATAAAAAAAATGCCAATTAATAAATGCAGAAGGAAGAAGCAGTTAGAAAATCACCAGCTGGCAATCAGCATGGTAAAAATTGTTTCAGGGAGGAACCATTAGTGGATGGACATTTACTTGGTCTCAAAGCCATCTCCTCACAAATTACTTATTAATTACAAAAGGAAAAATAATAATCTTACACTGAAGAAAAAGGGCGACACCACTTCAAGCAAGTGATCAAAGTCAGCGGCAACAGTAATTAAGTACTGTATGTCTGCAGTATTCCTGCCAAAAACTCATAATCAGATTTTAATCATGAGGAAAGAGCAAATGAACCCAAACTAAGACACGCTCTACTGCCCAGCACTTTTCAGATGGGTCAAGGTCATGACAGACAAAGGAACTTTTTCCAGATGAAAGGAGGGTAAGATGTAGCAATAAATGCTGCCTCTGAGCCCACACTGGCTTCTGGACCCAGAAAAGGAAAGCTGTAGAGCGTTCAACAGGTTCATGTTATTTTTATCAATGATGATTTTCTGGGTTTGATAATTATGTAAGATGAAATATTTGAGGACACTAGGTAAAAGTACACGGGAACACTATACTATCTTTGCAAGTTTATCTATTTCTAAAATAATTTTTAAAAATTTTTAAATGTTTTAATTTATTTTTGAGAGAAAGATAGAGACAGCATGAGCAGGGGAGGGGCAGAGAGAGAGGGAGACACAGAATCTAAAGCAGGCTCCAGGCTCTGAGCTGTCAGCACAGAGCCCGATGCGGGGCTTGAACCCACAAACTGCGAGATCATGACCTGAGCCAAAGTCGGATGCTTAACCGACTGAGCCACCCAGGTGCCCCTAAGATAATTTTTAAATAAAAGAGTTGAAACATTTAAAATATTTTTTAAATCATCAACGATGGTTAACACTAGTGGGTGAAAGTTTGGTAAGAAAGTCTGATAAGTTCTGAACAAAACTTACTGTTGGTTTGTGATAAAGAGCATTATTGGGACAACTGGTCAAATGTGAATGGAGTCTGAAGATCAGATCTTAATACCGTATCAACGTAAACTTTCTGGTTTCGGTGATTATATTATGGTTATCCTATGGTTACGAGTGGAGTCTTATTTTCTTTAGGAAGTATATACAGAAGGAACTTGAAGGAATGGAATATCATGTCTGCATCTTATCTTCATATGGTTTAGAAGAAAACACATATATGTATATCACGGGAAAAATGACAAAGCAAACACAGTAAGATATTAATGATGGGGAAACTGGGGTAAAGAGCATATAGGAATTCTTGGTGGTATCCTTGCGAGCCTGTAGTTATTTCAAAATAAAATGTATTTTTAAAAATTAGACAGATTGAGCCGAGTGTGCAGGGCCACAAATGCCAGGGAAAGACAATGTATTGCTTTTATTGCCCAGAGAGACGAGAGCCACAGAGAGTTTCTAAGGCAAAATATGATGCGGTCAAAGGCCGGCAGGACGGGACAGTCTAGACTTGAACTAAGTGTTAGACAAAAGCACCACTAACCAGTGGAAAGGAAGGACTTCGAGGCAACTTCCCACACTCCAGCTGGTACATGCGGAGATAGACTTCAACCAGAGGCGTGGCCTCACTGACAAAGCGAACGACTTTCAGGGCGTGGAGGATGTCACCATACTGCTCCTTGCGCCACAGCATCACCTGGGCGTGGGACTCGTGGTGGGGAGGCAGGATCCCTGTATGGAGACCGAGGCGGGGAAAGAGAGTGCAAAATACTGAGACGCAACCTCAAATCCCTCCACTATTGGAGAGAATCAAGGGGGAAGCTGCCCCTTACGATCAGACTAGAATCACGGATATTTAGTTACCTACCATATGGATTCTGCTTTGGAAATTCTCTCTATAAAACAATCTTAAATTTTAAGTACTATCAATATGTCAATGGCAAGTGCACCACCGATATTTAAGAGAAATGAAACGGCATCAGAAGGCCCTTGCACGAGTGGGCCGCCTCAGCTGCAGACAGCCACATCAGTCATCACGATGATGTCCCTGAATGTTCAGTTGTGGGCCTGGGGCCCCCACCCGCTCCCACGGGCCCATCTCCAATTCTTGCACTTTGCCCGTGCCAGGCACTGAACTGTTCCCCCCAAAGTGCATATGTTAAAGCTCCAGCCCCAATGCGCCTAAATTTGGAGGCAGGGCCTAAAAGGAGCGGGGTTGGAAGCGTGGCCTGTAACCCAACAGAGCTCGGGCCCTTACAAGAGAAGGAAGAGATACCAGCACTTGTGGTCTCTCTCTGCCATGTGGGGACGGGCTGGGGTGGTGGCCATCTACCAGCCACGTGAGGCCTCACCAGGACCCACACCAGCCAGCACCTGAGCTCGGATCTCCCAGCCTCCAGAACCGTGAGAATACGAAGTGGCGTGGAAGCAGCCTGGTCTGTGCTATTTAGCTATGGCCGCCCTCACTAACCGTACAGGCCCCTCATCTCAGGACCAGCAACTACTCTTCAAATCCTTCTCTTCCCCATTGATCAAATCTTGCTCACAGAGTAGCTGAGCTGCAGGACCACAGAGATTTCGGATTTTCACTGACAAGGCCAATGTACATTGTATTCTGACACCATTTAATGCTGACTCACTCAAACATGTCTACCTATGAGGTGTGGGGGCAAAAACCACCTTTTTTTTTTTTTTTTTTTTTTCAAACAAATGGCGTGGAAAGAGCACTGGACAGGCCCTCAGTAAATGCAGGTTGTACTCCCAGGCCTGAGGCACCAGGACTGTCACAAATGGCTCTCTGGGAATTCATTTCCTCAGCTGTCAGAGGTGGGAGATGGGTAAGCATGGCACCAACGGTTCTCTGGACAACACTGGCCCCAAAAGCCCGCATGCGAAAAAGGATACCAGGGTCAAATAGACTTGAAAAATGGTGACAATGAACCTTCAAGGTTTTAAATTCTGCTATTAAAAAAAAAAATCTCGGGGCGCCTGGGTGGCTCAGTCGGTTAAGCGTCCGACTTTCGCTTGGGTCATGATCTCGCGGTTCGTGGGTTCGAGCCCCGCGTCGGGCTCTGTGCTGACTGCCAGCTCAGAGCCTGGAGCCTATTTCAGAGTCTGTATCTCCCTCTCTCTCTGACCCTCCCCTGCTCACGCTGTCTCTCNAGCCTGCTTCAGATTCTGCGTCTCCTTCTCCCTGCCCCTCCCTCACTTGTACTCTGACTCTGTCTCTCAAAAATAAATAAATGTAAAAAAAAATGTTTTTAACCGTATTTATTCCGGCCTCATTAAATGTTAAGAAGGCTGTATAGGGACAGAGACTCCAGAGTCAAAGTTCCTGGGTTTGAACTCTAGCTCTGCCATTAACTGGCTGGATGACTGTCAGCCCCTTACTCAATCTCTGCTTCTCCATCTGAAAAATGAGACTAATAATATCTGTGTCATACAGTTATTATAATGAATTAAAAATCATATAAAGTGCTTGGAAAGCACACAGCACACACTAAGCTAGTGCAGATATTAGCTGTACACTGATAAGGATCACTCTTTTAGTATACACCACAGATCCAGTATTCTGAAGGACACTCTGGGAAACAAACAGTGGATGAGCGCCAAAGACTTGCGCTAACACGACGCCATGTTGACATCAGAACGTAACTCACTTAAATGTTCCTTGTCCTGACATAAAGCTTTACTTACCTTAGCTCTGGGGTTCTGTGCCAGGCTCCCCTGAAAGCCGAGGGAATACACTAAAACGCCCTCCAAATCGGGTCTAATAAAGAGTAAACAGCTGTAACTGAACCCTCCTCACACTGATGGAGGCAGCACAGCGTCTCCCGTGTTTGGCCTCAAACTAAGAGCTGGTTCTAAAGTCCTGACCGTCGCCCGAAACGGTACGAGGAAGCAGGCCTGACGAGGCCCCTGAGTATGAACGCCTGTGCTGGGAAGAGTCGGCCGGCCTCCTTCTGTGGCATGGCGACTCCAAATCTCCAGTGTCTTCACCACAAACGAACAACAAGGACTTGCCTGATAAAGGCAAGTGGGGAAAACAGAGGTGACCAACAAGCCTGGACACTCACAAGGTGTCACAAAGCACATCTGTACGTCTCCCTCTCAATCCGCTGGTGTTAGTAGCTAATATGACACAGAGTGTCTCCCAGCAGAAGCATAGTGTCCACGTCCCTGGGAGGCATTTACTTTGATGGTCGCTGGAAACATCAAGATTTAAGAAAAATGCTCAGGGGAAAAGCTACACTCGTTGACGCCTGCTCTCTGGGCATTAGCTGTACTGTCCCCCACCAGAAATACGCATGCTCAAAGACTTTCAGGATGCACAAGGCATTACACTTTCTAGAACGGACTGTACTCCCTCGCTGCCTCCACGTTACATAGTCAGACTCATAATCAGACTTAGGATCGCAGATTTCTCCAAGTCCCGAGAACACGGTGCGTTTCGGAAAGAGATCAAGGCCTTCCGTCTCGCCTACCTTCAAACGGGCTCCACCAACCTAAGCTCCAGGCCTAGCTCTGCCACTTACAGACTCGAAGGCCTCAGGCAAGGCACTCGGCCTTGTGGTCTTCTTCCCCATCTGTCAAACCAGGATATGAATACCTACCTCACAGGAGAATTCGGGGATCACTCAAACTGTTAGTCTGTTTAGGTGAGAAAGGCAAGGAGGATGGCCGGGGCGGAAGTGGGGGGAGGGGCGGGGGGGCGTACGCATCAGCAGGCTCAGCAGTCAGAAAGGAAAAACCGCTTGGCTCAGAGGGATGCTGCCCGGCCCCTGAGGCACCTAGTACACTCTCCCTCCCACAGAAACCACAGGCCCATTTCTGCTTCAGCCCCTCTTCACTGGAATGTGTCCATTTAGGCTGCTAGAAGTCAAAACTCTTCAGTTTCTTTCTGACTCTGATAGCACTTGTTGGAAGTTAGACCTCTACAATCGGGAATCACAGAAGTAACTAATCGAGAGCTACAAATCTACGAGTTAATTTAGCTCAACAGGCCCATTTTACAGATGCAAAAGCCGAGGCCTAAGCCGGGGTCCTCCTCGAGGTTACCCAGCTGACAGCGAAGCCCAGACCAGCTCCTTCTCCAGCACCAGGCTCTTCCCGCACCACATTTCAGGAACACACCTTACTTTCTCTTCTATTATTACTAAACGGACACTCTTAGAGCAAATATTTAATGTCCTGCTACTGAAGTCACCTTCTTAAAGGCTTTCACAGTGAGCAATCATTCAGCCTCCTGAGATCGGGCCCAACAGGCAGTAAAGGGCCTAGAAAAAATCCTCCTTTTCCTGACTGATAAGATGACAAACATCCCATCATTCAACATTTCTGAAGATAAACCTCCCAACTCTTGAGCCTCATACCTAGAAGCACCTTCCACACCAACGCACGGTACATGGACGGGAGAGGGAATCTCTGACTGAAAGTACAAAGCTTCTCGATATCTAGAGGAAGGAAAAAAGAACAACTGGTTAGAAGCTTTTTATGCTGATCACAAGAAAGTGCGTTTTTCTTTTTTTAAAGAATAGTAAGACACTTCTCCAGAGGCAGTCTACTACAATCAGTAAACCCGGGAAACCCAGCTGGTCTGATCTGTGACCCCGGTGTTCCAGCAACTAGCTACTTGAAGACCATCAGAGCTTCTCAGCCCAGGAGATGCACTTTGCGTGCATGCCTGCCTTCCCTGGGCCAGTAGCGGTAGTTACATTTACAGAATTTATTCCAATGAATCCACAATGCAAGCTTGTCGAGTAGTTATTGTTTTAAGGCTGCAGAAACTGAGCCTCCAAGCAGGTAAGTGACCCGATTTATAGTTAGCAGAGCCAGGGAGTGGCACGCTCAGCCCCTGGATCCCCGCATTCTCCAGTGACCCACGCTCGGCTGTCCTGGATTTCCATTCCCCGTGGTCGTCGAATTCCAGACATGCTTAAAACACAAGGATCAGGTGGGAAATGGTTTTGAAATTTTAAACGCACTCCGCGCATCTAAAGTACTATTTATACCTATGGTTCCGTTTGTCTTACTTTAGTCAGCAGAATTATTATTACTACACAGCAACTAAGATGTCAATACATAATGTAGTCTCACAGTATTTCCACTGGAGAAAAATCGTGGCAAGAGTTACAAATGTACCCAGAAGATAACACCTCTGAAAACTGAGGAAATACATATGGGTCTAATATGAGAAGAAATATCGCTGACTTCTTTTTTTTTTTTTTTTTTTTTTTTATTTCTAGGAGAGAGAGAGAGAGAGACAGCACGAGCAGGGGAGGGTCAGAGAGAGAGGGGGATAGACTCCGAAATAGGCTCCAGGCTCTGAGCTGGCAGTCAGCACAGAGCCCGACGCGGGGCTCGAACGCACGAACTGCGAGATCATGACTTAAGCGAAAGTTGGACACTTAACCGACTAAGCCACCCAGGCGCCCCAAAATATCGCTGACTTCTTACCAGTCCTCTCAAAGACATCCAACTTGGCCACAGCAAATAAAAGCTTGAAAAATCCATAACCTCTCCCCAAATACACCATTTACCTATCATCCTGTCACTAAAAAATACGGCAGGTAACAAATACTTCTGAATGTCTTTTAAGATAGCATTTCTTTCAAGGTAGCTGGGACAACTAACAGCCAATAACCTTAATTTAACTTGGAAAACTCACCCAGCCGGTCATCTTTTAGTAGAATCTCCAATGATTTCTTTTCTTCCACTCCACGAAACCCCACTTTCTCATAATACACTGAACGGAAGTTTCTCTGAGAGTCCTCAGTCATGTTTCATTCTTGGAGGAGAGAGAGAGAGAGAGTAGGGAGGGGGAAAGAGTGAGCTTAAAAACAGAGACTGGACAATTTGGGCATTTTTCCAATGATTTTCTCCAACTTCCCCATGAACTCAATATATGAAAATGAACTAGCTGCCTTTGCATAGGACTCAACATTAAATATATTTCTTTAATATTATTCATGAGTGAGTGAGAGAGAGAGAGAGAGAAAGAATACCAAGCAGGCTCCACAATGTCAGCACAGAGCCTGACACGGGGTTTGATCTCACAAACCATGAGATCATGACCTGATTGGAAATCAAGAGACATTTAAATGACTGAGCCACCCAAGCGCACCTAAATGCGTCCTTTTAAACAACTAGCACTACCTCACCTATGTTCCTTGGCCAAAAACCAAGACATAAAACCGAAGTCCTCTGAGCCACTAAAATAGATTTCACAAGGTGCATGCATGAAGGCTCCTACTTTACTTATGGGAGTTCCCAGCACGATACACATTCAAAGAAAATAACTAGTGAAATACAAGGACACAAGATGTCATGCAAAAGGGGTTACCGAACAGTATCCACTAGGAATTCTGTTTTGGTTTTATAAATATTATGCATTAAAAACATAAAACTATATTCTAAAATGTTGGCGATGTGTCATCTGTAGGTAGTAGGATTCCGGGTGATTTAAATTTCCTTTCGTTTGCTTAGCCGTATTTTCAAATGAGCATTTTGTGAAATGAAAAGCTAAACTATAAAAAAGTAAAAAGCCACAAGTGTCTCCCTTAGTTTTCCTTTAAACACAATCCTCCCAAATTCAGTTATCGAAATTCAGAGCCCACAAGAGACTAAGAGCGCTGAACTTAAACCAGAAGAGGGGCAGGAGTGCAGCCTGTCGACAAATGATGCCACCATGCTGGAGACAAAATAACGACTTAAAATCTGGCGGGGGGGGGGGTGCGCGCCTGGGTGGCTCAGTCGGTTAAGCATCCGACTTCGGCTCAGGTCATGATCGCGCGGTTCATGGGTTCGAACCCCAAGTCGGGCTCTGTGCTGACAGCTAGCTCAGAGCCTGGAGCCTGCTTCAGATTCTGCGTCTCCCTCGCTCTCTGACCCTCCCCTGCTCATGCTGTCCTTCTCTCTCCCAGAAATAAGTAAAAAACATTTAAATAAAAATCTGGCATCGGGACTGAAAAAGGTCAGTGGCGTCAGATTCCTTCACAGTAACGTCCCCAGGACCGACCGCAAGACACCGGAAGGTTGGCGTTTTAAGACTAAAATGGACGTAGTGCATTTTTCAGGAGGCATGGCACTGCCTGAATTAAATACTTAAAAGTGTCGTTGCAAAAAAAAAAAAAGAAAGAAAGAAAAGAAAAAGACTCTGATCCTCAGGTTTTAGAAATCCTGACAAGTCCCCAGAGACGAAGGAAGGGAGGGTTGAGTTCCAGAAAAAGCCGGGTCTTCCTTATTGAAATGATAGACGCTGAACCCCTTCGGTCACAGGAAAGACCAGGACGCGTTTTAAAGGAGAGATTCTAAAGGGCTCTGAGCTTTGGGGACCCCATGATTTACAAAACAAAAATTCCAAAGCACTGAAACGCCAACTGAGTTCGGAGATGCATTTAGGAGCTGCCATCAGCGGCAGGGCGGTGCGGGGCCGTTACCCACACACACCCCGTCCTCAGATCGCACCCAAACGGCCACAGGCCCTTGTAATTTACACTCCCGCCCCTGAGCCGGAAAGTAAACACATGCTGCTCCGAGACCCCAGGTCCCACTCTCCCTGCTACGCTTCACCTCCAGCGGTGGAAACCACACCCGGTTGAGACTAAGTGGTCCGGGGGGACGCGGCGGAAACCGGGCCCAGCGCGCTGACCGGCCGGCGGGCAGCGGAGGCGGCGGGAGGNTTAGAGGTTTTTTTGGACTCTGACTCCCTGGTCGCTGCGCCGGCGTGTAGCCCCCGTCTTCTAGTTCTCCCGGCCCAAGAATCTCGAGACCACCTTATTCCCTCCGTCCTGGCGGCTGGTGTTTGGGATGCTCTCTCCTCCTCGCCCCTTAAGGTCCCCGCCCTGCAGCTGTGGGGGGGGGGGCTCTTCCTCGGAGCCTGAGAGGATCTGCGGTGGAAGACGCCTGTCTTGTTTCTTTTTTTCCGTCCAGTATGTGGAAACAAGACGAACCGCGCGAGAAACGCAATGGCAATTTATTCGGAGCTTGCTATGCAAGAGAGCCACCATCACCTGAGTTTTGGCAGGAAATCAAAAGCAGGCAGAGGAGTGGAATGAATGCTTCAGACGTGCCCCCGTTGGAGGCTGCAGCAAAGCTGGAGGGAGACTAAGAAGCGGGGCATCCTGTATGGTCCCTGGCCATCGTCGGTTAGCCATGTGTGATCCTAGGTCGGGACAAAAATTAGGGAAGCTGTGGGGCGCCAGGGTGGCTCAGTCCGTTGAGTGTCTGACTTGGGCTCAGGTCATGATCCCACGGTTCATGGGTTCGAGCCCCACATCAGGCTCTGTGCTGACAGCTCAGAGCCTGGAGCCTGTTTCAGATCCTGTGTCTCCCTCTCTCTCTGACCCTCCCCCGCTGCTCATGCTGTCTCTCGTTCTCTCTCTTTCTGTCTGTCAGAAATAAATAAAACATTTTAAAAAAATTAGGGAAGTTGTCAGTTATTAATCAAGCCCTGGCCGTTTGGGGTCGATTGTTACAGTCTACTGTTTACCTCCCCGGATGGTTATTAAAGCTGGCAGTCTGGCTTCCTGCAAGTCTCCATTCTACCAGAAAGGCTTCCTAGACAGATTACTACAGATAAGGGGTTGGTCTTCTAACTAGGCTGCTGCAAGTTGTGGGTCAAAGTTCTATTTTTACATGTGTATATTCAGCCCCTCACGTTAAACTCTATAAATAAGTTAGTGGAAAATGAAGTTTAGAACTAAGGTATACTAAATACAAGCCCAAGTTTATTAGATTCAACGGACCTACAGCTACTCTGTAAAATGGCTCCTAAAGTTGATAAACATTTTCAGTGTCTCTTCTTACCTTGTCACACACCAGCACTGGCCCTGGGGACATGTCTGAGCACACCGCCTGGGTTGGTTTTAAATCACCACAGCTTGAGAGGTACCCCTTAGAGAAAAGTCCATTCGGCGGTGGGTGCTGCCTCCTTAACAGCTCAAATCTGTACAGAATAGACCCCACAGAGGCCAAGCTCTATGGGGAAACTTTGGAATCAGCGATACTGAAGTCAGTCCAGTTACAGCGTCCATAAGTTTGTGGTGCGATGGCTAAACAGAACTTTTTTTTTTTAATTTTTTAAATGTTTTATTTATTTCTAGGAGAGAGAGAGACAGCGTGAGCAGGGGAGGGTCAGAGAGAGAGGGAGTCACAGACAGAAACAGGCTCCAGGCTCTGAGCTGGCAGTCAGCACAGAGCCCGATGCGGGACCCGAACCCACGAACCGCGAGATCATGACCTAAGCGAAAGTCGGACGCTTAACCGACTAAGCCACCCAGGCGCCCCTAAACAGAACTTTTAAAAGAAGCGTGTGGTGGTGGGATTCAGGCCTTTAGGATTCTCCCAACCCCCCGACCATCACCACCTTTGGGGTCCTCAGTACTGGGGTACTAAGCCTTGCTTAGGGAGTGTTTCTTCACATTGGGAGGAATTCTTCGAGGCACAGCTTTCAAGAAGCCCACCTGTTCTATTCGCTTCTTCGGAACATTGGACTCGTCACTAATGTTGACAATTTCCTTTTTCTTTTCAATCTTTAAAATAGAGCTAATCATGGTGACAGTATCATAGAGGCATTGGCAGGATTAAATGAGAAAGTGTGTCAAGTGTCTGGCACAGTGCCTGGCGCTTGGCACAGTGAGAATATATGTGCAACAGCTGCCAAGAGCTAAAGAGTGACAATATGGTTGTCTTTAACTGCCATTCACTGTGCTTTTTGATGAGCTGATAAACAGAATATTTGGAAGCTTCTAGAGAAAACAAGTCTCTTAGATATTTGTCTTGACTTTGCAGCCAGAGTGACCTTTTTTCTTTTTCTTTATTTTAGAGAAAACACGAGCAGGGGAGAGGGGAAAAGGGAGAGGGAGAGAGAGAGAGAGAGAGAGAGAGAGAGAGAGAGAGAACCTTAAGCAGGCTCCATGGAGCCTGACACTGGGCTTCATACCACAACCCTGGGATCATGACCTGAGCCAAAATCAAGAGTCAGATGCTCAACTGACTGAGCCACTCAGTTGCCCCCAGAGGGACACATTTAAAATGTCCTTTCTCAGGGCACCTGGGTGGCTCAGTCAGTTAAGCATCCGACTCTTGATTTTGACTCATGATCTTGTGGTTTGTGGGTTCTAGCTCAGAATCTCCTTGGGATCCTCTCTCACCCTTTCTCTCTGCCCCTCCCACAAGGGCACATGAGCTCACTCTCCCTCTCTCTCTCTCTCTCTCTCTCAAAATAAATACATATTTTTTAAAAATGGCCTTTCTCTGCTTAAAATCCTGCAATGGCTTCCCACTTCCCATGGAGCAAAAACCAAAATTTTGCATTATGTGCCTCCTTACCTCAGTCTCATCTACTCTCAGGGGCCCACTTGTCTTAGGATATTCTCATGTTTGTTCTCTTGTCTGAAATGCTCTTTCCAGAAACAACCACATAGCCTGTTCACGCACCTCAGTATTTGTCAAATTCTTCCTCCGAAAGGCCTATTTGTAACCACCCTACCTAAAATGGCCAGCCCATCATCCAAATCCCAATCTCCTCCCAAACTCTATATTTCCTTTCTTCTGTAGCACTTAAACCACCTCACACACAACGTAATCCACATATTTATTTTAGTTGTTACTGAGTATCTCTCTCATCAGAACATCACTTTTACAAGGTCAGGAACCTTTGCTTCGTTAACTGATGCATCCCTGGCTCATGGGACAGGGCTCGGCACATAGTAAGTGCTCAACCGAGACTTGAATGAAGAGATCCCACGCACTGTGAGTGGACAGCCACTCTTTCCTTCTTCAGGGTTGTGTGTTTGGGCTGTTGGATGTCGGGGGACATTACTGGCCATCGGGCGCCTGCCACAACACAGAACGTAGAGTGAAGCAGGCAGGTGAGATGTTGTGATTGATAACAAGAAATATATATTTGGTCTTTTTCCCTGTTTCTTGCTTAGAGCTCCGAAAACCCTTGGAATGTCCTAAGTGTAGACAGTGATAAAGATGTCTTGTGTTATGTTAATGAGGTGGCTTTGGAACTGCCCCTGAGGATGGGGGCTGGTTGCCTGGAGAACCAACCAGGTGATTAGAGGGTTGGAACTTTCAGTCCTGCCCCCATGACCTCCAGGAAGGGGAGAGAGGCTGGAGGCTGAACCAATCTTCAATGGCCAATGATTTCATCACTCGTACCTGTACAATGGAGCCTCCATTAAAACCCCCAGGAGGAGGGGGTTTGGAGAGCTTCCGGGTTGGTGGACACTTGCAGATTTTGGGGATAGTGATGCCCTTTCCCCACACCTTGCCCTAAGCATCCCTTCCATCTGGCTGTTCTTAAGTTATATCCTTTTATAATAAACCAGTAACCTAGTAAGTAAAGTATTTCTCTTAGTTCTGTGAGCCACTCTAGCAGATTAATCAAACCCAAGGAGGAGGTGATGGGAACTTCTAGTCTACAGCTGGTCAGTCAGAAGCCCAGGAGACAGCCTGGATTTTCAATCGGAATCTGAAGTAAGGGTGGGGGAGACCGTTGTGTAGGATGGAGCCCTTAACCTGTGGAATCTGATGCTACCTCTGTGTAGATAATGCCAGAATTCAGTTAAAATATGGAATACCCAATTAGTGGCCCAGAGTTGCCTGGTGATGTGGGGAAACTATCCCCTACACATGCTCACACACACACACACACACACACACACACACACACACACACACCGGAATTGGATGACATAATCTTAGTGGGCAATACAATGTTCATAGAATTTATTTGAAATATATACCTTGCTGCCCATTTGTGGGGTCACTTCTTACTGCCTCGTAACCTGACTGCCCCCTGGTGGTTAACTGTGCTTACTAAATTATGGGAATAATTGTACTACAAGTCAGTCAATCAAATCTCCTGGTTGAGGGAGATTCTGAGTCAGCCAGTCCCTTTACATGTGCAGAGAGCTAGACTTCAGGGTATGAAAACAGCAGAGTACATTTAGGAATGGCATCCTAGCTTTCAAATTTTGAGTTCACTTTCGGCAGGCTAGTGGTTATCAAATAACATCAACCTCAACCCCTTGCCGTTTTCTTCAAGGGATAAAGAAATGGAGACCCAGCGAGGTTGTAGCTCTAAGGCAACTATCTTCATTTTGAGTCACAATTAAATTGATATAATAAAAATCCATTACAGTATGATTGGTGGATATATAAATTCAGGTACTTGATGTATTAAATCACATCTCCAAAATATCCGAAGAAAGACAAATCTGGGTGTTGGTGGGGGCTCATTTTGTCCTTCATATTGTTCATTTGGCCAAGAAGTGGATCAGCAGGTCTGAGTTGGCTCAGTCAATGAGGCCGATGCCAGCTGTGGGACTCTGGATGCTGGATGCTCCCCTTTTCTGACCAGTCGTAGAAGTTCTCTATTTCACCCCACTCCGATTGATCACTGTAATGCATATGTAAAAACCTAAGGGCAGAGGGGCACCTCTTGATTGGAATGTCGGCTACTGTGTGTGTAGACCCTCTACGCCTGACCTAAGCTCTGGGATAATTAGACTTGAGGGATTGCATGCAGAGTAAGTTTTCCCTCTAATAAACCCTATTTTATACCTGCAACATTTGACCCTACGAGTGTTTCCATGACCCTTTTTCATGATGCATGACGATACACAGAACTGTCCTGTTGGAAAACACTTTAGTTGACTTGTCGAAAGTGGTAGCATAAGTATTATGTAGCTGTGTTTACAGACTTCAATACTGTCCCTATGGTTAGACTCATAGGTTGCCTAACGCTTAAGGAGTCATTCAACAAATAATGAGTCCATTAACCACTGAAAATTGGCCTTGACCCTGTCTGATATTTTGCAAACATCTTTGACCCACCAAGTGCCAAGATAGCATGTAAAGTCAGCAGGGTAAAAAGGAAAACTCCTTCTTCAGTGAAACTAGAAAACAAAATTATAAAACAAGTGAAGAAATCTCCAAAAGCAGTGCAGAATAAGCAGGGCTCGTGTAAGAGAAAGAATCCATGAGTTTGGCATCAATTTCAGTTGACTGATTTTTCTTCCCATCATGAGTGATCTTTTCTTCTTTCTTTTCATCCCTGGTGACTTTTTATTGGATGCCAGACTTTCACCTTTTGGGGGGCCGAATATAATTGTGTCCCTGTGAATATTCCTGAGCTTGGTTCTGGAATGCAGTTATCAGAAACAGTTTGGTGCTTTGGGGTCTTGCTTTTAGGATTTGCTAGGTGGACCCAGAGATGAGTTTATCCCAGGGTTAATTATCCCCATTTCTGAGGCTTCCCAGTCTGGCTGGTGGGAAAAGGCACTAATCCAGCCCAGTGGATACAGTTCTCTCTAATCCTTTCGGATGATTCTTTTCCTCCAATGTTGTCCCCTTTCACATAGGCAAACATCAGCATATGGGTAGTTTGAAGGGGACCCTCTGTAGATGTCTGGAGTTTGGTGCCTTCCTCTCCAATACTTTGTTGCCCGAACTCTAGCCACCTTGCTTTCCCTCTCAGCTCTGAATCCTCAGCCAAGGAGTCCATCAGGCCCTGCATGGGCTCCCTTCACTGCACCATGGGCTAGAAACTTCTGAAGGCAGTAAGCTGGAGAAATATCATGGGTCATACCTCATTTGTTTACCCCCTTTCAGGGAATCACTGTCCTTTGTTGCCTGACAGCCAAGCTCTTGAAAACAACTGTTTCATTTAACAAGGTTTCTTTTTGGTGGTGGTTTCAGGTGAAGGGTGAATCTATCCCTGTTAGGCTGCATCTTGGTTAAAAGCAGAGGATATTGTCTTTAAAAGATAATTATTCTTTATCATTTTCTTTACTAATTCCAAACATTTCAACAAAACATGTTGTCAGAGGAAGAAAGTGTGAAGAAGAAATGTACCCAAGTAACAACACATTTGATACTGGAAACCTGAGTAGTATATAAGAAATATCATAGAGGGGCACCTGGGTGGCTCGGTCGGTTAAGTGTCCGGCTCTTGACTTCGGCTCAGGTCATGATCTCATGGTTTGTGGGTGTGAGCCCCGCGTTGGGCTCTGCACTGGCTGTGCGGAGCCTGCTTGAGATTCTCTCTCTCCCCCCCTTCTCTCTCCTCTCTCTCTCCCCTCTTTCTGTCTCTCTCTCTGCCCCTTCTCCACTCATACAGTCTCCGTCTCTCTCAAAATAAGTAAATAAACTGAAAAGAAAGAAAAGAAATGCCACAGAAGTTGAAGCAGTGTTTCCAGGAACGGAAAGAGATGACACCGTGGAGGCAACAACATTTGTGGAAAAAGGGATATTTTTATATACTCCTGAAATCATTGTTGTACTACATGCTAACTAACTTGGATGGAAATCTAAAAATAAATAAATAAAATTACTAAAAAAGAAAAGGAAACAGCAAAAGGGGTATTTTTGACGAGAGCTTTGGCACCCGCCAAACCACAAGGGAAATGACGATGTGTATCTGGAGAATGGAGTGAGCCTGTGGTGGCTGTAGGGCTGTCATGACAGATAAGGCTTGAGAGAAAGAAGGTCAGACATAGAAGGCCAAGGGCACTTGGGCCAAGAGCAGGCAGAGGAGAGGCGACTCAGATCAGAGGGAAAGCTTAGAAGAGTAGATCTCAAAGACCTGCAAAGGGGAGAGACCTGAAGGGAAGAGGACCTCGCTGAAGGGGCTAAACCCCGTTGCAGAGGGAGGGCATGATGCGCTCGAACAGCTGAGAGAATATGAGAGGTCATAGCCATCTGGGGACTCAAGTCTGGACATCCGGGATACGGTGGCACAAAAAACCAAAATGAAGAAGTCAGCAAGGAGCAGGTTTGAGGACCGGCCATGTTTAATCCTAAGCGAGCTAAGCCTGAGCTATGACAACGGTCAGCATTGGATGACGGTGTCCAGAGGCAGTCGTAGATGGTACACCCGTGAAAAACTGCAAAGCCAGGATGTTACATGCATTTTAAAATGAATTCTTGGGCATTCAATCAAATCGTGAACAAAGTACATATTGATCATTCCCTCCACGTGGGGTTAGATTTTCCCCAGTTTCCAGCAGTAGAGACTGCTTGGTGTAATTCTCAACAGCAGCAGCAGAGGGCAGCAGGTGGTTGGGATATTCCTCCGGAGGCACCAAGCGACTTGAAATTCTGCCTCCAGGTATTTCCAGATGCTGGGGAAGAGCAGGCTGGCCCCGGCTTGCCAGGAAAACCACAGATCCATCTTCTTGCGGAGGGAAATGCTGAGCAAGGCAACAGGGACCTCTTTATTCCCTCAAGCAAAAACAATAATAGCTAAATTTATGGAGTGCCTACTATTTTAAGAGCTGTATTAAGCCATTTAATTATCGTAATGACCTGAAGAAGTTGGTAATATTATGACCATCCACATTTTGTAGGAAATGAGTTCAAGTGGATACAACTTGTAAATAAATGGTTGATATCTGATTCCAGAGTCCAAATACTCAAACATTACGTTGTATTATGTCTCCAGGAAGTGGTATTGTTATTGGAGTGTGTGTGTGTGTGTGTGTGTGTGTGTGTGTGCGCGCGCGCGCGTGCGCGCGCTTACATTTTGGGGCCTAGAGAGTTTTTGTTACTTTGTTTACATTTAAGGTAAGATGGATAACTTGTAGACATGTTTATCTTTTCTTTTAAATGAAGACACTGTAAGAAACAAGTTACCTTGGGGAGCCTGGGTAGCTCAGTCCGGAAGGCATCGGGCTTCAGCTCAGGTCATGATCTCAAGGTTCATGAATTCGAGCCCCGCATTGGGATCTCTGCTGTCAGTGCAGAGCCTGCTTCGGATCTTCTGCCTCTCTCTCTCTCTCTCTCTCTCTCTGCCCCTCCCCCATTCCCTCTCTCTCTCATAGGTAAATAAAGTTAAAAAAAATTAAAATGGGGGTGGAGTTTGTTAGGGTAGAGGAGAAAAAAAAACAAACAGTGAACCATTCTTGGTTTAGTGGCAAGAGCTTTCCTCCTCTGAGGATACAAGGGAGAAGTGCTGAGCTGTCTTGATTCAGACGAAGCTACTTTAGAATGCACCCAGGGTAGATATCCATCCACGTAATATGATTTGCCAGGAAGTATTTCCCAATTCCCCCCACAAGGTGCCTCCCCTGCCCCTGCTCTGCATTTACATGCCCTTCCCTGACTTAAGATTCTGCCTACTAGCAGAAAACAAGGAGCCCTGGGGGGATGGACACACGCAACCTTACTGATCCTTTGTACCAGGTGTGGACGAGTTTATCAGACCGGTCCAGAGAGCGGGATCTGAAACAAGAGCTAGATGGGCCCAGGCGGTGCTGCAAGCATTCATTCCTCTCCAGCAAACACTCTGGTCCACGGCTCTGTGCCAAGCGCCAGGAACACGTGTCCCCACCCCCAAGGAGTTGGCCGTCTACGGAAAGAGATACAAAGGAACCCAGAAAATCATGCAGACATCGGATGCTTTCCCACATAGACGAGGTGGTGTAGAGGGGTCAGAAGAGAACACATGCAGCCTGAGACCAAGGGCAGGGATGTGACAGCAGTAGCCAGAAAGGTGCTTGGAAAGATGGTGGTTGGAGCCTACTGGTGACTGTAAGACTTTGGGCCTTTTCTCTGAGTGAAGAGGGGAGCCCTCAGCAGAGGGGTGACCTGATCTGACTCATATTTTATTTAAAAAACAACAATCCAGGGGTGCGTGGGTGGCTTAGTTAGTTGAGCATCCAACTCTTGATTTTGGCTCAGGTCATGATCTCAGGGTCATGGGGTCAAGCCCCACATCAGGCTCTGTGCTGAGCATGGAGCCTGCTTAAGATTCTCTCTCTCCCTCTGCCCCTCTCCCTGACTCATTCTCTTTCTCTCTAAAAACTAAACTCAAACAAAAATAAAATAAAACAAAACCTCACATTTGCTGCTATGTTGAGAACAGACTTCGGGGGGGCATTTGGGAAGAAACAGGGATACCTCTTGAGAGCCGTTGCAGAAATTCAAGCAGGGGATTGTGTTCACCATGTTTTTAGCTTCCATAAATTTGACGTTTAGCATCTTCCCTACATGGAGCTGCCGGACTTACCTCATTCTGGACAATCTGTTCAATGACCCTGGACACGCAACTTAATTTCTACTTCACCTGCAAAGAGCAATCTTGATAATTATTATACCTGTACCTAAGGCTGTTGTGAGGATCGAATGAGCTCAACTAAATAGAACACTCAGCACAAGTAGCTGATGCATATAAATAAACAGCACTATATAATAGTAGTCGATATTTTCATGTCCCTTTCCTCTTACTTTCCTTTTTAAATTGTCTTATTTGAATTAAGGAAAGGAGGAGAGGTCCATTTCCAGACGAGGATAGCTGACGTCAGGTCTTTGGGGAGTGACCTGAATCAAAAGCCAAGCCAGGTGTGGCCACAGCTGAGAATTCAGAAGTTGGTTCTTAGTGGGGAAACTTCCTGGAGGGCTGTCATCGGGCCATCAGAAACAAGACTGAATCTCTCAGCTTTGCAGGTACATGTTGCCATGAGACTTACGTCCTGGACTGAAGGATGTATGTGTAAAATTTGAGGTCATACCCTTGAAGACAAGGGACATGTTCTCCCATTTACTTTTCCCTGCTGTCTGGAATGCAGACACAGGGGTGACCCATCTAGAACCACCCAAGTGAAGTCAGCTGCAAAGAAGAGACCAGAGCTCTTTGTGGGTTAAGAAAAATAGACTTAGCAAGATCCACTCCCATCCCCCAATCCTGAGTGATCTTAGCCTTGGGGTTCTGTTACGTTATTCTGAATCTAGCCCTCTCTCCATCTCTGTGAAGCCTTTACTCTCTTCATTTTCCACCCCTATCCAAGTCATTTTGCCATCACTCCACTTCCAAAATGTCTGAAACGAAATCTAACTTCTCAGCTCTTATGCTTGACCCAATTATCCTAAATTTCAAATCAGAGGTGACTCAATTTCAGTCTCCCAGAGGTCCCTCACACACACTCCTCCTCTGTGTCCTCACACTACCTCGGGTTGGATTCTCCTGACCTGTGGTTTCCAAGAGGACCCTAAACCCATTTTCTCAGCCCAGAGGCAGCTTACCCAATGTAAGTTCACCCTTTCTCCCTCTTCCCGCAAGCACTTATTAAGCCCTTATTCTTTGCCAGAGACCATACTGGGCACCAGCCTATACCCCTGGCACCAGCCGATGCAAGTGCAAAGTCCCGGTGTCATGTGGTGCAGGTGTTTGGAGACTCACTTCTGTCTGTAGGATCCAAGGCTGCATGTATGTGTGATGCAGGAATGTGGAAGAGAGTATGCGAGAACTTTTCTGCATGGGGTTAGAGCAGAATTTCAGAGAGCAGAACTTCCGCATGGGGTTGGAGCAGAATGAAAGTCTAATTTAAATTTTTTTAAATGTTTATTTATTTTTGAGAGAGAGAGAGAACAGGGGAGGGGCAGAGAGAGAAGGAGACAGAGAATCCAAAGCAGGCTCCAGGATCTGAGCTGTCAGCACAGAGCCTGATGCGGGGCTCCAACCCACCAACCATGGATCATGACCTGAGCTGAAGTCAGATGTTTAACAGACTGAGCCACTCAGGCACCCCTGAAAGTCTAATTTTAAATAGGTGGGTGATAGGTAGCCCTAAAGGAAAGCTAACTTAGGATTTGGGACATTTCTAGAAATTAACATGCTAGTACACCTTAACATTAATTTATTTCCTTTATAAAATAAAGTGGACTGCAGACCTCGGCTCAAATTATTGGGGCGGAGGGGGGGCTAGGTGATGCAGTCAATTGAGTGTCTGACTTCAGCTCAGGTCATGATCTCACGGTTCATGAGTTCGAGCCCCACATCGGGCTCTGTGCCCACAGCACAGAGCCTGCTTGGGATTCTCTCTCTACCTCTCTCCCTCTCTCAAAATAACTTTAAAAAATTTTTAATGAAAAATATTAATGTTCTATTGGTTTATCACACAAGTCCAACTGGGAAAACAAAGGGACCTGATTATTTTTATCAAACAACACAGAGCTGCAGTTTGCAAATTGTAGATTATAAAGAGCCCTCTTTGCTTTGGATCACCGGGAACACTTTCTCCTTGGAAGCGGTTTCTCAAAGGCTGTCTGGAGCTCTGTCTGTCCTGGCCCTTCTCCTTAGCGCCACATCAATGGGAGATTGTTAGTGCTATTAGATGAGTGAAGTTATAGGGTCAAGGTAGCAGTGGTCAGACATCACCGCCATTTCACAATGTAATCTGCTCTCCGTACAGATGTTGGTTTGGCTGTGACATCATCATTCGTTACCTGTGTTACCCTTGGCAAGTTTCTCAGCCTCTCTGAGCGCTGGATATGCAAGAGGGGTCCCAACAGCAAGGGTGGTCGTAAGGATTAAATGAAGGCACTGTCACACTTGTCACACTTGGGTGGCTGAACAGGGCTCCATCTCCCACCAATTCTCCATGGACAAGGTTCTTGCCCTCCTACCTCCGCTCCTCTCCTTCTAAATTCGTCTTTTCTAGCGAATCACTATAGAGTTGCCCGTCCCTGCTGATGGATAGCCCGAGCCCCACCCCCTCTCTGCACCACCAGCCACGGAGCCCACTTTTCTAAAGCCCTGCTCCCAGTGAGCAGTCCCGAGTGCCACACTGCCACTCACTCTTCTTTCAGCCCCTGTGGAGTCCCTCATCCACCAGTCTGCACGTGGCAGAGCCCAGTGGCCTTCATCCATGCAGACTGTCTTCCATCAATCCCATATAGGCCAATCAGGACAAGGGAGGCTCCCCTAGAACCTTCTAGAAAAGGTGGAGGAGACAGAGCCACGTTGCCTGCCTCTCTGCCCTCCCCTAACCTGCTCCTTTTCAAACGAGCGCCATACTGAAAAGGATCTGATCAATCAAGTATCATTCAGGCAAAATCAATAAACAGCTTTCTTTGGCAGTATTTGTACTTTAAGATTAGTAGATCTCTAACTACTAACCTACCTACAGGGTGACGGTTCAGCTCTAAACAATGGGACGGGAAGAGAGAAATCTAGGGCTCCAGCAGTTACAGACCCTCAAATCCTACCAGCTGGGCCATGTATTTCACCGCAAGGCAGGTTCTATTCACTGTAGAATCGTCCAAGGAGCTTGTCGCCGAAGTACCCTTGAAAAGATGTTTTAGGAAGCACATGTTATAAAATCAAAAGGTCGCAGAAAGTGGTCTTGGAGCCACTCTGTCTAATCAGGGTCTAACAATAGGAGTTAAAACTGGGGCACCTGGGTGGCTCCGGCCATTAAGTGTGCCACTCTTGATCTCAGCTCAGGCCTTGATCTCAGCATGGTGAGTTCAAGCCCCGCATTAAGCTCCCTGCTGAGCGTGAAGCCAGGAGGAGGAGGAGGATGAAGAAGGAGGGGGAGGGGGAGGGNTTAGAAAAAAATGAGTCAAAGACCCAACCAAAAAATTGTACAGCCCGCAAAAATCCCATTAGTCATAAAGGCAGTAGGAAGTGCAAGAACTGGCGTGCGGAAACTGCACGTCTTGAACGCTTACCTGTGTCCCTGAGAACTTCTCACGATGAGACTGAAGACCTGGCGCCCAGAAGACTGACCCCAGCAGCGGCAAGGGGGAGAATCCGGGAAAGAGAATAAAGGCACCTGTGCAGACCAGACCACGAGCTAGAAAGCGTGGCTCTCATTTTTAGCCAGCTGCACTTGAGTCTCCCAAATTCAAGCTGAGAAAGGAAGGGCTGTGGGGTAGCTCACTGGCTTCGGCAGACCCCTCTCCTGAGCCTCTCCCCTGGGAAAGGCACATTCTCTTTGCAGAAAACGGTGGGCGGTGGGCATCTGCGTTGAAGGTTGGACACCGGTGTGTGCAACACGGCATCCAGATCTACGCTGTCCCCGTGGTGACCAGGGCCACAGCTGCGAAGTTCCTAGCTTCCTTCTGTTGTTAGTTTTCTTTCTTCTTTCTGAAGGACTTCTTAGACATTGAGGGTTGACTTGACTACTGACATAGTATACACTTGACATTGTATACACTTGACTATTGACATTGATACACTCTATCACCTTGAAATAATGTACCATGTTTCCTCTGCCTTCTAAGCTGATGACTTAAGTGTTAGGAGGCACGGTGTGGTAGTCGGGTGGAATATCAAGCTATTTTGTTTTCTGGGAAGACCAACATGAGCATACCAAAAAATATATTAAGCTCCTTGGCTAAGGAAACCCCTGACCCTTCCCTTCCTCCATCCTGACCCACTCCATTTGCTTTTCACGCGGACAAGCTCCACGAAGATGAATCACAGCTGATGATTGCAGAGCCAGGAANGTTTTCTGGGAAGACCAACATGAGCATACCAAAAAATATATTAAGCTCCTTGGCTAAGGAAACCCCTGACCCTTCCCTTCCTCCATCCTGACCCACTCCATTTGCTTTTCACGCGGACAAGCTCCACGAAGATGAATCACAGCTGATGATTGCAGAGNCATTAGGAAGAAAGGCAGGTAGCTGTCTAGAAGCAGGACTCAGACGCCCATGAATATGGGGGACACAGGTTGAATATGAAAGCCGTCCGCTCTCCAGATAGACTGCTGGGTGCCCCGTGGAACCTCTTAGGGCAGAGTAAGAATACAAACCACTCTAGGGGCTTCCTTTTTTGCATCTGTTTGCCTGAGCATCAACTTCTTTTAGACTCAACCCATATTTGTCCATACTGGGAATACATAAGATTGACACGCTCACAATATTCTTGCCCATCCTAGAGAGAGTAAAATCAATATCAGCAATTCTCAGCCGAAGACCAGTTCCCCGCTGTTAAAAGCTCTTAGAATCTGAGATTTCTTTTTCTGCTAGAAAAGACTTTGGGAGACTATCAGCTGGCTCTGTGACTTGAAGAAAGGAAGGAATTATTAATGCAACTTCTGTTTTGGAGGAAGGCAGCTGAACTGTAGATGGGAGGAATTAATAATCCCAAAGCCCTGCAGCCAGTAAGCAGTGGGGAGTTAGAATCCGAGCCACCCTGTTTGGCAGGGTCCTTACATCCTGTTGTCTTTCTGGCTGATGAGCGATCACGATGCATTCCAAGGGATCACTGCGTTCCGTGCTGGGAAGAGGCAGTCGGAAACCAACAGGTGGTTACTCACAAGAACTGAGGTTGAGCCCCATCCTCCCCCGCAGGTGGGCAAATCAGAGTCTCTGGGGGTAGAGTCAGAGCCTTCCCAGTTTGTGAAAGCTCCCAAGTGAGGCTGAGAGCTACTGTTCTAGAACCCTGACTCATAATGGGGGATAGAAGGAAGACAAAGACTTGCCTGGAGCCACGCCCACACTCCCGCTCACCTGGGGGCTTGCCAGGCCTGGACCCCAGTGTTTCTGATTTGGCAGATCTGGGGTGGGACTGACGGTCTGTCTGTCTAAGAAGCTCCCCAGGTGAGGCTGATCCCATGACCTCAGGACAACATTCTGACAACCGGGGACCCAGAGGCAACTCTCCAAACTACATTTGCCCATCCTGAGACTCAGAGTCTGTTGCACCCCCTTCGGGAGGACTTGGGGTGCACCGGTGGGCAGGAGGGTAGTCCTGATTAGGAATCCCAGTAAAAACGATTACAGGGCACGTAACTCCCATTGTCGTCTGTGCTATTTCTCAGGTGCCCTGGAGCACAAAAAAGTTGCCAACTAGCAGCCCAGAATATAAAAGTCAGAACTGAGAGTTGCTCTTATTTCTTTTCTGTTTGTTTGTTTATTTATTTATTTATTTATTTATTTATTTATTTATTTAT
>NW_027530974.1:11744401-11766852 GCF_008692635.1 Crocuta crocuta
GGAAGGGGGGGGGGGGGGGGGGGGGGGGGGGGAGGCATTAGGAAGAAAGGCAGGTAGCTGTCTAGAAGCAGGACTCAGACGCCCATGAATATGGGGGACACAGGTTGAATATGAAAGCCGTCCGCTCTCCAGATAGACTGCTGGGTGCCCCGTGGAACCTCTTAGGGCAGAGTAAGAATACAAACCACTCTAGGGGCTTCCTTTTTTGCATCTGTTTGCCTGAGCATCAACTTCTTTTAGACTCAACCCATATTTGTCCATACTGGGAATACATAAGATTGACACGCTCACAATATTCTTGCCCATCCTAGAGAGAGTAAAATCAATATCAGCAATTCTCAGCCGAAGACCAGTTCCCCGCTGTTAAAAGCTCTTAGAATCTGAGATTTCTTTTTCTGCTAGAAAAGACTTTGGGAGACTATCAGCTGGCTCTGTGACTTGAAGAAAGGAAGGAATTATTAATGCAACTTCTGTTTTGGAGGAAGGCAGCTGAACTGTAGATGGGAGGAATTAATAATCCCAAAGCCCTGCAGCCAGTAAGCAGTGGGGAGTTAGAATCCGAGCCACCCTGTTTGGCAGGGTCCTTACATCCTGTTGTCTTTCTGGCTGATGAGCGATCACGATGCATTCCAAGGGATCACTGCGTTCCGTGCTGGGAAGAGGCAGTCGGAAACCAACAGGTGGTTACTCACAAGAACTGAGGTTGAGCCCCATCCTCCCCCGCAGGTGGGCAAATCAGAGCCTCTGGGGGTAGAGTCAGAGCCTTCCCAGTTTGTGAAAGCTCCCAAGTGAGGCTGAGAGCTACTGTTCTAGAACCCTGACTCATAATGGGGGATAGAAGGAAGACAAAGACTTGCCTGGAGCCACGCCCACACTCCCGCTCACCTGGGGGCTTGCCAGGCCTGGACCCCAGTGTTTCTGATTTGGCAGATCTGGGGTGGGACTGACGGTCTGTCTGTCTAAGAAGCTCCCCAGGTGAGGCTGATCCCATGACCTCAGGACAACATTCTGACAACCGGGGACCCAGAGGCAACTCTCCAAACTACATTTGCCCATCCTGAGACTCAGAGTCTGTTGCACCCCCTTCGGGAGGACTTGGGGTGCACCGGTGGGCAGGAGGGTAGTCCTGATTAGGAATCCCAGTAAAAACGATTACAGGGCACGTAACTCCCATTGTCGTCTGTGCTATTTCTCAGGTGCCCTGGAGCACAAAAAAGTTGCCAACTAGCAGCCCAGAATATAAAAGTCAGAACTGAGAGTTGCTCTTATTTCTTTTCTGTTTGTTTGTTTATTTATTTATTTATTTATAATCTTTATTTTTGAGAGACAGAGACAGAGTAGTAGAGAAAGAGAAGGAGACACAGAATCCGAAGCAGGCTCCAGGCTCCGAGCTGTCAGCACAGAGCCCCATGCGGGGCTCGAACTCACGAACCATGAGATCATGACCTGAGCTGAAGTCAGACGCTTAACCGACCGAGCCACCCAGGCGCCCCATTTATTTATTTTGAGAGAGAGAGGGAGGGAGAGAAGCCAAGTGGGCTCTGCACTGCCAGCTTAGAGCCCGATGTGGGACTCAAACTCACCAACTGTGAGATCGTGACCTGAGCCAAAATCAAGAGTCAGACACTTAACTACCTGTGCCACCCAGGTGCCCCCATCCTATTTCTTTTCTTAGCTTCAAGTACAGTCTCTCGAGACTCATACTGGAACTAGTTCATCCTCAGCAAACAGCGCTAAAAAGGCTATAAATGCTCTATTATGGGGCATTGTGGCAAGCCAGTAACCCAGGGCATGAAAAGCAGGATGCCCGAGATCTGGAGCCTGTCTGCCCGCCCCGTGGGGCTTGTCTGGACTCCTCAACTTCACCTTATAGGGTAATTGCCAGGACTTCAGTCACAGAATGAGGTCTGAGAACAATCTGCTCCCAGAGGAAAGGCAGCAGTGAAACAAAAGCCCAAGGGGCGTGGCAGCCTCCTAATTCTCTGAATTCCACGACCAGACACCCTGAATTCGGTGTCACACCGACCAACCATGCCTGAGCCAGGCAAGCCCACAATGGAAGGAATCATGTGTGCGTTGGTAAAAATCCGATAGAGGGGGCAGTGGAATCGAGTTCACAGATGCATGGACGGTGTGGGTGTAGCAGGGAGGGGAGTGTTATAGGATGAGCCAATCCCCGAGAGGCGGCTGTTAATTACAATGTAGGAAGGAGAAAATTGGAAAGAGTCTCCAATGCACTTGTCAGAGCCATGCCTCAACCGACCAGAGATCCCTTCCATAAAAGGTTGAAATGTCGATGTACGCAGTGGCCCGGCATAACGTCACACTCTGGCGAGTGACGAAACACAAACACTGGAGAGAATTCTAATCGCCAACAGAGTAACATCCCCCCCCACTGCCGGACCCTACTGGGGGGATCTGGGCAAACCCACGGAGCCATGCTACTCGCATGTGGGACATATTGAGACTTTGAGGCTTGAGATTTTAAGTGATTCCTCAACAGGGAGAGACAAGAATTGAGGTACCACGGTAATTTTTCCAGGTCACTAAGGCCCCATTGGCGAGTGTCTGAGTTGGTGCCCTGAGTCAGTCTGTGACGAGAGCAATACTTCCCCTTGATTTGTCTGAGCGACACAGATGGACTGAGGCTCCGGGGGAAGCTATCCGGCTGGGGTTGAAGGTTTCACGATGCCGTACTCTGGACCAGCTTTTGTTCCCTGAGCTCTGAACTGCCCCAGAGTATAGATCAATGGAAGTACTTTCAACCCTACAGATAGACGGCATGGTGTTGAATTTCAGGGGATTTGACTTATCTGAACATGTCACTTGTGAAAAGCCTCTTTCTAAGCCCTTTAGCTGGGTCAAGGACCCCAAAAGCCAGTTAAAGGAAGTACAAGGAGGCTTTAGCACAGACTTTTGGGGTTGTTTGTGTCCTGGGCTTGAGTTGTTCCACCAGCCCTGGCCTAATTTCCGCAAAGCTTTCAACGCTGAGGATGAAAGGCATTCCAGAGCTGAAAAAGATTCTATCCTCAGAAGTGCTAGGCTTGCCAGCTCTCTGCTGACTTCTGACAGGCTTTGGAGAGAACCCTTTCATGCTGCCTAACACTCATTTAGCTGCCCCCTAGAAACGAGATCATCTTTTTCCATAAAGAGATACAAATCGCCCTTTTGCTTGTAGGCTTTCCAGCCCAAAAGAGCTCTGAATGTTAGCAAAGAGGCTTATGAGAGTAGGTGTCCAGGGAACGTCGGGCTGGCTGACCTGATCAGGGCTAGAGATGAAGCGAAGGACGTTCCGGTACCTGGGAAGCTTAAAAAAATTTTTTAAGTGTTGGTAAAATACGCAAAACATAAAATTGACCAATGTAACCATCTGTAAGGGTGACGTTCAGTGGCACTTAGTACATTCGCGTGATGGCACGACCATCACCACCCTCTGTCTCCAGTTTTAAAATCTTTTACTTAGAATTTTAATGTAGATTTCTTTTTATAAAGCCATTAAAAAGAATGAGATCGGGGCGCCTGGGTGGCTCAGTGGGTTAAGCATCCTACTTCAGCTCAGGTCATGATCTCACAGTTGGTGGGTTTGAGCCCCGCGTCGGGCTCTGTGCTGACAGCTCGGAGCCTGAAGCCTGCTTCAAATTCTGTGTCTCCCTCTTTCTCTGCCCCTCCCCAACTCGCTCACGCGCGTGCACACGCTCTCTCGCTCTCTCTCAAAATAAATAAAAATGTTAAAAAAATTTTTTAAGAACAATAAAGCAATAAAAAGAATATGGTCGATCTTATATGCTGATGTGGAAAGATGTTAAAAACACATTATTAAGGGAAGGAGCCAAACACAGAACGGTGTGTACAGCATATGTATCATTTGTGTAAGTGCTTGGATAGCTTCAGGAAGAGGATACAGATTGTTGGTGGGGGTTACCTCTAGAAAGTGGAAATGTGGGTCTGGGATGGAAAGGATTTTAACTTTCATTGTATACTTCTTTCACAGGGTCAGCTTTTAAATAGATGCCTGTGTTGTTCACATTTTTTAAATTTCCAGAGATCTGTTCTGCCCCCAATGGGTTTTAGGTGGTGCGGTGCAGTGTGCAAGAAATCTGCTTATATTAAGAAGGCCCTGGTTGGGAGGGGAGGGCACGCCTGGGTGGCTCAGTTGGTTGAATATCTGACTCTTAATTTTGGTCTCAGGTCAGGATCCCAGGGTCGTGGGATGGAGCCTAACATTGGGCTCTGTGCTGAGCGTGAAGCCCGCTTGAGATTCTTTCTCCCTCTGCCCCTTTACCCCATTTGTGCACCCCCCTACACACACACTCTCTCTCAAACAAAATTATTAATTAAAAAAAATAAAATAATTAAACAGAAAAAAGAAAGCCCTTTTGATTCCTATTCACAGCTTTGTTTGGGAAACACTGCTTTGGAGCAAGACCTTCCTAAAACAAGGGTTGACCAGGCTTCAGGCACCCAGAAGGGGTCCTTGGATTTCAGAGTATTTTATTAAAAAGTTTTGATGTTTTATTTATTTTTGAGAGAGAGACACAGAGACAGAACATGAGCATGAGCATGAGCAGGGGAGGCGCAGAGGCAGAGAGAGAGAGAGAGAGAGGGAGGGAGACACAGAATCTGAAACAGGCTCCAGGCTCTGAACTGTCAGCACAGAGCCTGACGCGGGGCTCAAACCCACAAACCGTGAGATCGTGAACTGAGCAAAATTTGGATGCTTAATTGACTGAGCCACCTAGGGTCCCCAAGAGTATCTATTTTAAAGTGTGTCACAATTTAAATTATATTCAATAAGCATGGAAAAATTTGATAGTTGAGAGTAAGTACCATGCTAAGGCTATTTCTGCCATATTCAAAGGTTTTTAACTCTTTTGTGCCACATCTTTTTAAAAAAAAAATTTAAATGTTTATTTATTTTTTAGAGTGAGACAGAGAGAGAGAGAGAGCATGAGCAGGAAAGGGGCAGAGACAGAGGGAGACACAGAATCCGAAGCAGGATCTGTCAGCACAGAGCCCAATGTGGGGCTCGAACCCACAAACTGTGAGATCATGACCTGAGGTGAAGTCAGATGCTTAACCGACTGAACCACTCAGGCGCCCCAATGTGCCACATAAATGTTAAGCAGATTGGGAAAGCCAGTGAACTCCTTCTTGGGAAAATGTTTTCTCCCCCTGTAGAATAATATTTTCGAACGTGTAAAATAATGCTCATATGATTAGAAAGTAATAAATTATATTGATTAATAGTTCCCCCAGATTAAAAAAATAATCTCTGAGCAATATATGGGCAATATATGGGCAATATATGGGCTTTTTCCTAAAGTGTTAAATAACGAGAACTGGTTGTGGTCTAATGCTTTCTATAATTTGAAGAAAGTGATGAGTATAAATGAGAGTTCAAGATATCTGCAAAACCAATAATAAGATTGAAAAATACTTGTGATTTCTTCTGGCAATATTGGTCACAGATAGTGCTCATAAAACTGTAACTTGATGATTAATTAAAGAAAATGCTAAATTTCAGTTAGTGTTAGTGAAAATCAAGATGTATTTTTCCCATCCATCCAAGTTCAAAGGCTGCCTGATGCCATACTCTGGCCTACCTGAAAGACGAGGGAGGGTTCAATGGACAGGGATAAATTCAAGCACAGGCTGAGAAAGAATGAGACCCAGCATTAGAAAGGAAAGATGTCTGCCTTTGTTTCCCCAGACAAGGATAAGAAGTCAAATACAACTCTCTCTCTACAGAGATAGATAGATAGATAGATAGAGAGATAGAGAGATAGATAGAGAGATAGATAGATAGATAGATAGATAGATTTGGACAAACCCACAAAACCAAGCTACTATATACTATATATATACACACAACATATATATACACATACACATATATACACACATTGTATGTATACTATATATACAGCATATACATTATATATGTATATATGGTATATATACTGTATATATATATGTTTATATATTTATATATTTATTTATTTGGGGGAGAGAAAGAGAGAGACACAGCACTAGTTGGGAAGGGGCAGAGAGAGAGGGAGACACAGAATCCGAAGCAGGTTCCAGGCTCTGAGCTATCAGCATAGAGCCTGATGTGGGGCTCTAACCAATGAACCATGAGATCATGGCCTGAGCCGACGTCAGACATTTAACCAACTGAGCCATCCAGGCGCCCCAAGATACAACATATATTCAGGGATCAGGAAAACAGGTGGGGAGAGTCTCATCACATGGTCTCAGTTCGGAAGAATGAAAGCAAGATGTGATTGTAAGCAGGCAAGGGAGGAACCCGGATGTCTCAGGCAACATGATGAGAGAGGGGACCCAGGTCAGATGGGAGGACTGAGCCAGGGGGCCAGGACAGCAGAGGCCAGGACTCGACGTGACTCACGAAGAGCCACTGGGCTGGGGATTTTCTTCAAAAATGCTCCCGCGCAGGAGGAGAAAGCAGATGGTAGTGACGTCCCGGCGGGCAAGGTCTTTGGAAGCTGAGGAGTGAAAGGCCCTGTGTGTGCAAAATAAAGGGGTGGGGGTGGCTAAATGGCGGATTCGTCAGTGGAGGGTGAGTCCCAGAGGCCCAAGGAGGGAAATAGTAGGGGCAGATGGCAGAGGCTGAATCCTTAAAGACTTCAGGTTTGGGAGAGCGGCAAACAGGAAGAGGAACAGAAAAGGAGGGTGGGATCCAAGATCCCCATGGGGTCTGGTGCTCATGTACCGCAGAGGCTGGTACTGGAAACTCCAGCCAACGCCAACGGTTTGCTCTGAGCAGCTCTCGAAGCCAATCAGCCAGCCTTTTTTAAGGTTCCTGTAAGAATTCCTCCTTCGTTCCTTTTTGTCTGTGCTCCTCCTCCTCATCCAAGCTGTTGTCAGAGCACAGATCAGGCCTGCCGGCCACAGAGGAACCGTACTTCAGATACCTCCTGTACCAGTTCCTTATCTCTAGAACCTTCCCTGTGTTAAGTGCATAACTCTGACCTTTCAGCTATTTTCCCCACCATCTGCTTTTTCCTGGGCATGAACTCCCACTTTGCTGCTGCCCTCCATTTCCCCTGCCGTCCCCGCTCCCCATTACCCCCAGCAACTCCTCTTTTCTCTCCCCACCCCTCCCCTCCCACGGGCTTCATGGGTGATCTGTATGGTGTTAGTACGTCACCACTAGATTGACACCCAGCTGTTCTTTCCAGACCAGCCTTCTCTACCATTTCATGGCAGAAACCTGAAAGTCAAGTCCAGACTCAGCCTGGCATACTGAGGAGTGACTGACTGACTTCTCCAGGCACCCCCGTTACCTCCCACATCCCAGACAAGCAGCCTCAGGAGGCTTAGAGGGACCGTGGGGGCTCTGGTCTTGCTCCCCCACCCCCACTCCAACCACTGTTGCCTCACTGGCTGCCACGGCTTCCTGGTCCTGGATTTTGAGTAGTCTGGAGCGATTCTTCCCTCCAAAGGCAGCCTCAAACAGCTCTTGTCTGACTTCCGACTTCTGATTTAGACCCCTCGGTGCGCCCTAAAAGGGTGTTAGTGACTTGGGTGAGTTCAAGACTGAGGACTGCTTAGAATCTTGGGGGCTGTGGACATGGTCTCTGTATCAGCTGCGGCCACACAGGACCCCTTCAGGGTCCCCTCCTTCCTGATGGCCAAAGGTGAATGGGTCAGAGACAATGGGGCGCACATACGTATACGATCCAGACTGCGATTCCGGGATTGAGTCCCACCAATGTCTCAATCATTGACCAAGAGATGAATTAATGTAGAGCTGCCCAAGAAGGGGTCCTAAAAATTATTTAGTCCTTCATTTTCATGCATCCCTAAAGAGAGAGGGTTCCAGTTGATACAAGGCGACCAGACCTGTGGAAAAGTACGAGACTCAGGTGTTCCCAGATTAGGATGACATTTCAGAGGAAATCCAACAACCGATTTAGATGTGGGGAGCACAGCTTGTAGACCTGTGGTTGGCCCCCAGCTATGCTATCATCAAGCTGTCCTAGTTCAAGTCTTCCCTCGGGAGTTTAGCTGGCAGATGAAGATGCAGAGGAAGCCTGAACTTGAATGAACAAGGCAAAGGATTTTAAACATTTCGTATCTACCTTTTTGCAGAGGCTTTGGGTTAAGTAGGCTGCGTAACGCTCTCTATCTAGTGGTGACTTGGCCCAAACTCTCTGAAGGAGCGTCGTTTTCATTCTTGTCTTGGACAGCCTTCCAGCAGGGGGCACCGTTACTGCCGAGGGCACCTGTCCAGAGATATTGGGGCAGAGGGACCCTTCCTGCTTAGGCAGGAGTAAGGCGACTGTGGGTTAGTAACATGGGAGCCCACTATCTAGACTGAGGTGGAATTATCTTCTTTCATTTCCATACGGAATTCGGCATACTTTGTATAAGTGCCATTCTTTCTCATAACAAGTGTTGCAGTGATTTTAATTTTCAGACTGAACCACCCGGACTTGTCCCAACATGTGCCAAAAGCGCACAAGACAAAAGAAGCAGGTGAGAAGAGAAAGGGGAAGACGGTTCTGCGCGTGCGTGTGTGGTGGTGAGAGGTGGGTGGGGGTAGGCAGACCTGCAGATTTCTCTTCCTTTCACTGGTACACAAGCTGAATGACTTGCAACACAATTCCATCCGTTCTTTTTAAGTAACAATTGAAGGACCATGAAAGCCATGCTAATCGTGTCCTGCAATTTCAAGGCAGTAGGCTCCCCAGTTTGCAAAAGAGGAAACGGGCTCGAAGGGAAACAAACCAACATCACAAGGAGATTCCTAATCTGTGGAGGCACAAATGGCTCCTGGGTTGCAAAGGTACATGAACGCTAAGGTGACTGCAGTCTTCCATCAGGGATGGGCGTCAGGCCATGCTGGTGCCCAGGCGACTAGACTGGCATACCATCCCTTATACTTGGGCAGATGGCACTTTTAGCTTTGGCAAAGCACTCACTGTAACTGCCTTCTTCAGAACAGGTCCTAGATTTACCACAGTGCCATAGATGGATTACATGTGCACTGTAATAATCCATGGAGGTGTGGGGCTTTGCTTTACGGTCTTAATGGATGCGCTGCGTTCATCATCATCACAAAGGAGTGAATAATGAGATCGCAGCTTTGTACAATTATGTCTAATTCCTATTTTTTTAAAGTTTATTTATTTTGAGAGAGAGAGAGTGAGTGGGGAAGGGGCAGTGAGAGAGGCAGAGAGAGAATCACAAGCAGGCTCTGCGTTGGTCAGTGCAGACCCCGACACGGGGCTCAGTCCCACAAACCGTGAGATCATGATCTGAGCTGAAATCGAGAGTAAGGCACTTAACCGACTGAGCCACCCCAGGGCTCCTCCTAACTGTTTTTAAGTGATGGGAATACATGGGCCAGAAGAGCTATCTATGTGCAGAGAGTTGGAAGGCTGCAGGAGGTGGAGGGAAAGGCCAGCTCATCCGCAGGGAATCTCATTAGGCTGAGTTCCATCCAAGATGATCGCTCTCACACGCTGCTGACAACGACTTAAACACAGATGCTCTTGTAAAGATGCTCCTGTTGAGCCCGGAAGAGTGTCTTTCAGAGCTTGGTGTGTGGTATTAGGTTAAGGAATTGAAATAACAGAGAATTCTAAAACTTGCTCCCCCATTGTAAAGTCTACATTGTCATCTTGTCTGGACTAAGCTTTCACACACACACACACACACACACACACACACACACACACACACACACCACCCTCTGGGCTTCCTCCNACAGAGAATTCTAAAACTTGCTCCCCCATTGTAAAGTCTACATTGTCATCTTGTCTGGACTAAGCTTTCACACACACACACACACCACCCTCTGGGCTTCCTCCCCCACCCCCCTCCCCCTCCCCCCCAGCCAGGTAGCCTCAGGTAGATGATCTCCCCTCCACCTCCACATTTCCAAAATGAGGTTTTGAACCAGACTGCTCTAAAGTGCTTCCAGTTCTAAGGTTGTTAGAACCCGGCCCCACACGCACACCAGAGAGACAGCCATCATTCATTCCCACACACGTTCTTGCTTCAGATCCCACACACTGGCCAGGTACCTAACTCATGAACCAGCGCACCTGGGTCTAAGAACAGCACAACAGCTGGAATTGTATCTTCTCTTCAATCTTTATTGGCTGCTTTCGTTTCCTTCTCCCACCAATGCAGGTCAGGGAGACCATGTGTAAGGTGGCACATGGCAGCCACTGTCCCCTGAGCCTTGCAGCGGTAACCGGGGGAATTGATCAGCTCCTGGGTCTGGAGCTCAGACCATAGCCCAAGGGACCCCCCCCACCCCGTCGGGAAGTCCGCCTCCCACAGTAAGTTTGGCCTTAAAAGCACTATAGACAGTTGCATTCATTGTTCTTTCTCTTTCTTTCTTTCTTTTTTGCTTTAATAATAATAAAAAAAGAAAACCAAAACCTTCTATAATTTATAAGCTATTTTTTTGCTATCTACATTATATATAAAATATAGACTCTGTTTACTTTATAACACACACCTTTTCCCCTTGATAAATAACTCTTTAAAATATCTAGTATACATGCCTTGACTTTTTATATATCTTGGTTTGGTTTTATACATATACATACATATATATACTCATGTTTGTAAAACACAATAAATACATACTCAACAATACCAACCAAACCAATGTAATTTTGGTTAAAAAAAAAAAATAGTAGTACTGTAAAAGCACCAGGCAGCAAACAGAAAACCGTAATCACTAGAAACTTCTCCCTCCCCTGGGCAAGGCACAGGGCAGAATACTAAATATATTTAAATATGTTTGGATGCCTGAAGGAGAATGAGGGGAGCGAAGTAGCCAGTTGGGTCGCTTGCTTTTGCTTTGTTTCTCAACCTGGGGTTAGACTAGAATTGCAAGTATGTCATCGCATTTATAAGGGGAAGCCATGGGGGCTCATCCGACGACTTAGCCCTTGGGATGGCTGCAGATGACAGCAGAGATCAGGACGGGGAATGAGAGAAGCAGAATCTATGGTTATTCCCCAGGGCCTGCCCACACTGGCCCAGGCAAGCTTTGGATGCTGCACTAAGCGGAGAGCTATTGCATACGACACGGTCTTGTGATTACTCGCTGCTGGTTTAAACAAAAACAGAGGACGACAGATTCAAGAGTATTCAGTAGTGCAGCACTTGAGTAGCCTGGCCAAGGGCCAGATGCTTCCGTGGCCCTCACAAGGGCTCCAGGAAATAGGGACTGACGTGGGGAAGAGAAAACTCAAGAGGCCACCACCTTCTGCTGCTAACGGATGTGGTCACTCAGATACGGTGCTGGCCTCACCTCCAGACTCAGCCCACCGAGCTCATCGCCTCTGACGGCCGCACGGGAGGACTTCACTCCTCTTGTGGGAAGTCCTGGGAGCCGGACTCAGTCAAGGTCAGCCCAGGAGACTCCGAGGATTGCCATCGGCCTGCTTCTCTGCCGGGGGTGGGGGGTTGGGGGGGCCAGGCCAGGTGCAACACGCCGGCTGCTGCTCAGGACTGAAGCTGCACCGCAGACACACACAGCTTTCCTTTCATGGCCCACCTCCCCACACCCCTGTCCTGAAAAGGACTGGAGTGCGGGGCTCTGAGAGTTTCTCCTCAACGAGCTCCCCAAGGTCATGGCCTCTGCCCTGTAAAACTTCAGGGCTCTGATGGCCCAAAATAGGAGGCAACAGGTGAAGCAGGGGGTCTGATTCTGCATCTGGGAGGGGAGTGGAGGGCAATCGAGGCAGAGCTGGCCTCAGGAAACCCCAAAGGTGGGTCTCAACGTGCATGTCCACCACCCTTGCCGCACAGAACACAAACTACGGATGACTGTTTGCCTTACGATCACAATGGAAATACAGAGCTAGTTTCTGAGTACATTCAAGAGAGAATGGACTTGCTAAGAAATGGATGCGACCGCAGGAGCTCGTGGAAAACAGTCGGTCACAGGTCTGAATTGTAATTGCAGCTCATTCCCCCACTAGCCAGGGGACCTCAGATGAGTCATTTCACCTCTCTGCCTCCCCGTCCCCATCTGAGAGCCCTGAAGGTGCCGTGTGCAGCAGCAAGGGACTTAGAAAGCAGGTCCTAAGAAGCAGAGTGACCGCAGCTATCACTTAATCTCTCTGGGAGGTAACATAAAGGATGTGAATACACCGGGCTCTAATATCCCTTCAGAGGCAACAGGAGTGCCTTTCTCCCCAGGGTAATTCCCCCAGTGTGCTGCAATCCTCCCCAACACACCCACCAGAATAAAAGGCTAGCCCTCCGGAGCCCTAATTTATGACCCAGGTCAAATTCAACAGTGGCGGCTCTGAGCCAAGATGAAGAGAGTTGAGAGTGTGTGCAGATACGAATGCAGAATGCACAGGTAAAACCGGAGTCACGAGCCACTGAACTGGAAAAGCCCCACTCCCTGAGAAGGCATTTGCCTCTGTTAGACCACCAAGGGCAAGATCCAAGGCCACCTAGGATGGTCGGCCAATGGAATCTTGAAAATCCCCAACTTTTCCGTTTTCTGCATCACCTACAATCAAAATCAACTTAGGAAGGTTGATTTTAAAGGAAAGAAGCTGAGTGCTATTTCCATTTTGGAAGGTGCAGGAAAACCGGCTACTTCTATTTGCAGCCCTATAAGGAACCTTCTGGCAGAACATCAAATGTGGCATCCTGCTCACGGGGAGGGAATAGACAGCAGTGGCATAGAGCCTCACGCAGGTCACACTCAGAATTAATCACGGATGCTCTATGGGGCGTGAGAACAGCCCCCTCAGTGTTCAGCAAGGAGTGCTTTCCTGTCTGGTGAGAACTTCAGGGGTACAGATCTTTCTCACTGGGGGACAGCATGGTTTGGAGAAGATAAGTTTTGGATTCAGGTGACCCCACTTCTGCTTAATCGTCGTGTGACTGTGGGCAAGTTACTCTTCCTTTCAGAGCCTCCATTTTCTCCTGTGTATAATGGGAATAGCAATACCCAAGACCACTGGGTTGTGCTGGGGATTAAGTGAGAGAATTCACCTAAAATGCCCTGCACAGAGTGGATGATCAAGAAATGTTGGCGCACAGAGAACGCTTGGATGGCTCTGGGGGCCGGGAGACTCTCACCTTGAGGTGGAGTCAGCCACGGCTCACACTAGAGGGCCCCCAAACACGTGACACACAGATATTTCCAGCCAAGTAGATAAGGAGTGTGTGTGGTACCCAGCGACGTCTCTTCCATTGGGAGGAGAGGTCATAGAAAAGCTGACAGTGGCCATGGACTTTCTCTCCAGAAGAAAACCCAAGAGAATCCAAACTTTCCAAGTAAGCCCAGAGCATTCCCAACCCTTGTGAATATCAGGTGAGAACCACTGCTGCCCCGCCCGCCCTCAGCCAGGAGCGTAAGCCAACATCTCCAGGACCAGAGGGAAGCATCCACACAAAAAATGGGAACCACTCAAGCAACAGGGACTAAATGGGAGACCCTGAGGTGGTGCTTCCATGATACCAGGTCTTCGAGACACAGTAACCAAAGCGGAAAAGGGCTGGATTGCTGCTCCGGGCTTCATCCTGGGCCAAAGTCAGGCTGATGGAACTCAGACTCCTGGGCGCACAATGTGGTGTTGGACTTTTCCCCAGAGAGCTAGGTGGAAAGCTCAAGATCTCAGCTGCCCATGCGGCTCCCAATCAGGGCGTGGGAGGTGGTAGTAGATTGGGAGAAGTTTGGTAGAACTACCAATCAGGTGGTAGTTCTGGGGCAAAACTAAAGGAGCACTAAAGAACTATCTCAAACTCCTCTCTGGGAATTTTTGTATTTGAAACAATGAACTACCTCAGTCGTTTCTTCCTCTTGTGGCCGCATCTATCTACTACATGCATTTCAGTAGAGAAGATTTGAGTACACTTACTAAAATATTTTTCATGCTTCTTTTAAAGAATATATATTCTCTCTATATCCCCTAGTCTCAAATGAGATTTTGTGTTTTAGACACTATTTATCACAGGACTCAGAGGCCTTTGGAAGGAGAAAACAAAACACAAAAACAACAAAACAAAACAAAACAAAAAAACCTTCCCAAGTCTTTGGGTTAAGTACAGAAACATAGAATTGAAACCCCTTGATATCCCTACTTAGATTGATAAATGACTTAGAAAAATGAGACCCATAGAATTAATCTAAGTTTTCTTTCCCTTCATCCTTAATCACAGCCTTTCAGGCTAGATAGGGAAAAAAAAATTCTTTCCACTCAGTTTCTACAAAAGGTATTTATCCAGAAGGCAGTTTAGGAGACTCTGAACTGAAACAGTCCACAGCATGGCCATCTGTCCCCACTATTACTGGGGCAGGTTCGTTCTACCAAATCTCTCGTTTTGAATTGGTAGCTCTGAACGCCAGCATGATGGTCACGAGGTGATGATGTCAGAGACCATAATTGACCATGGAGAGTTCCAGCTGACTCACTAGCCATGAGTGAGTGACTCTTTGGGGGAAGGTAATCCTTCCTTATTGTGCTGGAAAATGACCCAACATTCCTGCGGTGTTTGGATATGCTCACCCCGCACCCATGGGCAGCCTGGGCATCACATGCAGTGACCCTGGGAGAATGGAAGATACAATGGCCCGTACTGTTCATTTTCAGATTCTGTGTCCTCAGAGTCTGGGGTGGGGCGGTGGGCTGGCTTTCGGCCCCTTAAATGCTCTTCTGCCTCTACTGCCAGTCATCTGAAAAGACGTCGAAACCTCAGGTGTGTGCCAAAGACCACTGCTGGGTTCTGTGACCTGTGAGCAAAAGCTATGGGGATTTGTAAGTTCTCGTCTCCACAGCCAACCCTGACTAGTGTCTAATGAGGGATTCCGGGTTCGGAAAAGGAGAATTTCCCAGTTTCAAATGTTTGCCTCGGTGTTTCTTTCAAGGGACATCTGAATTTTTAAGAGCCATTTCAGTGACATTTGGTGGTGGTGAGCCCTGACAAACCCGTGTGTGTGTGCGCGCACGCACGTGTGTCTGCATGTGTGCACGTGCGCGTGTGTCTCTAGTAGTCCCCCTTCGGAACTGCCCGCTCCAAGCCTGAAGTCTACCCTCTCCAGCAAAACCTGGACCAGGAGGGGAAAATATGCTCTTTTTTTCCAACGTGCACCTTCTCAACCCTACGTGAAGATACACCTCTGTGGGCTCTAAAGCCCCAGAGTAGAAACACTGAACATGATATTCCTTGTTGCCTTTTGCTTTAATACCCATTCAAAACCTTACAGGTGTCAGAATCTTGAAAGCAAAGGTCAAAGCTAAGGAAAACACCCTTGAATTTTTTTTTTTTTTTACGGGAAGAGGATTATATCTGCTTGGAACCTAAGGCTTCCCTTTTAAATCCACGAAGCTGGGCGAATCTCCTAGAAGTCCTTTACGGGCTTGGTAGGAGGCCCGGGTGTTGGAGGCCAAAGCCCGCCAAGGGCTGGCTCACTTTCCCGTCTGCTGAGAGATCCCCACGCAGCACGTGAGGGCGGCCCGTGAACTTGTAGTCTGACCCGTTCCGGCTGTGCCCTTGACCCCGCTGGAGAGGACGCTCCAGCCCATATCCCTTTACGCTTAGTTCTACCCCATCCGAAACAGGATTGTAATTGATGACAAACCCAAAGGGCTATTTTACTCTCTGCCTACTCGTTTCCATGCAGCCTGTGACCGGGTGCTCCCCTTCTGGCTTGCTGGCTATTCCTGGCTCTCCCTTACCCCTCCTCCAGCCAGGCCAAGGGCAGTGCACCAATTAGGAAGACACTCCCTGCTGCTTCCTAGGAGGAAGACCAATCGATCAAGTCCGCTGTTCACTTTGCTACCAAGTACTTTTTCCTTCAGACATTTTAAGTGGCTTTCTGGAATCTGAACCTTCTCATTAGCCCACTGCACGCCCACCTCCCCCCCACCCCCCAGACTAACAGGATTCTGTGGACCTGTGAGGGCTGCCTTCTCCTGCCAGGCGGGGGGGGGGGGGGGAAGCTGGCACCCCACTGAGCTCGCCATTGGGTCACAGGAGCATCTGGCTGCCAAGGAGGCCAGTGTGTAGGGAGGGAGGGAGGAGGAAAGCATCGGCCTCTTTGCTTCTCCTGGTGAGGGGGCAACGAGAGGCTAAGCCACCTGCTCCTCGGGCAAACGACCAGCTGGGTGACCTCCGGAAGGTCAGGCCCTCTGAACACTCCCAGGCTGTTGGCACAGCCAGCCCACAGTCTTATTAGGTGGCCCTCACCCAGGCTGGGGTTCAACCTTCCCGGGGCCACTCAACTCACCCTGCCCCTCCGCCTTCACGCCCCCCCACGCCTTCCCCCTCTCTGGGCTCCACGCTGCAGACCTGAGTCCCCCTGGGTCCCCAGTCCCAGCTAGCAGTACAGGGACATCCTGCTCCGGCGCATGGCCTCGCTGATCAGGTAGGCGGGGCTCAGCTCGGGCTCCTCGGTCATGACGGCAATGTTCTGCCACTCGCCCGTCTGGCTGGACCTCTTGATGGTGTCCACCACGCACAGGGCGTACAGGCAGTCGTCGAAGGTGGCGGCCATGGTGAGCGGCCGCCCGTCCCACGTGCGCCGGTCGTCCTGGTGCTGGAAGGCCTGGCGCACGGCCTGCATCATCTTGATGGTGCCGCGCAGGTAGGGCGACGGGATGTCGCTGAAGGCCTTCTCGGGCAGCAGGGAGTTGCTGACGGGCGTGGCGTCCTGCAGCAGCAGCTCCCGCTCGGGGGCGCCGTTGCGCTGCCCGTACAGGTCGGTGCCCACCGCCAGGAGGCGCCCGGCCGAGCCCACCACGGTCACGTCCTGCTTGAACTCGCCCGGCACGTTGAAGTTGAGGGTGACGGTGCAGCACACGCCGCCCTCCAGCACCATCTGGAAGGTGCAGAAGTCGTCGCTGGTGATCTGGCGGATGCCCTTGATGTGGTCCGTCTGCTTGACGAAGGTCTTGAGCAGCCCGTGGACCTTGACGGCCTTCTGGCCGGTGAGGAAGGTGAGCAGGTCGATGATGTAGGTGCCCACCGAGTGCAGGCCGCCGCCGCCCATCAGGTCGTCACAGCTCCAGTTATACTTCTTGCCCAGCAGGCTGCCGCCGTGCACCTGCACCTCGCACACCAGCAGCTCGCCCGCGTAGCCCTCCTCGATGAGCTGCTTCATGCGCACGAAGGCCGGCAGGAAGCGCAGCACGTTGCCCATGATGCTCATGAGCTTGGGGTAGTAGTGGGCGGCCGACATCATGCGGAAGGCGTCGAGCGGCGTGGCGGTGCGGTCGCAGATGACGTTCTTGCCGATGCCTGCGGGCGGGACAGAGACAGCGGTGAGGGCGCGGCCGGAGGGGGCGGGGGGCGCCGTGGCCCCCCGGATGCAGACCGGACCTGATACCCGCTCTACAATCTCCGAAGAGCCTGCAGCACCAGTCACTCATGCAAAAATAACAAGACCTATATTATGTTTAAGATAGACTCTGTAATTCTAAATATTTAAGTCGAATTCCTTAGCGTTAGTATGAAGCCAAATTAAATCAATTAATATGGACTTATTTTAATATATTTAAAATGGCCTCTGTTTTGGATATATTTTAAATGTTTATTTATTTGGGGGGAGAGAGAGAGACAGAGCACGAGTGGGGGAAGGGCAGAGAGGGAGGGAGACACAGAATCCGAAGCAGGCTCCAGCTCAGAGCCCAACATAGAGCTTGGGCCCACAAACTGGGAGATCATGACCTGAGTGGAAGTACGATGCTTAACCCTCTGAGCCACCCAGGTGCCCCAGAGAGATTTTTAAATATCTGTCAACATAGAATATAAAACACTTCATTTCAGGGCGCCTGGGTGGCTCGGCTGGTTGAGCTTCCGACTTCAGCTCAGGTCACTATCTCACCGTTTTGTGGGTTTGAGCCCCGCGTAGGGCTCTGTGCTGACAGGTCAGAGCCTGGAGCCGGCTTTGGATTCTGTGTCTCCCTGTCTCTCTGCCCCTCCTCCACACATGCTCTGTTTTTCCCTGTGTCAATAATAAAATAAACATAAAAAATTTTTAAAAAATATTTCATTTCATCCTTTATGTCTAGAAGTCTAGGACATTTTATATACAAATATTTTCCTTGTAAAATACTGATAAATCTAAAATAATTAAATAGGGGTGCATGAGTGACTCATTGGGCTAATCGTCTGACTTCAGCCCAGGTCACAATCTCAGGGTTTGTGGGTTCAAGCCCTGTGTCGGGCCCTGCGCTGACAGCTCAGAGCCTGGAGCCTGCTTCAGGTTCTGTGTCTCCCTCTCCCCCCGCCCCCCACCCCACTCACACTGTGTCTCTTTCTCCCTCTCAAAAATAAATAAAACATTTAAAAGTTTTTAAATAAAATATTTTAATATAGAAGTCCTACTGAAGTAAAGCAATATCCTCTTCTTACATGTTTTATTAAAATTATCTTACATATGAAATCTTTTATAGCTTTATATGTAAAATATAATTTATTAAAAATGTATTATTACAGGGGCACCTGGGTGGCTCAGTCAGTTAAGCATCCAACTTCGGGTCAGGTCATGATCTCATGGTTTGTGGGTTTGAGCCCCGTATCAGTCTCTGTGCTGACAGTGTGGAGCCTGGTTGGGATTCTCTCTCTCCCTCTCTCTGTCCTTCTCCCATCCATGCTTTCTCTCTCAAAAATAAATAAAGTCTTAAAAACAAAGGATTATTAGAAATATCATGTGTAGGGAAGAGAAGAGTGTCTCTGGACAGAACCAGAATATGTAAGCTTAAGTCATTGCCAAGGTTAAGTCTGATTAAATAGGAGAAAGAATTTCCTAATGATATGCTCTGAATAAGCATTTAGCTCTCTCTCCTACAACCACCAACCAAGGATTACATCTTGAAAGTTACCTGCTTGTTTCTTTTGCGCTATGGATTAGGGCTGGCAGGAGTCTGAGATATGTTTGTCTGAGGTTTTTCTGCTTTTTACGGGAAGAGTGGGTAGTCCCTGGATCTGAGGGGCGCGCGGTGGCCGGTTCCTGTCTCATGGGCGGGGGGCGGGGGATTCTGTGCTTTTGGCCAAAGCACCTGAGGCCAAATAACAATTAGGCTTACGTGATGGCTGTAATGGATGTGTAAAATTCCAGGTAGATTCAAGCCCTTTGGGAGACTAAGTGATTCTGGGTCTGGGGAAAACAAAAGATCAAAGGAAAGGAGAGTGACAGTCAGTGAGAAAGGGATTTACTTATTCTCAGCAGCCAAGAGTCAGGGAAGAAAAACAAGTCAGCTAAACCTGTAGAAACAGCCCAGTGGAACATGATGCTGCCGCTGCTGATGGTAATAATAATAATGATAATAAAAAATTACACGGATTTTGTCAGCAAGCCAGATTAAAGGCTGCTAGGTGGAAAGCCTTGGACACTTCTGAGTCAGGGCATGTGTCTGCCTGTGTCTCTTGTCCAGTCGCGCTCTGCATGTAGACCCTGCCACTAGCAACCCGTCCTCTCCAGACAGGGGAGATCCCACAAGGGAAATGGGGCACTGAGACACAGCGGTGCTGGCTGTCGGCGCCCAACTTGACTGAACCCATGACCTCTCCCGACAAGCTGAGCGGAGATCGGGTTCTGCTACTGCAGGTGTCTGTCCAGCAGAGGTGGCCGGACAAGCCTACACCCTAGAACGTGGCCCTCATATTCCCAGTGTAGACCCGGCCAAACAGCGGACGAGGTGGGAACAGACTGTGGATGAGAAGTATGCTCCGTGGCTGTCAATTACCAATGAAATACGCACATTTCATTCCGGCCCCAAGAGAAAGGGCCGGGAGCCACGCAGTAATGGCATCTCCCAGCCCTTTGCCACATTGGCAGAGCTGGCTGGCTTTTCGGATGACTGGGAACGATCAGTAAGAAGCTCCTTTAACTCTGAGCAACCAGTTAAGGACTGAAGCTTTTGCAGAGGGATGAGGAAACACTGGTGTGTACTACCAAAGGGCCACACGCTGGCGAAACATAATGTTCGGATGTCACGATCCTGTAGGGAGCAGGCTCAGGTAACACTGGCTCGTGCTGACAGGAGCAGATTTGTATGTGAACAGACTGCTAGGTCACTGCAGGGACAGGTGACGAATGATGACAAATCTGCCTCGCGCCTGCTGCACATGGGCCATGGCCTCTCCTACACCCTAACCTCAAGGGCCCCCAAATCAGGACCCTGACTGTCATCATCTTCTTCTTCTTTTTTATGTTTATTTGATTTTGAGAGAGAGACAGAGACAGAGTGCAAGTGGGAGAAGGGCAGAGAGAGAGGGAGACACAGAATCCAAAGCTGTCAGCACAGAGCCTGATGCTGGGCTCGAACCCACGAACTGCCAGATCATGACCTGAGCCTAAAGCAAGAGTCAGACGCTTAACCAACTAAGCTTCCCAGGTGCCCCCCAGACGGTCATCTTCTTATACTCTTTCAGTAATCTTAATAGCACATGAGAAGAAGTTTACCTTATTTTTTTCTATTATAAAAAGCTATACAATAAAATAGTAAAAGAAACAATAAATGGAGAAAATTCATTGTGCTTCCCATCTGCACACCCTAAACCATCACTAAATGGTAATTCTTTGCAGCTCTATAGATGGAAGATTCTGATGTGATTCTCATGAAAGCTCCTTTTCCAGAAAACGCAGTATGAACGTATGCAAAAAGCCTCTGTCCGGTTCTGAACCTTGTGCATGGCTGCCCCCAAGGACCTGAGATGCAGGATCTCTTCTTTGAGGCTATCTCTGTGTCCGCAGGACACAACCGCATTCTCAAAGCTAAAGGCTGGTTCTGACTTCTTAAGTGTCCACTCTGCCCACAGCACCCAGAGGCGCTCTGGGCTTCGGGCAGGAGCCCAGCGAATGTTGTCGCCTGGCCCCGCCTCACCGCCCATGCTCTTTAGCGATATCCACGCTTTGTGCGTGGATCTTAACTTACCGTATCTCTGCAGCGCAAAAGAGACTTCTAGGAATCTATCATAAAGAAATGATCTCAAATGTAAGCACGGCTTCTAGCCCAAAGAGGCTTCTTGCTGAATTATTTATTAAAGCAAAAAGCTAGGAACAAGACGAATACCCAACAGAGAAGAATGGAGACGTAAGCTGTAGTGTGGCCGTACAATAGAAGGTTGTTAAGCTGCTAAACATGATGCCAATGAAGGCTTTTTAATGGCAAGCAAGAGGATTATGATGTAATGTTCAGTGAAAAGGGCTCTATTCATAGACATACTATGATCTCAACTCTCTCTTTGAAAATACAAAAGAGGAGTGCCTGGGTGGCTCCCTTAGTTAAGGGTCTTTCTTTGGCTCAAGTCATGATGATCTCACGGTTTGTGGGTTGGAGCCCTGCATCTGGGTCTGTACTGAGAGCACAGAGCCTGCTTGGGATTCTCCTTCTCTCTCTCTCCTCCTTCCCTTCTCTCCCTCTCAATAAGTAAATAAATAAAACATTTAAAAAATACAAAAGAAAAGGAGAAAACCTGGAAGGGGACGCCGAAAATGTTTACAGTGGTTCATTCATTAGTAGGATTATGACTGATTTTTATCTTCTTCACTACATTTTTCTACGTGTCTCCTGTGATGGTCAGAACATCCATTAGCTTTTCTTTCCTAAGCCCAAAGGAGACGTGAAGCCCTTTGAAGGATGGGGCTCATGTGACGGCGGAAGGGCCTTGCGGAGCCCGGGATGGGCAGGCAGGTCCTAAGAGCCGGTGGACCTGGCTGAGGGCCTGAGCCCCGGGGTGGGGGCAGGGGAGGGGGTAACGGAGCCCCTGACCCTGAACTGTGAGTGCTTCAGAGCCTCAGACTACTGTGCCAGGTGTCCTGGCTTCGCCTGCTCAGGACTCTCTATGGCTCTCCCGAAAGCTCTGGACTCTCTCCATAAGATGCAGTTCCAAGCACGCCCACACGGCAAGCCCGGGTACAGTCCTCTCGGGCTCTGAGGAGCAGGCGTCTCCATCATAAACTGCAATCACTTCTTTTTAAAGTATTTATGTATAAATGAATGCTACGTGTGTCGTTAACTTTCTTTTAGTAGGCTCTACGCCCAACGTGGGGCTCGAACTCACAACCCCCAGATGGAGAGTCCATGTGAGCCAGGCGCCCTTGAACGATATCTTCCTGAAGGCGTTGGGACATATTGTTAAAAACAAGGTAACACTTCCAGTGTTAAAAGAAACCCAAGAGGCGCCTGGGTGACTCAGCTGTTTGAACAATCGACTCTTGATTTCAGCTCAGGTCATGATCCCAGGGTCATGGGATTGAGCCCCCGCATCAGGCTCCATGCTGAGTGTGGAGCCTGCTTAGGATTCATCCTTTCTCTCTCTTTAAAGAAAAGAAAAAAGGAGAGGAGATGGGAGGGGAGGGGACAGGAGAGGAAGGGAAAGGAGAGGAGGGGAGGAGTGAAAAGAGAAGAAACCCAAAATGCAGAGCAAGTGGGCCTTCACTGATTGGTAAAGTTGGTTTTCTCTCTGTTCCAGACACTCTTTCCTCA
>NW_027530974.1:11766997-11822395 GCF_008692635.1 Crocuta crocuta
CATCCCCACATCCTCAGGTTCTCTTTCCCAGAGTCTCCCCAGAACCTGAAGCTCTAACGTTCTTGGCAGTTTAACAAGCACAAAGGGCTTAGGCTAAGGAAATAAAAAGTCTATTTTTTTGATGTTTGCTTATCTGATTTTTCTATTTCCGCCTACCTGAGGTACAACTGACATATAAAATTGTAATGAGACATTTAAAGGATACATCATGGTTCTTTGATACACATATACGCTGTGAAAGTATCTCCACCATCTGTTTAGTGAACCTCTCTTGTGTGTGACAGAATGCTTAGGCTCTACCTTCGTAGCAAATTTCAATTCTACACAATACAATGCTATCAGATATAATCACCATGTTTACCTGAGATCCTCAGGGGCACCCAGGGGGCTCAGTTGGTTAGGCATCTGAGTCGGCTCAGCTCAGGAACTCACAGTTTGTGAGTTCGAGCCCACATCGGGCTCTGTGCTGACAGCTCAGAGCCTGGAGCTGCTTCCGCTTCTGTGTCTCCCCCTCTCTCTCCGCCCCTCTCCCCAGCTCACATTGTCTGTCTGACTCTCTCTCACATAAATAAATAAATAAACATGAGGAAAACAATTCTCAGATCTTATTCATCATAGAGCTTAAAGTTTGTACTTAAATACAATTCTAATTGTAGACTTCCAGTCATCAGACACTGTGTGTGCGTGTGTGCATGTGTGTGTGTAAGTACATTAGTGTGGCACAGAGAATCCCCTCCCCACAAAATCACATGCAGCATAAAGAACACTTGCACCACCTGGGCAGAGAACNGGACATATGCTGGGATTTCTTCCAAATAAGCAGACAAATGCCTACCTTCCAGGTCGCCTGTCAGCCTGGGCTATGGTCTGGCTTTCCAGAAAATACCACAGGTCCTCAGTGTCTCTGTGATTTTCAGGTGTCTTAGTACAATGCCTTTCCTGCCACCCTCCAAGAAAGGGCTAGAATTGGATTCTTTGGAGAAAAGCCCTTCTCTATTTTGTGCCAAAAAGGAAATCCTAAGGTAGGGGCCAAATCTTGCCCAGCTCCCTAAGCACGTGACTCTGACATTCCTTTGATATGAAGGTAAATAGACACCGCCAGGGCTACAGGAGCTGAGAGCCTCCATCTCTCAAGGGGAGAAGCGCAGGGAGAGACAGGAGCCCCCTTCATATGCCAGCCCCCAAACAGCCCTGGCTGATTCCTAATGGGGAACCATGAGGGGCAGAATATAACCCCCATCTCTGCTCTGCAGACCCTAAGAGGACAGTGTGTGTGCCCTCACCCCTAGGAAGACACCTCTACCTAAGGGACAGGAAGGCCATCTCTCCCGCCTGCATCCACACATCCTCCCCAGCGCCATGGAGACCCCACCCCCCTTAGGAGTTTATACTGTCTCATGGCAAGATATGGTGTCCTTCTAAGGCAAAAGATTCAAAACTTTGGGACCCCAATCTTTTTTTTTTTAATGTTTATTTATATTTGGGGGGGGGGAATGAACATGAGCAGGGAAGCGACAGAGAGAGAGGGAGACAGAGGATCCAAAGCAGGCTCGACGCAGAGGCTCGAACTCACGAACTTCGAGATCACGACCCAAGCCAAAGTCCAACGCTTAACCACCTGAACCACCTAGGTGCCCCGGGGCCCCAAACAATCTTAAAGAAAATCAGGCGGCAGAAGTTCCCAGCAATCAAGGACTCGAAACCTATGGATTCAGTTTCACTCCAAAGAAGCAGGCCATGCAGTGTGGAAAGCAGAAGGTGCTCAGTGAGAAAGAGCGAGCGTGCTGTGCTTTGCCAAGCGCCAAGCATCTCCCGAGCAGCTGGAGAGTTTCGGTGATGCCCGCTGGTGCTCACAATGATGTAGAGGGACAGCAGGTGCTTGGTGGGCATCTGGGGACACTGGTGGATGGGGTCACCCTGCTGCTGCACCCCCGGGGACGTGACATGAGCCATTATACCACCACCCCTGGCCCAGCTGTCTCCACCAAGGGAGCGGCCCCTGCACCCAGAAATGGAGATCCTGGAATCCTGCCACATTTATCAAGGCGGTGCTGTGTGGCTCTGAGTGGTTGGCACAGAGCACTTTGGGGCCGCACTGGCATCCTGGGGAAGTCTTCGTAGCCCGCCCGCCTCCCTGGAGACCATTTAGCCCTCCGCGTGAAGGCAAAGAGCCCAAGTTGGGTCTTTTGGGGACTGACGGGAGCAGATTACATCACGGTAGAATGTGCCGCTTGGACATGTGCATCATTTCGAGACTGAAGACAATCAGGGTTCAACAGATTCAAGAAGAGCTTTTTACCTCCCCCCTCAACTACCTAAAAGAAGTTGGGCAGCCAACTACCTTGGCTGCACCAGGAGGAGAGCTATTCCCAGAGATAACTTTTTATATCAGAAAAACTTATCTGCATGGCCTGGCAAATATTTACCAAATATTTGTCTTTCTTGTCTTCCTGCGAAACGTCTTCCTCCTCTCTCCAAAGCCCCGTGTTCTTACCCTCTTCTCCTTAGCTTGGTAATGATCTCTACGCCTTGATTACCTGCCTGCCAGGCAGTCTCTCCTATTTTTTTAAAAAATTTTTTAATGTTTTATTTATTTCTAGGAGAGAGAGAGAGAGAGACAGCGTGAGCAGGGGAGGGTCGGAGAGAGAGGGAGTCACAGACTGAAACAGGCTCCAGGCTCTGAGCTGGCAGTCAGCACAGAGCCCGACGCGGGGCTCAAACCCATGAACCACGAGATCATGACCTAAGCGAAAGTCGGACGCTTAACCGACTAAGCCACCCAGGTGCCCCAGTCTCTCCTATTTTTACGGGGCTCACCTATAAAAGACATCTGTTTTTCTCCTTTTAATCTGTCTTGCATCAACCTCATTATTTTGGCAGCCAAGAAACTTAGAAGGGAAGGCGGGAAATGCTGTCTGCCCCTACAGTGAGCAGCTTAGGGCCAGAGCAAACTTTTCATGCAAGAACTCTTGCTCGGCAAATAAAGCAAGAGCTCGCCGTCCAGTCCATAAGGTGGTGGGACTAATGCCTTCTCGCCTCTACGGCAGAGCTGAAGGGGGGGAGAAGGTGAGATCAATGGGGAAATTCTGGAGGGTGAAAGCACAGTGCTCAAGGACAGTGTGCCTGCTCCTTGTCAGAAGCTCTGAAATAATTTACGGCCCTCCTGAGATCTCTCCTGGGGACATGAGAAACCAGCCCCTGCCTAAGTCCGCTGAGTGTGTTCTCTGTAAACTGAGCCACAGCACACTCATGGAGGGGGGGTGTGCTGTGGAGAAGGAGTTATCAACCAGTAGACCCCAAGCCGCCTTCAGGCAGCTGCACCCCACCCCCAACACCTCCAAGTTCAAAGTCTCCAAGCTGGGGCTGGGTACCCATGCATATCTCGGAGACCGGAGCTTTTGTGTGGGCTGAGCCTCCATCCAGATGGACCCCCGAAAGAAGCAGGGGCAAGGGACTTCTCACTGACACCTCGAGAGAAAGACATGTGCCGCCTGCCATCCAAAGAGCAGCTACCCTTTCCTGCCCTTGATCGAGTAGGTTATCCCTGGGGACCCAGAGTGTAGCTGTCACCTGGCCACCAGGGGACCAGAGCCATTCCCTAGCATAATGAGCCTGAAATTTCAAAGCATGCTTCCTGCCAACACATTGCCAATTGCACACTCCCTTATCTAATCGACGGTGCAAATCTAGGAGGCCAGTGCTACTTTCCCACCAGATCTCCCCAATTATTCCACTTGTGTTGACAGTTCCTTATCTTCTGAAAGCCAGGACGGCTGCCGGGTGCGCAGGCTGGCTTGCAGCTGTCCTGGTAGATTGGAAGAACTTCCACAAGAAATCCCACCAGATCCGGCTTCCTATTCTTTCCTCTCGTTCACAGAAGGCAGAGATTTCTCTGCAGTTCAAGCAGGAAACTCATTATCTTCATTTATACTCCATTCTGTCAATATTTCTGCACGAGGCACTGGGACGGAAAAACGAGTAGGCTATGGGGTGTTGGGGGTCAGTCGCTCAGTCTGTGGGGCGTCCGACTCTTGGTTTGGGCTCCGGTTGTGATCTCACGGTTCATGAGATCGAGCCCTGCGTGGGGCTCTGTGCAGTAGTGTGGAGCCTGCTTGGGATTCTTGCTCCCTCTCTCTCTCTGCCCCTCCCCACTCATTCTCTCTCTCTCTCAAAATAAATAAAAATTTTCGAAAGATATTTAAAAAATGAGTAAGATAGCTGAATAAGGAGCTCCCAGGCTAGTAAAGAAAACCAACTAGAAATGAGTAACTATAGTATCTTATAGATTATGGGATCTAACATAGGGATAAACAGTGAGAGCAGGAAGAAGCCTTGCCCAACTGATACAGGCATGCTAGAAAGCTCTGCTCAAGAGGGGACATTTGAGCAGGGTTCTGGAGTATATGTAAGAGTTCACCAGAATGAATATTCAGAAGCCGTGGGTCCCATTTAGAAAACAGTTGAAAGCAAGAGCATTTAACCTAGGATCCGAGAAACCACAAAATTGAAAGTTGTATGTATGCCTATACCCTGATGTTTCATTTTCTGAGGGGAGGTTCCTTAGGGTCTTAAAGGAGTTTGTGATTCAAAGGAGATCAAGCAGAACTGGAGTGAAAGTGAAAGAAAAAACAAAGACAGGGCAGAGACAAATCTCTGGTTTCAACAGAATGAGGGATCTGAATACACCGGGCTACTTTGTAACCATTCCTTCCTCCACCCTGGTTCAGTTTTACTCACTCCCTGCACCACTGCCTTTAGACCAGCTCTGTCCCAGCTCTGTCTCTCCCTGCCTTTATTCCCCTGGGCTTGGTTATCTTCTGCCTCTCCACCCCACCCCCAACACACACACACACACACACACACACACACCCCACACACAATGTTCCTTTCAGCACTAGGCAGGGATGACTTGTCTAAACCCCACTCTGTGGCCTCTGGCCCGCCTTCCCTATAAATTGGGAGACAGGGCCCCTTTAGAGAAACCCCTCACCTTCAATTCCCTGCGAGAGTTCCTGACAAACAGCTTCCCAGCTCAAACCACTAATCTGATCTGTTCGCAATAGTAATGACAAAATTTAAAACAGCAACAACAACCATCTGCTAAGCCCTTGTGCCGGAAAAGGCTGAGCGTTTTACATACAGTTCCTTTTTTTTTTTTTTTTTTTTTTAGCATACACAACCCCACGAGGCAGGTACTCAGACTGTCCCCATTTCACAGATGTGGAAACAGCCTCTTTGAGGGTAACCACTAGCCCGCACGTCCACAGCTCAGTGAGTGGTAGAGATCTGACCCCAGGTTGCCGGCCTTTGAGCAAACCTGGTCTTAACTATCTCATTCCTACTGCCTTCTTAACACCGCTGGCTTAAGGCTGGCTCAGCTCCTCTCATACCTAAATTGTATACAACACCCAGAGAGGACATCTGCCTCCCTGGTACGTGCCTGTGCACATGTGTGCAATGACTGCGGTGCACGGCGCCCCGGGGGGCTCCGAGGGGGACGCATTAACCAACCATGGTGAGCATCAAAAGCCAGGGCGCTGGGGGCGGGGGTGCCTGCTGTTCAGCTGGATGACAGCCCAAAGTCCCAGAGCACCACGATTAATTTCAAACTTGAGATGGAAATGGGTCACGGTGACCCACATTTGGTTCCTTTTGTCAAAGCCCCTGATGCTGCCAGTGGGCCCTGAAAGAGAACAGCCAAGGAAAGGATATCAGCACAGCTGACACTGATGGCACTTGATACTGATCTCAATTAAATGTTCAAGTGCTTTTTTTTTAAAGGTTTATTTTTGAGAGCGAGCGAGACGGCGAGCATGCAGCATGTAAGTGGGGGAGGGGCAGAGAGAGCGATGGGGAGAGAGAATCCCAAGCAGGCTCAGTGCTGCCAGCAGAGAGCCGGATGTGGGGCTTGAACCCATGAACCATGAGATCATGACCTGAGCTGAAACTGTACGCTTAACCGGCTGGGCCACCAGATGCCCCTCAAAGTTAAAAAAAAAGTTTTTTAAGGTTTATTTATTTTTCAGAGACACAGTGTGAGCAGAGGAGGGGCAGAGAGGGAGACAGAGAACTGGAAGCTGGCTCCAGGCTCTGAGCTGTCAGCAGAGCCTGATGTGGGGCTTGAACCCACAAACCACAAGATCACGATCTGAGCCAAAAGCTGGACACTTAACCGACTGAGCCCCCCAGGCGCCCCCCTCCCCCATGCAACCAACACTTTTTATAGACTTCCTCCCACTGCTCAGCCTTGTCGTCTGGAATTGCCTTTTGCAGAGAAGTCCTTTGCAGTAGTAAGGACTGCTTCACGTGCATCCTCTCCTCTAACTGCTGAGCCCACGACAGCTGGGACAGGACACTCCTGAAGCACTTTCCACGCCCGGTCTCCTTATTTGTAAATGCCACACACCTGCATCACCAGGGCCAACACATGTGGAGAACGAACACGGTGCTGGGAAGTCGCTCGCTGGCCCCTCCCAGCCTGGACATTTCCCAGGAGAGAAGAGCAGAGTTTCCCACTTCTGTCTAGCCCAGGGGAGGCCCAGGGTAGAGGCTGAGACACGGCAGGTAAGGTGTGTGGGAGCCAGACACCTTCCAGGCCAGCGGCAAGCCTCCCGGAAGGCAGGCCCGCCACCTACAGGTGACACAGAGAGACCCCAGTGTGAGGGGCAGGAGGCATGGGGAGGGCCCACGGGACAACAGAGGCCTGGGGTTGGATGCAGTGGCTGCAGTGGTCAGGGACTTGGGGACACAGGAAAACGGCCAGGACTGTGGGCTCACCCGTGGAGTCCTGCCTGCTATGTTAGTTCCAAATAGCACCCACGGCATCTCGGTGGTCGCTATTCCGGGGACTGGCCTGGACCAGCCCCTCTTGAGCCTGCACCGCTGTTCCCAGCTGGCCAGGCCAGAATTCAGAGGACACCCCCTGCATGAAGGTGGTGCACAGAAGCCACACTTTCCGCATGGGAACGGCCACCTTCTGCAGTGGAGGGGGCGGCAAAGGGCAGAGTGCTGAGTAACCGGGCCGCCAGCGTCATCTAAAAGAGACTACTGACAATATAAACGAGTGCGTTGGGTGACTTTACTGGTTTGCCCTAGAATTCCACTCCCTACCCACCCGTCCGGCAGGTGGGGGCCCTAAAATGGTACAGAAGTATGGTGTGAATTTCCATCACACATCCGAAAGGGGGGCAGCCCCACGTTATCTCCCAAAGCCGCTACATTGTCTTCTCCAACACCTCAGTACTGAATTGTACTCAATTTCTGAGTCGAGGCTTTCCAGAGAAACGTTACCCTCACTGCGCAGATAGTACACAAGACAGTGGACTTCAGGCAACTTAAGCAAAACAGTAGGAAACTCTCCATCGAGGACAAACTGCCCTAGAGAAGGAATGAATCACAGCCACACTTACCCAGCGATGTGTTGTGCCTTATTTTATTTTATTTTATCTTATTTAATTTTATCTTATTTCATTTTCTTACCCAGCAGTGTGTTTTACTTTATTTTATTTATTTTCTTACCCAGTGGTATGTTCTATTTTATTTTATTTTATTTTCTTACCCAGTGGTATGTTCTATTTTATTTTATTTTATTTTTTTAAATCAGGATACTGTATTCACACTTGCCTAAGTTTTTGGCCTTTCTTAAACAACAGAGAGATCCAGCAATATTGGGTTTCTTCCCTGTGGCAACAATCAGTCGGAGTAGAATGGTGGCTTCCACAGTTGGGTCAACCCCTAACCTCTAATCTTAACTGATAGACCACAGTCCCTGCCCGTCCCTATTAAGGGCTGTATTAGTTTTCTATTGCTACCACAACACACTAACACACACGTAGCAGCTTAACCCAACACCTCATATTATCTTTCGGAGCTCTGGATCAGAAGTCAGGCAGGCTCAGCTCGGTCTCTGCTTAAGGCTCCCACAAAGCCACTCTGGGGAAGAATGTGTTTCGAACTGCACAAGGCTGTTGGCCAAATTCATTGCTTTGGAGCTTTGGGCGTGAGCTTCTCTGCTGGTTTCCTTGCTGGCCTCCGGCTTCTAGAAGGGCCTGCATTCCTCACGTGCTGTGCTACATCCAGGCCAGTAACAGTGCATCGAAGTGAATTCTTCTCAGGCTGGAATCTCTCGGACTTCCTCTTTTGCCACCTGCTAGAGAGTACTGTCTTTAAATTCCAGTTATCACATTAGGCCCGCCCCTTTGGCCATATAACTAATCGCAGGAGGGACACCGGGGAGCAAAGGTCGTCTTACATTCCACCAGCGCACTCCACTCGTTTGCGAGTGAGCTCTAGAGAAAAGGTCCTGCCAGGAGGAAGATTCTCGAGTGACTGTGGACGGACATCCCTTTCAAATTGGCCTTTGTTTCTGTGTCCTTTCAGTCGTTTTCACTCCATCAAAAGGAGAGCCTCCGTGAGGTACTCTAGGCTTTAAAAACCTATTATTAGTCTCCTTGTTACCACGGAGATCGTGTCCCCAATTCAGGGCTCCCGTAGGCAGCCGTAATAGGAACAGTGCTGGGCCGGGTGGCGGTCTGGGCCTCTGGGGGCCGAAATGAGCACGAGGAAGGAAGACGAGCTGAAATTGTCACGTACGGATCCACCGGGAGCCCAGCTGCCCGTCGGCTCAGTTAAGCATCACGCCAGCAAGCTTATCCCCGTTTGAACGGAATCGGTCACCAAGGTTCAGGGAGAGTAGGATCGCCCGGGATCAGAGCTAGGTGGCAGGTCCCGGCTGCAGGCTCAGGTCTGGGATCCCCACGCCCTCGGTTTTCCACTTTCCACCTAAGGACCCAGTGTCCGGGGACGGGAAGAAGCAGGATGAGATGCCCGGGCCTGGGAGCTGCCAGGGGAGTTAATAAAGAGGTGCCAACGCCGAGGGCTGCCCCCACTGGACCCCGGCACTGAGTCCAGAAGCGATTCGGGAAGGCAGTGGAGGTGCTGTGGGGGCAGAATGAGTGTTTCAAGGGGGAAGAGCTGGAAGCAAGAAGGCCGGAGGCCCCATGCAGAACCATGACACCCGCTATCTCTGCAGATGTTCAGCTGGCCCATGTCTGTGGCGGTGAGCCGGCCGCGGCAACCGAGAGAAGACTGTGAGGAGGGAAGGAAAGCGGCTGGGGGAACAGGTCACAGTGGAGACGGGGTCCCCACAAACAAATCAAGGAAGGCCTGCAAGAGCTGCCGCCCACTGCATTTGGGCTCCCACCGACCTGGCCAACGGAACTGGGCAGCAACGCGCTTGCCACACGCTTCACCTCTAAGAGGCAACGTGCCCGTTGCAGATGCACAGCAGGGCCACACCGCCACCACCCCGCGGAGCCCAGGGGTGCAAGTCCTTGTAGCCCGGGAGAGAAAAGCAGGCCGGTGCTCCATGCTTCCTCATGAGGACACCACGGATCTCATCCCACCAGCCGGGAGGCGATCTTCCGTTCTAAGTCCAAGCTCCTGCTGATGGGGCCCAACACCACCAAGAAACCCAGATCTGGGGCTCCTGGCTGATAGGTCAGGATAATCATTAACAAACCACTTTCCCCAAGCACTTTCGCCCACATCACCTCTGCATTTTAGACCAAGTCTGTGACAAGGTATAGAGAGTATGGGAAGGTGGTGGCGGTGAGACATAGAGAGGTGACCTATGGTTAGGGGAGTGTGGTGACCTATGGTGTGGGTCGTAGGGATTTATAGTCTTCAGGGGCTGCCTAACGTCCGAATCCCCCTGTTCTATCTGGAAAATTCCTCACCTGTGAGTCTTGGTGGGCGGTAAAACTTCTCCCCACTACGGAAGCCAAGCCAGGAGCATGCCTTCCCATCAACCTTTGTGGAAGAGTCAAGGGCACGTACTTGGGTATGGCCAACCAGCGACCCTGTCTGGGTCTGGTGCGTAAAAAAGGAGAAGGATGCAGAATCCATGCCAGCTGTGGGGGGTAGCAATCTCCATTTTCCAATGGCTGCGGTAGCAGTGCCCTGGTGATGACACCTATAGTCCAGGGCCACCACCATCCAAAGCAACAGGTGCCGTCCGTGTTGGCTGCGTTCTCTGGTGTGGCCCATCGGGATTCTGAATGCCAACCTTTTCTTCATTCCTCTTGCTTTCCAAGCCTATGTCCCCAGCCTAACATTTCCGTGAGGCACTAATCTCCTTTCTAGAAATCCTATTCTGCTAATATTAGCTAGGTAGTTTCTGATGTTGGCCATTGAAATGCTTCTCCAGTCCAACAGGTCTACAGGCTTTCTGGATCCTTTTCTGAAAAGGTTGATTTGAGCACAGAAGAACCACTGAGATGCCTGTTAACAACGCAGCCTAAGATCCAGTGTGCTTTGTTGGAAAGTGAAGTAGAATGAGGGTCTGGTGACCTCATTAAAGTTCCAATCCCAGCCTTTGGAACTGTGTGACATCTAGGAAATACCTTGACCAAGCAATAACGCCTTCCACGGGCTACCTTGAGGATGAAATGACATATCAGCAACTGTCCCAACATGTAAAAACCCATAAAAACATAAAAACACATCAAAAGTGCTCCTGAATGTCTACTGAAGTCGACAATGGATCCAAGTACAAACTGCGTGTGTCAGTTCCTAGAGCTACAAGAATTCAAAATAGGGGCACTGGGTGGCTCAGGCATTAAGCATCTGACTTCGGCTCATGGTTCGTGAGTTCAAGCCCCATATCGGGTGAGCTCGAGCCCCGTATCACGTGAGCACGAACTATGCATCAGGTGGTGAATATAAGCCCCTCTTCTGGTGCACCCCACTTCTCGCTGTCTCTCTCTCTCTGCCCCTTGCTCATTGTGCCCTCTCTCTCTCAAAAAAAAACAAAAAAAAAACAAAAAAAAAACACAACCTCAAAACAAGCTGGACAGCATGGAGGTAAGGTAGGTACCAAGACTTGAAATCAAAATGGGTTCTACATCTGGTTCTGCCACCAATTCAATGTGCAAAAGCCATCCTTGACGCAGGGCTGGTATCTGACCCTGACCTCTGACAGCACGAAACAAGGGGGACCTAGAGAAGTCTCTGGAAGGAATAGCGTAGTATAAGAACAAAGTTACTGCTGAGAAGCGGTAGCAAAACAGAAAACCTAAACACCGAGCCTATGACCGTGCTCTTTGTCTGGAATCGCTGGGCTGGATGCTAGCTGCTCTTACGAATGAACACAAAATGCAGAAGCTCCAGGCACCGGTCACTTCCGTCACCCCAGGCAGGGGCTTCTGTTGGCTTTACTGGCTAGAAGAGGTGGCAACTGGGAGTCAAGGCTGGGCAAATGCGAAGCAAATGCAGAGTCCAAGACATTTAGCCCTTAGCAGCTGCTCCTGGCAAATCATTAAAGGTCAGGTAGTGATGGGAGGTTTCAAAGCAGAACCCCTCCTTCCTGAGAACCCAACGTCACCCTCGGTTGCAGCTGATATTTTGACCGATCTGTGCAAACACCGTGGCCAGGAGGAGGATCCCATCTACAGAGCTCAGAACCTCAGGAATGGGCAAGACTGAGGGAGGAGGCTGGTGGTGCGGTGGAGGGAAGGGGCAGTTACAAAGCACCTCACTGAGCACAGAGATCCAGGCTTCCCAGAGCAGCCCAGAAGCCAGCAGCTTCTTCCCTCCTCCAGCCGGCTCTCTTAAAGGGACAGCACTCAATTTTTCATCCTGGGACCTGATGACAGCCCTCTGTGCACAGCTGATGACAGTTTCAGCCCCTTCAGCCTGCTCACAGGAAGTGGAGACCCTTCACCTTGCCCCAGGCGCTGGCTGTGGTCAGTCCCGAATTTTTTTTTTTTGACAATTTGCAAACAATGGAGACTCTTTAAAAAGAGAGGATCCTAGTTGGCAGACTCCCGGAAAATCGGACATACCTGCGGCTGTGTTTGCGCCAGTGATACGAGTGGAAAGCGTGGGAAACGGGAAAGCCCTTGGCTTGCTTGGTGAGGTCGGGTGGCAGTAGCCCCGTTTTACAGATGAGGAAATGGGCCAAGTCTTAATACTTCCTCTTCTCCATAGTACTGTGAGGCCCTGGGGGAGGCTGGGATACAGACATGCTGGTGGCAAGGCTCTAAAGGCTCCAGCCCCGGGGGAAAGAGTCCCAGCCAGCCTGGAATGGCTCCCTTCACATCCTGCAGATGCTCCTGCACGAAGGGACCCTCACTGACTCCCAGAAGAGGGGCCCACTGGGCACAGTGCTGCAACGAGTCTGGCCTGGGGCTTGAGAACTTTTGATCACCCACCAGACTCGCCCAGGACTCGGCTCGAGTATGTGCGGAGACGTCCAGATGTCTGAGACACAGCGGATGCCCTAATGGTGTGCCCGGTGCAGAGAACGCGGGCAGAGACCACGCCTGGGGGTGAGAGGGGTGTTGTGTGACAGGCATCCATGCCTAGGGAACAGTTCTTCAGCCTTCCGGGCCCTCTGAGAGCAGAGAGCCAGCCTCTGCCCAGGGGCCTCGCTGTGGCTCGTCCCGTTCCCTGTTGGGAGGGTGCTGTCCTCCACCTGAGCCCTCACCATGCTGCTACCACTAACACCGCATCCAGAGGAAAAGCTGATCATAATCACACTGAAGTCTAAATGCACCGCAGTCGTGAGAAGAACAGAAATACCACTTACTTACTGAAACATTACTAGGTACCAAGCTCCTGGCAAAGTACGGCTATACTCCACCCCAGTACTCTGGGAGGTCACTGGCCTTCCCAAGGTCACAAACCACAGAAGAGTGAATCCCCAAGCAAATTCATAGGCTAGTAACACAGAGAGAGCTGCGATTCCAATCCACATGCTCTGGCTCTGCCTACCGGTGCCTCACCTGGAATACTACGTTGCAATTCTAAATGCAACTGGACAGGCACTAAAACCTGACTGTATAGGAAGCGAGTTGGAATCGTGGATTTTCGCGTAACCTTTTGTTCAATCGCAAACACTTATGGAAGGCCTCCTGGGGAAGAAGTGGGGAGGGGCGGCCTCTCCCTGATCTAGTATTTTCCACTACTAGCTTCTGTGCTTTACCATCATGGTTCTCTACCTGAATGCCTCGGCACCCAAGGAGTCCCAGAGGTCTCACAGGGAACTCACAGGGGCACTGCAGTGTATTTTAAATGTTTGAGGCTCCCCTGCTCACGCTGTCTCTCTCTCTCTCTCCTAGAAATAAATGAAACTGTTAAAAAAAAAATCCCTTTAAATGTTTGAGGAACACGTAGAGGTACTCAGCATCTACTGGACACCCCAGGAGCCACTACTAGCTCAAGGAGATTCAGTTTTGATACTGGATTGCATGACATTTCTTTCAAGAACATCCAATCTCTGTAAGACTTGTTTTTTGGCAGTTGCTGTGATAAAAACCAAACAAACATACCAGGCAAAAATTCAGGCAGGGTGGAAAATGAGAATGACTGTAGTTTGATTCCATGGTTTGAAGGGTTGCACGGTGCCCAAAAGGCACACATATACCATTACAATTCATCCTGATTATTTAAGAATGAAATAATAACAGGGGTGCCTGGGTGGCTCAGTGGGTTAAGTGTCCAACTTTGGCTCAGGTCATGATCTCACGTTTCGTGGGTTCAAACCCCGTGTTGGGCTCTGTGCTGACAGCAGCCTGCTTCAGATTCTGTGTCTCCTTCTCTCTCTGAACCTCCCCCACTCTCAGTCTGTTTCTCAAGAAGTTATAAATGTTTAGAAGAATTTTTTTCAAAGAATGAAATAATTACATTCTTTCCATTTATGTGTAATTTTTTCAAGTATCCTGCATATTAGAACATAAATACTTATTATTTTGGTTTTCTAAATGAAATTGCTAGGTCTTTCTTTGGTCCTTAGGAACACCATGAAAAAGTACTAAAAATGCTCAATGGAGAATGCTGAATGGAGAATGTTTAGGAACTTCTGTTCTAGAACATTCTGTGAACTTCCTCCTCTCACTTATAGTTGTAAGTTCTTTAAAGGCAGTAATCACCTGTACTGATCAACACTTTGATTTCCCCTCAGCAAAGGACCTGGCTGGCTGTACTTTTTTTTAGCACCTGTTTCCAGTTGACAATAAAAGACTGAACTTGGTTACGAGAAGTGATTCATGACCCACAGAGGTCCAGCCAGGTATGCGTGATTATGGGGCGATTACACTTCAGCTAACAGGTCCCACCACCAGGAGGTCAGAGACACATTAATAAGGCACCTGATGGGCCCTCCAGAAGAAATACAATTTTCTGAGCTCTCTGATGCAAAGTAAAATTATCAACTGCCTCTTAAGGGTTGTGAATTCAAATGAAGATACAGCATTTAGGTATTAACCACTTTAACTCCTCTGAAAAGAAGACTTCTTTTCCCATGAGGTTGGGATTCTGTGGGGGTTTTTTTGTTTGTTTGTTTGTTTGTTTTTTTATTTCTAGGAGAGAGAGAGAGAGACAGCATGAGCAGGGGAGGGTCAGAGAGAGAGGGAGACACAGACTCTGAAACAGCCTCCAGGCTCTGAGCTGGCAGTCAGCACAGAGCCCGACGTGGGGCTCGAACCCACGAACCGCGAGATCATGACCTAAGCGAAAGTCGGACGCTTACCCGACTAAGCTACCCAGGTGCCCCAGGATTCTGTTTTATTTAAGCTGAATCTATCATCCTGTCATTGATCTACATCATTCCCTCCAGTCTCACAAGGCAGACTCACACCTCCAGGAAGAAGGGGTGGGTCCTCAACACACAGGGGAGGGTCAGAGCCGGCAGGCAGGGCAGAGTTCAAGTCCAGCCTCCACGTCTCTTCCACACCCCTCCCCCCTGCTCCCAACCTGGTTTCTCATGGCTGGAACTCTCCAGAGCAGGAGTTGCTTGCCTGCTTCTCTATCTGCTGACCAGAAGATAAACTGTTGCTTAGCAACTGCCGCATCCCACTGCCGAAGCAGAGGAGTTGGGTGTCCAGCCATGTGGCTGACATTCTAATCTCTGGCATGTGCCAGTCTTCTGTGTGGGTATCTCGAGATAGGGCAGGCAGGGGGGACCCCTCCCCCAGGCCCCTGCTCCCACAGGGCTCTGGTCCTGATAAACGGCAAATGATATCAGCAACCTAGAAGCATGACTGCACACTGTGAAGGTGTTCATGGAACTGTCTTTTTTTTTTTTTAATATTTTATTTATTTGTGAGAGAGAGAGACAGTGTGAGCAGAGGAGAGTCAGAGAGAGAGAGGGAGATAAGAATCTGAAGCAGCTCTAGGCTCTGAGCTAGCTGTCAGCACAGAGCCCAATGTGGGGCTCGAACCCACGAACTGTGAGATCATGACCTGAGCCAAAGTCGGACGCTTAACCGACTGAGCCACCCAGGTGCCCCTCACAGAACTGTCTTTAAGCCTCTCCCCGGCCAGCCAGAGTTCACCATGCAGAACTGGCTCTCGGCGATCCACCTGCTGGGGAGCTCCCTGGTGGGTTTCAAGAGGCAGCACTCACCTCTACACACACCTCTGCTCTCAGTACAGGCATGACCTGGGCGGCACGGGTTGAGACTTCATGTGGACCTCTGTCCCCATGGCTCAACTCTGTCACCATCCATGTTCTCATCTGCAAAAGCAGGAGACAGAGCCACAACACATCTCTCAAAGTCCTTCTGGTTTTTTAAAAAATGTTTATTTATTTATCTTTGAGAGAGACAGCATGTATGCGTGCATGAGTGGGGGAGGGGCAGCGAGAGGAGGAGAGAGAGAATCCCAAGCAGGTTCAGGGCTGGCAGCGCAGAGCCCAAAGTGGGGCTCGATCCCACGAACCATGAGATCATGACCTGAGCTGAAATCAAGGGTCAGACGCTTAACTGACTGGGCCACCTGGGTGTCCCCCAGGGTGCTTCTAAGGAACACTGCTTCTCCTGGGTGTTTGTGGCTGGGCCACATACCAGAAAAAGGGTTCCAAGGTCAAGATTTTTGGGAAGTGCTTGTTAAAAAATGTTAAAATGTATCAATTCTGTGTTCCACCCTCATTCCTGGCCTAGATCTTGCTCCTCACTGTCCTAGGAAAGATCATACCCACCTGCCAATGATCACTTAGTTTCATATACTTCTGTGTGTCAGTTTCCATGGGTTTAAATTTATTTATTTTGAGAGAGACAGAGATAGCGTGAGTGAGGGAGGGACAGAGAGGAAGGGAGAGTGAGAGAATCCCAGGCAGGCTCCATACTGTCAGGGCAGAGCCCAACTTGGGGCTCGATCCCACGAACCATGAGATCATGACCTGAGCCGAGACCAAGAGTCAGATGCTCAACCAAAGCAGCCACCTGGCGCCTCTTGATGAGTTTTAAAAAATGTTGTTTTAACATTTATTTTTGAGAGAGAGAGAAGCAGCATGAGCAAGGGAGGGTCAGAGAGAGAGGGAGACACAGAATCTGAAGATAGGCTCCAGGCTCTGAGCTGTTAGCACAGAGCCCAATGTAGGGCTCGAACCCACGAACGTGAGATCATGACCTGAGCCCAAGTCGGATGCCCAACCGACTGAGCCACCCAGGCGCCCCTTGATGGGTTTTTTAAAGCAATTTTAAGCACCGGTCCCAAAGGCACACACAAACTGAAGTTGCAAGCACCCTCCTCATTACAAAAAAAGCTCTAATACAGCACTTTTGTGCATCAGTAACATGTACATGAATCTCCAAGGAATCAATGGTGTGGAATGATTGCCAGGCTACCTGACCATTGCCTTTTATAACAAAGCATGTTGAAGAGGAGAGGCACAGTTGGTGTTTGGGCTAGGTGTTCTACAGCGTCCCTCCAAGTACAATGTCCATGACATAAATCTCCACATACTGGCCTGCTCACTAAACAGCCAGCGTGTATTTATTTGGGGGGTGGGGGGGAGCGGGTAAGAGTAGAGAGGAGATGAGGAACTGGAGCTAAGTCAGCTGGCCCTCCCATAGCCTCAAGGGAGGACACTGCTATACCTGTTCTAGAAGGTACAATTCAGGGAAGACAGGGAAGGGAAAGCAAAAAAAAAAAAAAAAAAGGTGGGGATGTAGAAGAAGCACATGATACCCACCCTCTCTCGCATCCACACACCTTGAGGTTGAATGAGTAGAAAAGAAAGACGTACATATATGGAAAACTGCTCAGAACAAAATCCAAGCAATTGGACATGTAGTCAACTCACTGCAACATTCGAGTAGAGGTGCTTTGGCCAAATTCCGATATGCAATCAACTCTCTAAAGGTCCGCAATCCGTGTGTATCTTTAATAATATCTGACACTCCTTTCCAATCCATCTTTATCAACCTTTTCCAAACGTTGATACAGAGTGTGTGTGCACACGCACGCACACACTCACATACACACTCCTGTTTAGAAGCTGAATCCATCGCTGCCCGGCGGATGGAATTTGAGACCTTCCCTGCCTTGGCCATGCTTTATTTCTTCAGTTTCTCAACATTCCTGCCGCCAAGTCCTCAAGTTCAACCAGGTTCAGCCTCACCATGCACTTTCCTACCTCAGACCTTTTCTCCTTGCTCTGCAGCCCGTATTCTTGCAACCCCCATCCGTGCTCCACCTGAAGTCCTATTTCCTCTGGGAGGTCCTCCCTGGGGACCCCAGCATCAGGTCTCTCTCTTTCTCTAATATTTGCTAACCGAGTCCATTATACTGAGTCTTTTTATATAAGCATCTGAAATGTGGTCATATTTTCATGTATGGCATTAGACCTCCAAACCACCTGTGAACTCCATAACCGTGCGCAATCTCTTCCAAACCTTCTGTTTTCCCCCCAAAATGCTCATTTATTTTTGAAAGAGAGAGAGAGAGAGGCGGGGGGAAGGGGGGCCAGAAGATCCCAAGCAGATTCCGTGCTGACAGCAGTGAGCCCAATGTGGGGCTCAAACTCAGGAACCATGAAATCATGACTCGAGCTGAAGTTGGATGCTTAACTGACTGAGCCACCCAGGAGCCCCTAGAATAATCAGGCATTCTGTCGTATCTATTTCTTGGTGTCCTCCAATGGTCTAGCACAATGACCGCCTTCTGCAAATGTTTGTTGCTTGAAATTAACCTGACAAGGGAAGGAGAAAAGAAATCCAGAGGAGAGAAGATTGAAAGGATATAAAAGGTAACTTTACAAAGGGTGGTGAGCATTAGATGTTGTTTTGTTTCTCTGAAGGCAGAAGTGAGAGGACATAAATTTCAGGAGGCTTGGCTGGAATTTTTTGATGCTGCCTACAGAGCTGGGCTGTGGTAGGGAATACTAACAGCACACACGTAGAGGACGACCTACTGGTACTGAGTCTGACCCCCAACACTCTGGCACTTATTGGGACAAGCAGCTTCATATCTAAGCTGTGTCTTCATCTGTAAAATGGAGATAACAGAGTATCAACTTGGTTGATAGGCTCTGGAACACAGTAAGTACTCAATAAATACCAGCAACGGTCAGGATGCTATTGTACCAATGGATGTAGTGCAGTTTTTCTTTTAAATCGTTGCTAATTGGTTACTTTTGGTAGACAGTAGAACAGGTCTGCCTGTGGCACATGAGGGGACTACTTGAGGTTCTGAAATCCATCAGACCAACGACCACTCCGGTGGGGCAAAGCCATTCTGCTGACCATGTATGTAACTTCTTCATTAAGAATCGCGGGGCGCCTGGGTGGCTTAGTCGGTTAAGCGTCCGACTTTCGCTTAGGTCATGATCTTGNTTATGCTCTCTCTCTCTTTCTCTCTCTCTCAAAAATAAATACACATTCATTTTTTAAATAAAACAAACACGAGAAAGCTCTGCCTACAAGATATCGAAGGTAGAAAGGAAAAGATGTAGAATGAGAACAAAAGTATATTTGCTTATATTTACGTCAAGGACCTCTGAAACAGAACACTGATAACCAGTGACCCAGGCTTTCCCTGCACAGGAAACAGGCGGCTCAGGGCAAGGCACAGAAGGGGGCTTTTCACTGTATCTGCTTTTGCACTCTGAATTTTAAGGCAGATATGACATTCCTAATTCAAAAATAAGTAGATAAAATTACAATCTTTATTCAAAAAGCAAAAACTAACCCTTACGACGTCCTTTGCATGGATGTGGGAGCCTACGTTTCAGGCGGGAGGGTCAGGACAGATTAAACAAAGAATGGGCATCTCCAGCATGACACCCATGGCCTTTGGCACAGGCTCTGCCACAAGGTACTGGTTACACGATAATGAGCCTATAAATCACCCGATAAAACCCCTATCAGTGGCCTTGCCTCGGATAGAGGAATCTGGGTTTTCCTTTCGTATAACACAATAGATTCATGAGTTATCCAGAAATTGCAGTGTTACCGGCTGGAGGGCTTACAAGCTGGACAGACGCCAGACCCACCCCTCGGTGGCTGTGCAAACCCAGATAAGAGTCAACTGCTTAGGGCTGCAGCTTCCTCACCAGGAGAATGTGGACAGTAACATCCCGGGGAGCGAGTGAAGATAACTTAGGTCAAGCGGCCGGCTGCCGGCACTCACTCGTAAATGAGAGATAAGGAGCCCAGAAACCACAACATGGGGAGGCCGGATGGATTCCCTGGTCTTTGATCTTCTCCGAAAGAAACCCCCTGACATAAATACTGCTACCACCAACCCCACTTGAGTCAGCTGCTGGCCAAGAACAAGGAAATCTGGGGACCTTCCTTGAGGAGGTCCCACTTCGGCTTGCATTATCCCTGGTCGTGGGGGCCCAGGGCAATTCCAGGTCCAGCCTGGGGTTCGTTCATTCTGGGGCGATCCGACCTCCGGAGCAAACACGCCGGCCATTGAGCCTGGGGTGAGCAGGGGCAGACAGAAGGGAGTGCAAGAATGTAATCCTGGTCTTTCCCTGCCTACCGCCTTTTCCAAACTTGCAGAAGAAGGTTCTAGCATGTGGGAGCCTGGGGACCAGCATTTAGATGTGCAGTTAGTGCATACACACACGTACTACATATAAGCACATGTGTGTTCTGTTAGTACGTACACACACAGCCAGCACATACAGGTGTCCGTGAGGCGACCCTATGTGAAAACTAAGCTGAAGAACAGAATCAGTCCACTTCCATGAGGGGTCCCGGCGCCAACTACCAGGTGAAGATTCGAACTCCAGTCTGAGCGCCCACCTGCCTTCAAATGCACCTCTCAAAGGGCAAGCTGGACCAGCAACACGGTCACTTACAGGACAGGGGACCTTTGCCAGGAGCTAGTGCCAGAGACCCTGGGTCCCCTGGTGTGGGAGGCTGAATGTCAACATCCTAACCCCCGCCTTATATGATGGCAACATGGACTTTGCAGGTGTGATTAAGGATCTTGAAATGGGGGGGGGGGGCGCCTGGGTGGCTTAGTCGGTTAAGCGTCCGACTTTTGCTTAGGTCATGATCTCGCGGTTCGTGGGTTCGAGCCCCGCGTGGGGCTCTGTGCTGACTGCCAGCTCAGAGCCTGGAGCCTGTTTCAGTCTGTGACTCCCTCTCTCTCTGACCCTCCCCTGCTCATGCTGTCTCTCTCTCTCTCTCTCCTAGAAATAAAAAAAAAAAAAAAAGGATCTTGAAATGGGGAGATTACCCAGGCAGGTCAGCGTCCTCACGGGGTCCTTAGAAGACGGAGGCAGGAGTTTAGAATGCGTGGAGCAAGACAGGTTGGAGCGATGCGAGAAAGCGGTTGGCGGGGAAGACGAGCAAGGTGGCTTTAGAAGCTGGAAAGGTAAGTAGATTCTCCCCGGAAGCTTCCAGAAGGAACGCAGCCCTGTCTGTACCTTGAACTCAGACTTCTCACCTCCAGAACTGTCCAGAGAATAAACCTGTGTTGCTTTCAGCCCTGAAGTCTGTGATCATTTGTTTCCGCGGCCATAAGAAACTCACACGCCAGAGGTGCTTCCTGTCGGAGGGAGGGAAATTTACCGCCAGGGAGACGCTCTTGGGTGGCGGTGGTCACAGTACGCGGTGACTCATGGAGGACCCACCGAGAGGCTCAGCTTGAAACAGGTGTGCATGAAGGACCGGGGCACTCGTGATTGTCACTTCCGGAGCTCACAGCAGTGACTGGGGACCTTGGGCCCCACAGAGGCCAGACTATAAAGGGAAAGGGACCGGCAGCCTTCAGGCCCCTCCCTCTCACCTGAGGACAGCCACCTGCTGTGAGGATTTATCCAGGCCTTCGCTGCATAGCGTCTCACTCCCCCTGTCACACCCTGACCTACAGCATCTCAGGGGCAGGTGCTGCTGTATCCCAAAAGGGTGGGAGCCAGTGCTGTATCACCAGACCCAGAGGAGGGCCGCAAGGGAGACCTGGGGGCCACGTGACCGGCGGGCAGGGCAAACATTCGCCTCCAGCTGCTTCGGCATTAGAAGCCAATGCAGGGCCCCCCTGGGTGGCTCAGTCAGTTAAGCGTCTGACTTCAGCTCTCACCATCTCATGGTTTGTGAGTTCGAGCCCCACATCAGGCTGTCTGCTGTCAGCACAGAGCCTGCTTCAGATCAGATCCTCTGTCTCCCTCTCTCTCTGCCCCTCCCCTGCCCATGCTCTCTCTCAAAAATAAACGAAGAGGAAGAGGAGGAGGAAGAGGAGGAGGAAGGGGAGGAGGAAGGGGAGGAGGAAGGGGAGGAGGAGGAAGAGGAAGAAGAGGAAGAGGAAGAGGAAGAAGAAGAAGAAGAAGAAGAAGAAGAAAGCAGCAGCAGCAGCAGCAGCGGAAGCCAGGACGCCTGGGTGGCTCAGGTGGTTAAGCGTTCAACTTTGGCTCAGGTCATGATCTCACAGCTACAGAGTTCAAGCCCTGTGTTGGGCTCTGTGCTGACAGCTCAGAGACTGGAGTGTGCTTTGAATTTGGTGTCTCCCTCTCTCTCTGTGCCCTTTCCCTACTTGTTCTCTCTCTCTCTCTCTCTCAAAAATAAAGATTAAAAGAAAAAACTTTCAGCATAAGACAGAAACACTGTGGGGAGCAGGGAACACATGTGGTCAAATACCAACTCAGTCACAGAAGTTAGGAGAAGACCGTGATGTCAGGAATGACACCTGCCCCATGTGGCATCTCCCTGAAGTGTCCTTTGGCTTGATTNCCTAAGCAAAAGTCGGACGCTGAACCGACTAAGCCACCCAGGCGCCCCAAACATTTTCATATTAATCATATTTTACATGGAAATGAATACAGGCATATCTGGAACTGAATACAAAGTTTGCCTCAACTTTTAGAAGAAGAGAGTTCCTACGACAGGCCATGACCCCAGATACTCCCTCTGCCTCCCAAGGGACACATTCCCTTTCCTTTGTCCTTAACAAACTTGTCAGAAGGAAGTTTGAGAACCTGGTTTAGGGAAAAGTGCCAAACACTGGAGGCTTCTCAAGTGTGTCTGCCTCATGGGGTGGCCAGCAATTAGCTGTATCATGTTAGTTGTGTACTATATGTTATATATTGTTAATATATATGTTCTAATATATTATATAACATAAATTATATAACATATAATATATGACATCTAATATGTAATATATGACATATACTATATACTATACGTTATAGAGTAGAATGTTATATAATATAGGTCATATATATGTAATATATAGAGTATATGTACTATATATCATATATTGTTATAGTATAATGTTATATAATGTTATATAACAATATCTACACATACATGTATTTTACACATATATACTAAGTCAGTCGTGTCTCTAGGCCTGTTTCCTCATCTGTACCACAGAAATAAGAACTCATACTAGTCTTGATTAACGGGCTTCCTTGCACTCACAAAGGATGTAACTCAGGATCCCTAAGCCCAGAGGCAGAACACAGCTCTGCTGGGCAACAGGCCCCTCAAGCCGTCTGCTCAGGCTCCTGGGCTCCTCAGTGACATCTGGTCTACCCCACCAGTCAGGGCTCAGGCCAGCCCACAGCTGCCACCAAGCACAGCACCCAGCACGGGAACCAGAGAGGGGCCTTGTGGGGCTCAGGGCCGTTTCTGGAAGCCTCTCTGTTGATGAAGGCATCACGGACACCAGTCAGTTCCTCACGCTCTCTGTGTCTCCCAGCATGAAGCATGAGCTGGGTAACAGCAACGCGGGACACTTCACACAGACAGCTGGGCCAGCACTTTGGAAAACAGGCATTATTTTTAATAACGTGGAATATGCATCCAGCCTCGAGCCCAGAAATTCCACTCCTGGAAATGCAACGGAAGAGAAATGGAAACATATGTCTCCACAGAAGACCTGAATCTGAATGTTCACTGTGGCTCTTTTTTACAGTGACAAACGGGAGATGACGCAATGTCCGTTAGCAGCTGAGTGGATATACAAACTATGAGACACCCCCCCAAAAATAGGCTATTCAACAATAAAAAGAGATAAACCAATTACAGATGCAAACATACGGAGAGATCTCAAAAATACTATGCTGAGTGAGGGAAGCCTTATGCAAAGGGCCACATCCTATAGGACTCTAGGTATAGGAAACTGTAAAATAGATGAAAGTAAGTAAGCGATTGTGACAGAAAGCATGTCAGTAGGGGCTCGGAGGGTGGGGTATGGACCACAGGGTCACACAGGAAACTTTCTGGAATAATGGGAATGTTTTCTATTTTGAAATTGGGGTGGCGTTAAGTAGAGATATATACTTATTAAAATCCATCCACTATACACTGAAAACGAGCGTACTTTATTATACGGAAATGACACTGCCATAAAGTAAACAGAAAAAAATGAGAGACAGAAGGGGGAAGGGGAAGACGGAGGGGAGAGATGGAGGGAGGGAGGGGGGAAAGGGGAGGGGAAGAGGGAGGGCCATGGGTGGGAAGCAGGGAGACGGAGAGGGGTCTGATGTCTTCAATGGCATGTTCCCTTTTGGGGAGGCCAATGCATCATTTTCCTGCTCCTAAAATCATCCACCCCACTGTTCACACAGTCACTACGAAACAGAGTTGCGTGTCGAAGGACACCGTGGCGACACTGATTTTGTTTTTAAAGAAGAGGAGAAGATCTGCCCACCTACCCCGGTCCAGCACCTTGAAGGCTCAGCAGCTACCCTAACCAACACCCCAGCCAACACCCTACTCCAGCTCTGCGGTGGCTTCTGTATTATTGGTGGGTGGGTAGGTGTCTGGCCATACTGGATGGGGAAATATTTCGACTGCCCTCCTCCGCCAGAGCAATATAAATTCGGGATAATCTACAAGCATATGGTGATTAAAAGAACATGCAATTTGTCAGAATGGAGTCACATCAGTGGGGAAAAAACCCCCCACAGAAGTGGGATGTTTTTAGTCAGAGGCCATGCAAAACTCTTCAGGGAGTTTTCTCCTTGTGAGCACTTTGACCCTAATTGCAGACTTGGATCTTGCTTCCAGACCAACGTGGTAAATGTAGGGAAAGGGAGGGAGGCTTGGAAGAATAGAAAGAAAACCACATCTGGTAACTGGAGGCCAAGGATGAGATATGGGAGCACGAGGCGCTCTCAGGGAGAAATAGAGGCCCCCTCTTCTGTGGAGCCAAGGGAATCCAGCGCTCCACCCCATTAAATAAAGTGAGATGAGAGAGAGCCCTGGTTGTCAGTCCTTATAACGATAAGCCATTGAGGCTCACGTACTGGGGACGCGGACAGACGACAATGGTGTTCTGTCCAATATATTCGGCAAGGATTAACTCCCCGTAACAGGTGTTTGGAGGGCCAGCATCAGTGCACTTGTGCAGATCAGCCCAAGAAAATAACTTCAGGTCTCAAATTTCTTTATGTGAAACAGGGACCCAGTTAATGAGGATCGTCTGACTCCAGAGGCTAGCCTTGCGTGAGGTTAGAGGCTCACTGTGCCTTAATCATATGAATTCGAATCTTCAGGGCTTGAAAAAAAGGAAAAGAGGGCTGTTAGAAAATAAAGGAGAATTGGCCAGTAGAACTTCAGGTAGGAGGGGAAGACTTGTTTGGACCCTGATTTGAGAAGCTAACCATAAGACAGCATTCTACAATCCAAGAAACCCGAATGTGAACTGTGTGGTAGATAAAAGCAGGGAATGTTGTTCATTCTTATGGGTCCAAGAGTGGCTTGGAGGCTCGTTAGAAAGATAAGAAAGAAAGCAAAGGGAGGTGGGCGCCTGGGTGGCTCAGTCGGTTAAGTGTCCGATTTCGGCGCAGGTCATGATCTCACAGTTGGTGGGTTCAAGCCCCGCGTCGGGCTCTGTGCTGACAGCTCGGAGCCTGGAGCCTACTTCAGACTCTGTGTCTCCCTCTTTCTCTGACCCTCCCCTGCTCATGCTGTCTCTCTTTCACAAATAAATAAAAACGTTAAAAAAAAAAAAAAAGCAAAGGGAGGAAGGAAGGAAAGAAAGAAATAAGAAAGAAATCAACAGCCACTGCATTAGGTATTTTCAGGTGGAAAGTAAGTACTTTGGATGGTGTGACACTATTTCAAATTTCACAGAAACATTAACAGTCTGAAAACTGAAGTAGAAAAGCAAGTTCATTTACAACGGCACTGAGAAGGATGAAATGCCTCGAAATAAACTTAAGAAGTGCAAGACTTGTACTCTGAAAAGGGAGAAACACCGTGGAAAGAAATTAGCAACGATATAAATAATGGAAAGCCTTCCTGTGTCCTTGGGGCAGAAGGCTTCATATTGTTAAGGTGGAACGCTGCCCAAATGGATCTACGGATTCAATATAATTTCGACTGAAATTCCAGCTTCCTGTTTTGTAGAGATTGGCCAGCTGATCTTAAAATTCATATGGGAAGGCACCATGAATGGTAAAAACAATCTTTTTTATTTATTTTTTTATCTGAGAGAGAGAGAGTGCAGAGGAGGAGTAGAGGGAGAGAGAGAAAGAACCTTCATCCTAAGAGGGGAGCCTAACATGGGGCTCCATCCCACAAACCTGGGATCACGACCTGACCGGAAATGAAGACTCAGCTGCTCAACTGACTGAGCCACCCAGGCTCCCTGAACAGTCGAAACATTCTTCAACACGAACAGAGCTGGAAGACTTGTAATTTACAATATGACACTTACTACAAGGCTATAGTAATCAAGATGCTATGGTAATGGCGTAACCATGGGCAAATCAATCAATGGCATAGAATGAGGAATTGAGAACTAAACCTGCACAGGTATGGTTAATTGATTTTCAACATGGGTGCTAAGGCCCTTCAAGGGGGAAAGAATCATTTTTTCAGCAAGTGATCCTGAGACCACTATATATCCACAAGCAAAGAACCTGGATCTTTAGCTTCTACCATACACACAAATTAACCAAAATGGATCAAAGACCTCAATGTAGGAGCTAAAAATATAAAACTGTCAGAACAAAACACCAGAGCCAAACCTTGAGATCTTGCATTAGCAGATTTTGACAGTAGCATCTGAAATACGTGGGCTTGCTCCTCATTTCTGCCATTGCTATGGCCAAGTGGGTGGCCTGAGTTCCCTGAGCGTCACTGGGAATGAAGACCCGATCGTCATCACAGGGCTGATGAAGAACTGTATGAGGTACCACTCTCCCGACAGCTCCCAGACTATGAACAATGTGAGTTAGCTGCTGGGCACGTTCTCAGTACAAGATTTAAAAAAGAATTTCCAATTTACAGTGCTGGGTTTGAATTGTCTGCAAGAGTTTTCGGGAGATCGGTAGCATATAACAGTTTTCAAGGTTTAAAGGCCCCAAGGGGCCCCTGGGTGGCTCAGTTGGTTAAGCGTCCAACTTCAGCTCAGGTCATGATCTCGTGGTTTGTGGGTTCAAGCCCCACGTCAGGCTCTGTGCTGACAGCTCAGAGCCTGGAGTCTGCTTCAGATTGTGTCTCCCTCTCTCTCTGCTCCTCTCCCACTCACACACTCTCTCTCAAAAATAAATATTTAAGAAAAAAATGTTAAAGGTCTCAAGAGTGGCACATGGACTCCTGGGTCAAATTCCACCTGAAGACATTGCTTCTGGAGCACCTAAGGTTTTAAAATTTTTGAATTTAGGTCCTTTTACATAGGTTGCCTCACCTCAGTGAGTCCCATGCCGCACAAGCCCATCCCACTTGTTTATATCATTACCCCATTCCTGAAGGTGATTACATTTCTCAACTCTATCTCAAATGCTGGCAAATCTCTTTGTTAGTTAACCAACCTTCTTCCTACAAAGGTTTGAAGAGCCTCTCTTCTTTTAAAGGTTTTTCATTTGGGGGGCGCCTGGGTGGCTTAGTCGGTTAAGCGTCCGACTTTCGCTTAGGTCATGACCTCGCGGTTCGTGGGTTCGAGCCCCGCGTTGGGCTCTGTGCTGACTGCCAGCTCAGAGCCTGGAGCCTGTTTCAGAGTCTGTGTCTCCCTCTCTCTCTGACCCTCCCCTGCTCACGCTTTCTCTCTCTCTCTCTCTCCTAGAAATAAATAAAACATTTAAAAAAAAAAAAAAAGGTTTTTCATTTGGGGGAAGGTTTATAAAGTTCTTTTTTTTTTAATTAAAAAATATTTTTTTAAGAGAGACAGAGCATGAGAGCATGAGAACATGTGCACACAGCTCAGAGGGGCAGAGGGAAAGGGAGAGAGAGAATATTAAGCAGGATCCATACCTAGCACAGAGCTAAACATAGGGCTGGATCCCATGACCTGATCTTGACCTAAGCTGAAATCAAGAGTTGGACTCTCAAGTGACTGAGTCGTCCAGGCGCCCCCTAAATATCTCTTTAATATCTTCAATAATGTAAAATATAAAGTTCTAAAATATCTGAAAAGATAACATAGGCCAGTGTTGCTCCAATAGAAATGTAACAAGAAATGTGAGCCACGTGTGTGATTTTGAAGTTGCTGGTAGCCACATGAAAAACATCAGAAGAAACTGAGTTGATCTTGATAACACATTTCTTAGTCTATATATAGATATAGTCTATATGGATATATATATCCATATAGACTATATAGATATCTATCTATCTATCTATCTATCTATCTATCTATCTATCTATCTATCTATCTATATCTCCAGCATGTAATCAGTATAAAAATGGGAGAGGCTTTATCTCCTTCCCACAGAAGTCTTTGAAATCTGGTGTGTGTCTTATGCTTATTTACACCTAAGTTTGGAATGGCTACATTTCAAGTGTTTAATAGCTACATGTGGCCAGAGGCTCCGGAACTGAGCAGAAAGAGATAGAAGCAACCAATCATGCAGGGTAAGACCTTAAGGGGAGAAGTGGGTTATGCAGGAAGAGAATAGCTACGTTGGAAAGTACTGAAGTGGCAGATTATGGGGCTTCGGTGGTTCTGGCGGTGACAATGGTCATGTTGAAGCTTCTAAGGAGTGAAACAGACCATGCAGGGCAGAGGGGGAGGGGAAGGCATCGAGGGCTCCTATTTCTGCTGCTGTATTCCCCGTGTGCTGGGGTTGAGGGGGGGCAGGTTGGAAAGGAAGACAAACAGAAAAGAATAGAAGGTGGGGCTGAGAGACCACCCTCCCTAATATTTATCTCTGTTTCAAGTGCTGGCGCAAGTCCTCAGTGGCTCCCAGGATCCCCAGGCCAGGGGGCTGCCTGCCAGGGCGGGGGTTCCTGCCCTTCCTGACCGCCTCTCCAGCTTCTGAGGCAGCCTTCTCGATCTCCAAAGAACAGGCCTTCTGCTCCTGCTATTCAAGGAATATTATGTTCTCCCAACTGTGATATTTTGGGCCGTTTTGGCAGGAGGTGGGATGGGCAGGGGTGGAAATAACTCACGAATGTTCTCTGAACAAGGAACCAGGAAAGCGCGGACATCTGGCTCCGGGATTTTGCTGGCTCCAGGATGTCACCGTAAACCCACTAACACTAATTGCTTTCACGACTGCTCCCATTTCTAGTGGAAATAAAATGCCTCTCCAGCTAATGGAAAATGAAACACCCATTGGCTGTTTGCTTACCAGGTTACCAGCTCTTACTAGGTAAGAGCTCTGTGCACCAGCACTGCTGCCCCGGCCCCCATCCTGAAACCCTCTGAAGCACCTCTTGTACAAGACTGTAAGGGCTCCATGCATAAAGGGTAACAAAGGCTCAGAAAGGTTACCTGCATCCCTGCCTGGGCTGCAGAACCCCTTAGTCCTAGACTAAACGGATGAAAGAGGAAAGCAGACAGCTGTCTCTCTCCCTCAGAAATACATAAAAAACACTAAAAAACTAAAAAAAAAAAAAGAGGAAGGCAGAAAGAAGAGAGACCGAAAAGAAAAGGAATACTACCTGTTTTTTTCCCCAATGCATATTTAGTTTTTATTATTATTATTTTATTATTTTAAGGTTGGTTACTTTTTGAGAGAGAGAGACAGAATGCGAGAGGGAGAGGGGCAGAGAGACAGGGAGACACAGATTCGGAAGCAGGCTCCAGACTCTGAGCTGTCAGCACAGAGCCTGATGTGGGGCTCGAACTCACGGACAGTGAGATCATGACCTGAGCCGAAGTCAGATGCTTAACCGACTGAGCCACCCAGGCACCCCCTTTTTTTAATTATTATTATTTAAAAAAATTTTTATGCTTGTATTTTGTTTTTGAGAGACAGAGTATGAGTGGGGGAGGGGCAGAAAGTGAGGGAGACATAGACTCCGAAACAGGCTCTAGGCTCTGAGCTGTCAGCACAGAGCCCAACGCGGGGCTCTAACCCGCGAACCTTGGGATCATGATCTGAGCTGAAGTTGGACACTTAATGGACTGAGCCACCCAGGCACCCCTGTTTTATATTTATTTTTGAGAGAAAGCGTGAGCAGGGAAGGGATAGGGAGAAAAGAAGATGGAGGATCGAACCCAGGCTCTGTGCTAACAGCAGTGAGCCCAAATGTGCGGCTCAAATTCATGAACCTGAGCCAAAGTCAGACACTCAACCAACTGAGCCACCAGGCGCGCCAATCCTACTTGTTTTTAATTCATGCTTCCAGGCATGTTTTGGGTCTCCTTACCTGGCCTAGATACAGAGATCTGAAGCTCAGCTTCTGAATACAATTTGACCGCCAAAGAAAAGAAAATATAGGTCCATCTGAAACTGGGATTTAGGGCAATGGCTCTCCACCCACTGGGTCTAATACAGTTGTCCTTTAAAACGATTTACTGTTATAAGTCACTGGACAGCCTTGACAGTCCTGTTCTAGCTTGGCTGACTGTGTTTACCCGTCAATTACACAATGTGGTAACGAGTACTTTATCTATCTCTCTACTGACCATCGGCAGGACTGCATCTTAAATATCACTTCATTTTCAGTGCCTAGTGCAAATCGTAAGCGTAGTGGAGGCCCCTAGCTGTCTCTCCTCACCTGCCAATGGTTGTAGTAACAGAACCGTTTGTTGTTAGCTGGGCACACAGTCGGCAACAATAAAAACTACATTTCCCAGTATCCTTTGCAGGTACGTGTGGCCATATGACTAGGTTCCAGCCAATAGGGTATGAGTGGAAGTGTGATGTGTCAGCTTCCCATGGTGCCATTCAACATTTCCCATCTTTCTCTGTGGATCCTCACAGGGAGTGAGGCCACGTTAGGCCACGTGGGTGACGACTACATCCTATGGATAGCGGAGCGACAAGACAGAGATCCCCGGATCCTCGATAACATGGAGGTGCCAGACTGCTTTTAGGGGGACTGGTCATGTGAGGCAGAAATAATTATTTTGGATCTGGGTTAGAGCAGCTGAAATTGTATGCCGAGGATTTACTTGTTGAAGAGGAGAAAGGAAAACATCCATACAATAAGTCAGAATTCCACCGTGAGGGTTATTTTGTGGGTCAACGTGAATATACCATGAGTATCCAGGCATCTACTCAAACATTACTCTAGATGGATCTGGGAGGGTACTTCTGGATGAGATTAATGTCTGAATTGGTAGACTGAGTAAAGCAGATCGCCCTCCCTGGTGAGGGTGGGCCTTATATAATCAGTTGAAGACCTGAATTAAAAACCAAAGGACTGAGTGAGAGGGAACTCCTCTTTTCCTGCCTTTAGGCTTGAACTTGGGTCTCAAACGTGCCAGCTTTGGACTAGAACCTACACCATTGGCTCCCCTTGTCCTCAGGCTTTCTGACCTGGACTGGAACTACACAATTTACTCTACTGAGTTTCCACCCTTCTGACCGCAGATCTTGGGACTTCTCAGCTTTCATAACCGTGTAACCCAATTCTTTTATTCCTGACAACCATGGGCCCGGCTAAAAGTGAATGGTTCTGCTACTAGAAAGGAAGACGAGAACTGATTGGGGGGAGGGGAGGGATAGCCATGGGTCTGTGCTATACCAGTCATTCACCAGGACCCGTGCTAGGTGCTGGAGATGGTGACATGTGAGATGCGGGCTAGCCAACAGTCAGTGGAGAGATAGACACTGGGGACTGTGTAATTATACCATCCGTGATATCTCCCTCTCTTTCTCTCTCTTTCTGTCTCTCTATCTATCTCCATCTCTCCCGTTGGCTCTGGCTCTGTTTCTCTGGAGAACTTTGACTACTACACCCACTATTTGGCTTTCATCCTGGACAGCCAGCCTCCGGCTGATGAAGAATCTCACATCCCTAACTGCACTACAGGCTCCCGGGCTGCAAAGGTCCACCTTCCTCACCACCTTCTTGTGTCTCCACCTCTCTCTGTATGCTGCCTCCTCTTCCATGGCTGGATACAGAGCAGAACCCTTGACCAGACTGACTTAGACACTTGAGATAAAGATCACATTAAAAGCAAAGCCCTTTGTCATGTCCCTTGGAATGCTTTTGAACCATTTGGTTACAATGGCTGAAAAAAATTATCCGAGATGGCCAAGTCCAAAGGGCTTATCTTGGAATCAAAACCTCTAGCACAGAGACTGGGTTTTGTATAAACACGTTCTGCGTAGCTGTGAAGTTCTGTGGGGCAAGCTTGGGGGGAAACGAAGATGAAACGGGGCTCAGTGGAGCAGCTATTACAACAGGGTCTAGTCCGCTGGTTTTTCCTGAGTCACTCCGTTTCATCAGGACGGAACTGCAAACATAAACCCTCTGTTTAATGTAGACAGTGAGGAAATAGAGTGACTCCTGCCCGAGCCAACCGCCTCCCTTCTCACATGCACCCGATGGACTCGCCAAGATTGCCCAACCAAAGAGTGAAAGTTCGCCGAATATCTCTTCCTGGGTCACCTGCCAACGGATGGGAGCGCTTGGCGTGGCTCCCGGGAAAACTGCGATCTGGCAAAGGTATGTGAGAAATGTGCCCTTCCCTCCCGACCACTGCAGAAGAGAGCTGCCAAGAGCCCTTCCAAGCGGCGTTTGGTCTGTCTTCGGTGTCGAGCGTGTTTATGAGCCAACGTATTCTCTCCCTGGCTCAGGAAATAGCCGCCTGATCAGAACACAATTGAACGCGACCTTGGGCCCAGCTGTGGTCGCAGAGGTTAATTTCCTTTCCCGCTTAGGGCAGGACCCCGTTGGAATTGTCTCGCTTTGCCTAATCAAATTTTCTGCACAATGTAGCAAGGGCCTTATCTTGGGCAGTGAGGCAAAAACTTCCCTTGCTCCTCCTCGTGGTTTGAAGTGGAAGTTTGATAAAGGGCACATTTTGCTTTAAAAAACAAACAGAAAACAGCATTCACGGCGAGGAGAAAGTGCTGCTTCTACTGGTGGCTGTTATTCTAGTAAACATGTGTACTCGCCTGTGAAGCCCACCCCCCACCCCCTCCTGCTCCCCAGTCCCACCCCACCTTCTCACCCCCACCCCGGGACCTGGGAGGGAGGAAAGATAAAGCAGGCACGTAAAGGAGCTCAGGTGAACGACTTAGGACCTGAAAGAAAGTAGGCCAGTGGGTTGAAATAAAATCCAGCCACGAGCAAACAAAAGGCTTAATAAACAGGAGATAATCTGATGCCAGCACAGTCCTGGGGCCGTCAACCCCTCAACACTTTCCTGGCCAAGGGTACTCTATGCTCACCTGCTTCAGACAGCTCTGTAGAGTGAATAGAGGGGCTGATATATTCACCCACATATATATTCATTTAGTTTGGAATGACTTCATTGCTTTTTGGAAGAAAGGATACATGTTCCCCCTTTTTTTTTTTTAATTAAGAAACACAGAAAAATCTGAAAAGGAAAATGGAGGGGCGCCTGGGTGGCTTATTCGGTTAAGCGTCCGACTTTCGCTTAGGTCATGATCTCGCGGTTCGTGGGTTCGAGCCCCGCGTGGGGCTCTGTGCTGACTGCCAGCTCAGAGCCTGGAGCCTGTTTCAGTCTGTGACTCCCTCTCTTTCTGACCCTCCCCTGCTCACGCTGTTTCTCTCTCTCTCCTAGAAGTAAATAAAACATTTAAAAAAAAAAAAAAAAGGAAAAAGGAACTTGAAATCCCACCACCTGTCAAGAACCTATCCGTAGTTAGGTGACTGGAATCCAGTTATCTCTTGATGCACGCAGACACGGAGGAAGACAGATTTAGGGGAAGAAATAATATTAACAGGACTACACCACACACTATCTTTAATAAAGAGGATTTCGTGATTTAAAACGCAACAGAGAGAAAAGAAATAGACTGGGGCAGAATCTGAAATATTTCTGAAATAATACAGACTTCCAGCCCAGTAGGGGGAACGTCCAAGGCGAACTGAGGTAAATGGTATTAGAGAGGCAGATAACACAGGGAAATAAAGCCCCAAACCCTAAGCGATTTGATGGTGTTCTCCTCGGCTCACTCTGGAGAGATGCCTTCAGCTGAGAGAAGAGGTCCCAGCCACTCCGGACTCTGTTCTGGAAGCCCAGGGCCCAGGCTCTCACGGTACGGCTGCCTCACCGGGTATCTGGGTTGATTTTCTGATCTCTTAAGAAGGGACCATCCACCTACCACCAGGTGAATCCCAAAGGCAACAATGAAGTGTGGAAAGAAAGGTGTTAATGGGAGAAAAGTGGGAAGGCACTGGGAAGTTCTGAGTTCGTGTCGGGGGCTCCCGGGACAGGCCAACGGAGGTCTGGGCACCTGGGATCAAAGAAGAGAAGGAAGGAAGGAAGAGAGCATAGGAGGTAAAACCAAAGCCTTCCCTACCCCAGGCCCCACCTCCCACCCTCCACCTCAGGTAACTAAGGCCAGGTAAGGACTCACACAGCGCAGCAGTTTAACTGCCAGGAGATAGCGGGCAGTGCTTTCAAAGTGACCGTGACCTCCTCCATCACCGCCTGGGGAAGCCTTGAGCTTTCCCGCAGGAAGAGCCCAGGGTCCTACAAATGGCTGAGTGTGCATGGGATCCTGTATGCTTGCTGTCACCTTCTCATGGAGAGGGAGGGAGGGAGGGAGAGGCAGCAGAAGGCAGGCTCCAGGCAAAGAAACACCTTGGATCAAGAAGGATGAGTATGGGGGAGGGGAAGGGGGGTGATAGGCATGGAGGAGGGCACTTGTGGGGATGAGCACTGGGTGTTGTATGGAAACCAACCTGACAATAAACTATTAAATAAAAAAAAAAAAGAAGGCAGCGGCTGTGAAAACAGCAGCTTCCGGCCCTGAGGAATCACACCCAGGGCTGCGGGGCCTGCCTCGTCTATTGCCCAGCGGGGACTGCACCGACATCAGCTGCCCATCCGCACGCGGCTGTAACTTGTGGCCTGCTCACACGCAGTGACAGAGCGCCACTGGAGAATCTCCTTCCCACAGGTGAAGGCCTGTCATCACAGGCTGTGAGGGGCACTAGACGGGAGCATAAAAGAATAACCCAAAATTTCCTTCTCTCTGATGAACAGGGATTAGGCCTCTCCCCACCCGTCCAGCGACACCCCTTCCAGTGAGAAACGCGGGCGAAGCCTCTGCTTCTGCGTGGGGAGACTGTGCGCACGCACTGTGGGCCTCAGCCTCAGGCCGGCCAGTGTCTGTATTCTAGCTGTCGGAGTCAAAGTACTTTGGCTCCTTGTGCCTCTGTTTCCTCGTCTGTGAGGTGAGGGATGTACCAGTAGCCACCTTACAGCTACTGCAGAGGACACGGCGCACACAAAGTGTCAAACGCAATTCCAATACACAGTAAGGCCACTGTGACCATTACTATTAGCGCCCAAGTGTTACGGGCTAATTCGTATCTCCCAAAATCCATGTTTTGTGTTCCTAACCGAGGACCTCGGAATACAATTATATGTGGAGATAAAACCTTTGGGTTTTTTTTTAATGTTTCCTTATTATTTTTGAGAGAGAGAGAGCACGAGCAGGGGAGGGGCAGAGAGAGACAGAGGATCCAAAGCAGGCTCTGAGCCGTCAGCACAGAGCCCGACATGGGGCTCAAACTCATGAACCACGAGATTATGACCTGACCTGAAGTTGGATGCTCAGCCGGCTGAGAGAAGGTCTTTAAAGAGGTAATTAAGGTAAAGGAAGTCATTAGGGCCCATGACTGGTGTCCTTATAAGACAAAGAGATTGGGACACGCACAGAGGGAAGACCCCGTGAGGACCCAGAGAGAACATGGCCGTCTACGAGCCAAGGACAGAGAGATCGCAGGAGAAGTCAGCCCTGCTGACACCTTGACCTTGAACTTCCGGCCTCCAGAGCTGCGAGCATATGAATCCTGCTATTTAAGGAATTCCCCCCCCGCCCCCCCCAGTGTGCGGTCCCCTGTAACGGCCACCAGCACAGACTGGTGCGTGCCAAGGTTGCCTGCTATTTTTAGCAGCGCTGATGCTCGCTCAGTATGAACCAGCATCGCATCTGAGTGGTGATATCGGCTCTAAAATATTTCAAGTGCTTTTAGCATCCACCCCTCCTCACACTTCCTGGTCTTGGATGGTGAGGGCATCAGCCTTTGGCTGCAGAAATCAGCGAGAACATGTCCGCTGCCTGCCTCCCCCCCCGCCCCGTGCCCCCCAGGCTCGCACAGCTCAGCACTCTGCGTCCTCTGAGCACCGTCCCCCTCCTTCCTCTGAAGCACATACGTGGTGACAGCATGCCTATGCCTCTCTGAAGGGGGGTCCTTGGAGCAGAGCCATGGCTAGACCCTCATGTGGGAAGCCCCCCAGGATGCCGTCTGCTCAGAGAGCGTATGTGTCTGAGGCCTGGGATGGGGGTGGGGAGCATGAGAGCAAGCGCGCTGGCTGTTTGCTCAGCGCTGTTCAGTCTGCCGAGCGGTGTCAGCGGCACCCAGTATGCTCACAAGAAGCCCAGAGGAACCTCACCTGCAGAAAGAGTGGCACCAGAGTCCTAGGCACACCCGCCCCCTCGGCTCCGTCACGGAGTCAGCCTTTCCCAACATGTCCCCCCGGAATGTCTCCACCCAACACTATGTGCCACTTTTGTGTGACATCCTCTTTTTTCTCATTAAATAAATTTTTTTAATGTTTATTTATTTTTGAGAGAGACAGAACGAGCGCGAGCAAGGTAGGGGTAGAGAGAGGGGGAGACACCGAATGCGAAGCAGGCTCCAGGCTCTGAGCTGTCAGCGCAGAGCCCAACGCGGGGCTCGAACCCACAAACCGCGAGATCGTGACCTGCGCCGAAGTCGGACGCTCAACCGACTGAGCTGCCCAGGCGCCCCGCGTCATTCTCATTTGTACGGCTGGCGGCCATGCAGCTTGGTGGAAAATTGGCCCATGGTGCCCTGACCATTTCATGCCCTCTTGGGGAGCAGGAAGAAGAAACAGAAGTGACCTGTCAGTCTTAAACATCTGCTTGGGGACAGGTCACCCACTAGCCATGGGCTGTTCAGCTTGGCACTGGCCTCCATTCCCGCGCCTGCCACCGAGGTGTACGTGAGCACAGCCACGGTCAGCATGTGCGACATGCGGTAAGTATACACGCCTCACCCAAAGTTAGTACAAACTAGAGATCTGATCCAAGAATAACCAATAAAACCCTTTCTAAGGGGAGGTAACCACTGTGACATTCCTCCGAAAGGGCATGGTGTTCCCCAATGGCTAGGATTTAGCTTTTTACTCGCCTCATCTAAGGTAAGCCAAGGGTGAGGCAGGCTGAAAAGAATGTCTGAACATTCTCAGACCAAAATGGGAGGGGTAAATAACCCAAACCAACAACCCCCCCCCCCCCCGCTGAAACCACTCTGAAGCATGTCTTGCCCCTTCCCTCCACGGCTGTACCAGCTACCACTCCCCTGCTCCTCGGGCAGCCCAACTCCTTCTCAAACAAGCGTGCGTGCAAGCCAACCTGCACCAAAGTGGAAATGACCCGGCGAATCAGACCCCAAAGCCCGGCCAAGCAAACCAGGTTCAATCTCAGAGCTCATTTTGGTTCTGTCTTCTGAACAGATTTCCTGAGAACGGTGGTCACCTTAGGAATTACAGGGCACAAAACACCCACTCTAGGGGCACCCGAGTGGCTCATTCTGTTAAGCGTCTGACTTCGGCCCAGGTCATGATCTCAAAGTTCATGAGTTCGGGCCCCCCATCAGGGCTCTCTGCTCTCAGCACAGAGCCTGCTTTGGATCCTCTGCCCCCCTCTCTCTGTGCCCCTCCCCACTCATGTTCTCTATCAAAAATAAACATTAAAAATTTTTTTAAAAACTGCACTCAATATAAAGAGATCAATATAAACTGCATAAGAATGCCATGCCCCTGACAACTCTTCCAAAATTCGGGCTCTAAGAGTCTAGAGAGGAGATTCTCATCTCCTTTACAGATAAAGGCTTTAATAGCAGCCCAGTGCAAGTCTCATCCATCTATGAAGGCTGCCACTCACGAGGAGGTTACTCTGTCCCCTACTCAGGCTAAGGGGCATTAAGCCACTTCTAAGCACCCATTAACATGCCCAGCGCTCTGGGGAAACTGGAGAAAAACCAAGCATGGGCCCTTCTCCGTAACATCTTGCAATCTGGAGGGAAGAAGAGATGTGCATATTTGGAAATGACTAGAGATGGCAGTACGGTCCCACTGGATGGAGGGTGCCAGGTTGTGTGACGCAGATCTGTGAGTGCTAGAAGAATCTGGAGAGGGCCAGAGTCAGCCAGCCCCGCTGCAAACACAATCAATGGAACAAAACTGACTGAAGAGGCCGCGAGCTGAGCTGTGTGTCTTCAATAGAAAGTGCGATGCATCTGGCAGCTCAGGGTGACCATGGCTCACTCGGGGCGGGGGCGGGGGTTGCACGCGGCCTGGTGTGGGGCTGAAGACAGCAAGTCTGAGAGCCCCTCTATGTGGGTTCAGTTCCCCCCACTTGCTGGGTGTGTAGCCCTGGGCCCCTCACATGATCTCTTTGTGCTTCCACGGCTCCATCTGTAAAATGGAGATGAGCAAAGAGTGCTGACATCATTGGGCTGTTGTGGAAACGTTTTAGCACAGCGCCTAGTAATACGCTTCGTAAATGTCAGCTGTTATTATCAGGGGCCTGAACTTCTAAAGGGGTTAACAGCAGGCATCAGGATATTCAGTCTAAGTCAAAAGACACATTATAGAAGCAGAACATTATTTTAAACAAGATTTTCTTGGGTGAGGGTTGGGGGACCCGAGAGTCCCGGGAATATGGTGTCAGTCAAACATGGCGTCAGTCGGAAGAGTAAAGGCTGTTGTAGCCGCAGCTGATATGGTGGCTGGAAACAGAATTGGCCTGCTGTTGCTGCTGGTGATCCACGGCCACAGCACCCAAGCAGGGAGTAGAGGTCTGAGCTGAAGAGAAAAGGGTGTCAGGGGTGATGTCCCCGAAGATGCAAGCGTCAAGGAAGGAGCTGTAAGGACTCACTCCACACCTGGCACAGCCTACATTCAGATCATGCCCGCAGCATTGTTGACCTCTGTGGTGAGAACGCTTAAAATATGTATCAGAAGCTAGACCCAAACTTGAACATACGGGTCTCCTCTTGGGACGGTTCTAGAACACGCTTGACTATGAAGAACACGGCCAGCCAGTTTGCCCTGCCCTTCCAGCCATCAAGCCCCTTCCGCGCTGACATTCCCTCTGAGAGGGGGCGTTGTCCTCACAGAAACAGAAGCAGTAGCGCTAAGTCACCCACCGCCTCCACCCACCTGGCCTTGGCCACTCAAACTCCAAGCACAAAACAGAGGTTTGTTTTTTTTTTTTTTTCAGTGTTCTTTTTGAGAGAGAGATACAGTACAAGTGGGGGAGGGGGGAGAGAGAGAGGGAGACAGAGAATCCAAAGCAGGCTCCAGGCTCTGAGCTGTCAGCACAGATCCCAACACGGGACTCACAAGACATGAGATCATGACCTGAGCCGAAGTTGGACGCTTAGCCGACTGAGCCACCCAGGCGCCCCCAAAACAGAGTTCTCAGGAGGTAGATGCTACTGGGCAGGCAGCTGCCAACCTCACATGCCTCCCCGCCCCCCAGCTTTCCTGAGGGCGAGGCATCTGTCCATATCTTGGATCTGATGTGGGTTTGGCCTAACCTCCCCATGGCATCAAGTAACAGACCAGAGCCTCTGTGGTTCTGGATTCAATAGCTGGACAAGCTGACCCACTGGATGGTTCACTTCCTCATCACCTGAATATCTGTTCTGAGACCGTATCTGTGGAAATGGTTAGATGAGATAAAGAACACAAAGAACATAGATTAGAGTTTGGCACATGTTGGCCATTCCCTAACTAATCATTAGCATTCTTATCTGTGTGGTTATAAAGACCAGTATCCAGTTTTCTCTTCAATCACTCAACAAACACTGACCACATTTTTCTAGCATCCAGCAAGTGCCAGGCACACACTGGTAAAAGAAAGACATGGTCCTCAGTCCTCATGCAATTTCGGGTCTACTGGGCAAGGGGTTGGGGCCGCAGGCCCTGGAATGGAGTTTGATTTTTTATCCTAAGGGGAATCTCAGAACAGCTTTCATCAGAAGCAGTGCCTCATATAGATGAGTCATGCTTCTCCGATGATCCACAATTCACATTTTATATCTGCCCTGTAATGAGCACTCACCACATGGCAGGCTCAGCACTAAGAATTTTACCTGTATTATCCGGCCACAGCGACCCGCAACGGCGCTGGGGTGATGGTAGTGGAGACAGAGAGGAGTGGTCAGATTCCAGAAGGACACACGGATAGAATGAAGGGGGCCCAGGGAAGAAACCGGCACGGACACTGCCACTGGCTCCTCAAGCCTCCCCACTACCCTCGTCATCACCCCAGGCCACGATGATCATCCATGCCAAGAACCAGATTAAATCAACTTGTCAACTCCCTTATAAAGCACCTACTACACATACTGCGCTTTGAGAGTGTTTGGTAACATGCACAGGCTGGGTTTCTCTGTGCCCCAGAGCGTTCCAGGAATCTATGCTCGGGTGTTCCACCTTTACCTACTTTCAAAAACCGAGTTAGAAATAGTTTCCAGAAGCACCTGACAACTGCCGAATGGTCCCACTGACTTCAGCCCACTCCAAGAACAGAGGCAGAGAATTAGACTATAGACGTTAAGGAGCAGTACTGTTAACTGACCCAGGGGCGCTGCTGGTACAGACGAGCATCACCGAGCACGGAGGGCTTTTTACTGGGCCATGCAGTCTATCACACACAAAGACCCAGAACAGCGTCAGGCTCCGAGCAGCCACCAAGCCCTGAGCCTGGGGACAGCGTCTCAGAAACGTGGCAGGGAAGCATCGCTGGAATATGGGTTCTTTCAACCACAGCACAGATGACACTATCAGTTGCCACATCAGCACTGAAACACTAACACAGGTCTGTGCTGGGTCCTGCTGGGAAACCATTAAGTCGAAAGGGCTTAGTCCAGCCCTCAGTGTAGAGCACACACTCGTGTTGGTAAGAACCTTCCAGAAAACATGGACCGCTTTCATCAATGTAAGGATGGATTGCACAAGAGGGTGCCAGGCACCCTGCGAATATGGAAACAAGGTCAGAGGGAAAGGTGAGTGCCTTGAGGCTCCCGTCCTCTCCCGCCTGGAAGGAGGTGTTAACTTGTACGTCAAAAGAAAGGAATCAGGCTTACCTGACCTGGCCTCGGCCCCAGACAGGCTTAAGCCAGCAGTTCCCTTACTCTGAACCTTACACCAAAGCCACTGCTGGGGACGGGCAAGATAAGATACCAAAATATCTAAATAAATCAAACTAGAGAATGGGCCCCCCCCCCCAAAAAAAAAAGAATCCAGAAATGGAAGGAACAGCCATGTCTTGAATGGGTAACTGCCCCCCCCATTATTACTCCCCTGATATGCAAAAACCCAACCAAGACCACAGCCTGGGTGGCACACGGCTGATGAGACACAGTCCTTTGGCTAAATATGAAGCTGGTGGGGACAATTCTCCAGGCGCGGGAGAAGTTTTATTGTCTTATCCCACCTGTCAAGTCATGAAGCTTCTGAGATCTTGAAAATAATGAGTATGGACACCCTAACGGGCGGCACAGAGAAGCTTCCCCTAAATTCAGACCTGGGCTGCCACTTGCAGGAATCTCTCTCCTGGAAGCCCAGGAGACTGGCTTGATCAGTCGTCTCTGCTCTGTTTCTTCTTACAGTGTAGGATGTGAAACATCCTGGGGAATGTTTCTCGGCCCCTCTGCTGATATTATTAATAATACAAAGCCCTAGAAGGAAGTCAGACAGACACTGAAGCCAAAAGATGTTTAAAATGCATCCTTATCAACAGTAGCCAAATTATGGAAAGAGCCCACATGTCCACTGACTGACTGAGAAATGGATAAAAAAGATGTGGTGTATACACACACACACACACACACACACACACACACACACACACACACTGGAATATTACTTGGTGATGAAAAAGAATGATATCTTGCCATTTGCAACAATATAGATGGAACTAGACTGCATTATGCTAAGTGAAGGAAGTCAGAGACAGACAAATCTCGTATGATTTCACTCATATGTGGAATTTAAGAACCACAGCAGATGAACATAGGAGAAGGGAAGCAAAAATAAGGTAAAGACAGAGGGAGTCAAACCATAATAGACTCTTAAATACAGAAGACAAACTGAGGGTTGCCGGCCGGGTACTGAGTGGGGGGGATGGGCCGAACGGGTGATGGACGTTAAAGAGGGCGCTTGTTGGGATGAACACCGGGTGTTATATGTGAGTGATGAATCACTAAATTCTACTCCTGAAATCATTATTACAGTATATATTAACTCACTTGGATTGATATTTTAAAAAGTTAAAACAAAACAAAACAAAAAACAAAACGAATACAAAATGCATTCTAATGACTGACTGTTCAGCATTTCCTGGTCAGCCTGTGTCGTTGGGGAGCTGCCGCAGGCGGTTCCTGGTTTTGTGTTTTTTCCCTTAATTTCCCATCCAGCAGAAGGCTTGGCATGGGGGGAAAGGGAGCAGACGGCTCTTGCTCAAGGCCAGGCCGCCATGTTGGATTTCTCCTGCACTTCCTGTCGAAGAAAGAATGCAAAAAGTGCGCTCTCCTTTCCAAAGGAGATGGATGTGACTGGAACACGGAGATCAAGATTCCAAAGAAGGACACAGACTATTTTAAAAGCTCTTACTTTTCCCCGTGGGAGGGAAGGATGCCAGAGAGCTGCCCAGGACTCTACTGGCCAGAGCTCTACTCCCAAGGGACCGAGGGAAGGCACCTGACACCAGACCTCCCTACAGCGTATGATACCAAATGGATCACTCCTGGATCTCCACAGCCACCACCCTCCTCTCCCACCCAGACTCTGTCAGCAGCTGCTGATCGCCTTGCCTCACCCCTGCTGAGAGCTACACTGGAGCCAGCCTCTTAAAACAGGACATCAGGAGCACCTGGGTGGCTCAGTCGGCCGAGCATCAGACTCTTGGTTTCGGCTCAGGTCATGGACTCACAGTTCATGAGACTGAGCCCCGTGTTGGGCTCCGTGCTGTCTGCACAGAGCCTTGCTTGGGATTCTCCGTCTCTCTTTGTCCGTCCCCCAGTTCGCACTCTCTCCCTCCCCTCAAAATTAATAAACAAACATAAAAGAAAAAACAAAAGCGAAACATCAGATCACACTGTCCTCTGCTGGCCGCCCTCTGATGGCTTGGTGGCGCCCTGAACAGAGAAGCCCCGAGTCCTTACTGAGCAGTCCCTGACCGGCCCCTCCTCCCGCACAGCCCCACACGGCCGCCCCCCTGCCTTCTCCCCGGCACTCGCTCCCTCCCTCCCAGCCCACTGGCCGCCTCTTGGCCGGGAACATGCCAACACACCCCCCTTGCCGTGGCCTCCACCTCCAACATCCACCCTGGGACTGTCCCGGACACTCACGCATCTGCTCCCTCGCTTCCTTCCACTCTGCTCAGCTGCCACATCTCCAGAGAGCCCTTCTCGGACGACCCCAGGGAGCCAGCGCCCCTCCCTCCCCCATCACTCTTGCTCCTCTCCTGCCCCATCAGCCCCTCAGGGTTTCTCTTTCCCCCACCGGAAGGTGTGTAACCTCCGCGCAGACAGCACTGGTCCGCTTGCTGCCCTGTCCCTGGGGACAATGGCCGGGACACGGAGGGCATCCAATACACGCTGGCTTGCGTGGAGCCGAACCCGTGCCTTTAAACCCAATCTGGAAGAAGAAAACTTGATTTCCACGGGAACACCCAAGACCAAGGGGCCCCCCTGATTTCTCCGTTTCCAAATATGTATTCTCCCATTTGTCCACTTCAGCCTCGTTTTTAAAGGGTGACACTCAAGCCTCCAGACATGCCACATGGAGCCAGGCAGGGAGACCCAGGGAGAGGGGTCAGCAGTGGACTCGCCAGAGGGAGCGGGGCTCCTCCTTCTCAGAGCCCACGCGTGGCCCTGAGTCTCAGGGGAAGCCCCCTCCCATCTCCTTCCGAGAAACAGCTAACTGGCGAGTGGAAGGCTAAAGGAGTTAAGAGTGGAAGAGAAGCACGGAGCAAATATAAAAACTCATACATCGAGGCGCCTGGGTGGCTCAGTCGGTTGAGCATCTGACTTTAGCTGAGGTCATGAGCTCGCGGTTCATGGGTTCGAGCCCCGTGTTGGGCTCTGTGCTGACAGCTCGGAGCCTGGAGCCTGTTTCAGATTCTGTGTCTCCCTCTCTCTCTGCTCCTCCCCCACTCATGCTCTCTCACTCTTGCTCTCTCTCTCTCTCAAAAATAAACATTAAAAAAAAAAAACTGTCATATACCAAGATGGCCTCTAGAACCCTCCCAAAACATCCCGACTCCGTGGGAATAAAGGCAGAGTTTTTCCTTTCCGACTTCACATCATATGGAGACCCAGGAGAAGACCTGCTGTCCTTTCGTCTAAGTCTCTAGAAAAAAACAGGTAGTCCTAACTCTCTGCACTCCTAGTTATGCAGCAGGCTGATGCCTCTACTTCGACAGAGGACTGATTTTTCCTGGTCATGAAGCAGAAGTAGGCTCAGGCATGTTCCACTTTGTGTGGGCGTGGAACCCGGCTCTAAAGCAAAACTGCATGCTGCACACGCCAAGCGTGTTTTGTTTTTTTTTTTTAATTCCTTGCCCAGTAATTGTGCTTCGAGAAATCCACTCCAAACAGGATGTCGTAAATCAGGCAAAAAGTTATATCCTGAGATAGCCATCGAAGCACATTTATAATAGAATAAAAGCTGGCAACAGCCTAAACATTGAAACCTAAGAATTATTTTGTGCGTAAAATTCCTAGCCCAGTGCCCAGCACACAGTGAGTATTCAATAAGGGGTAGATCTAAAATCCGCATTGTGAGTAATAGCAGAAGGTGAGGTATGCTATATGATGAATAACTTCTTAAGCTCCCTCCCTCCATTGGTGTGGCCACATGCATATCAAAATCTGAGCGGAAGAAATACCTGAAGAATTACCTTGCAGCGGGAGCCCAGATGTCTGCTGGTATTGTCAGAAAAAGCCCCATCAATTTTGTTCTACCAGCCCAACCCACTGGGGATCTGACTGGTGCACCAAAGGCACATGCCCCCCCCAACACCTGTTCTCTCTCCCCCAACTGCTGCTTTATTCGCCTTTATTAGCCTTTCCTCTGAGAGGCAGCGGAGATAAACATATTGTTCTGTAATTCAATCAGCATCTTTCACATCTCTCACCTTTGGGGGCTTGGCTAGGATGAATGCCGCGGGGGCCGGACGCCCCTCCTGGCCCAGGCGGGCTTCTAGACGCAAGAGGATTTGCCGGGCAAGCCCAGCCTTCCTCTAGAGCCGTCCGACAAACAGACACCGCAACTGGGAAGCACCCAGGGCGAAATCTGAACTTCCAAGCTGTAGCTTCTTTGAGGAGAAATACACACGAGGGACACCAGGGAATGGTTGGGGCCCCTTTTGCACTTCTGGGAGCAGGTGCAAACACACTCGCACACACAGACCTACACACACCCACATGCATGCCAACAAGCATGTGAGTACACAATGCACAAACACGCATGCACACACAAGAACACAATACACCAGATCTCCCTCCCTTTCTGCTAATGATGCTCTCCTTCAGCGAAGGCTGTAATTCAACCCCTGCATTTTAGTGACAACAGAAAGAACCAGAGGTTTTAGGGTTTCTGAAGCTGTGAAAACCCCAAGTGGTAGGTATGTACCCCGGTGCGGCCGGAAGAGACTGGAGAGATGGGCCGCCCTGCAGAGAAGGACACTGAGGTTCGTAAAGGGATGCTGGGTCTCCCCCGGATGCTGCAGGACAGAGTCTCTCTCCCTCCCCAGTAAACCCCTCCCTTCACCCCACCCCACCCCCGCCCACCAAACATGATTTAGTCTCACTACCACTCCCAAGGGACAGGTGCAGACGCTCCTTGAAGAGTGGAGATACTTAGGGCATGTCTACACCTTGGCCCTTTGCGAGTGAGTCAGGCAGATGAGAAGAAGGGAGAGAAAGAAAAAAGAAACCCACATTCCTTTTGATTCAGATAATTTCCATTTTAGTAAGGAGCATGCCAGTCCTCCAGGTAGCAGCGGGCTGGTTCCTGTGTTTAAACAATCGGCTTTCCTGAAAGTTGCAGGGGAACCAGAGGGCCAGGATTCTTCGCTGGAATCTTCCCTTACTGAAAAGCAGGAGGCTCTCGGGTGGGAACGCCTCACCCTAGTTTGAGAATTCTGGAAAGCCAGCTAGCAGAGTAGACTGTGAATACAGATCACTAGCAATTTCACCCCAGGAAGTATTTTAAATCCACCTTGCTTTCTTTTCTTTTCTAAATTTCATTTATTTAAGTAATCTCTGCATCCCACATGGGGCTCGAACTCACGACCCCGAGATCAAGCGTTGTCGCATGCTCTTCTGGCTGAGCCCGCCAGGCGTGCCCCCACCCCCTACCCCCTTGCTTTCATTGGTGATTTCTTCAACATCGGATGCTGTTGGAAATTCAGAGTTTTTCAGGATGGAGAGCATGTGTGGGAATGAACGCGGCACCCACAAAGTGCCCCACCCCTTACGGCTGGTTCACTCAGAACTTTCTTGCAAACCAACAGGGTGAAAGTCTGCTTTACTTCTAAAAGAAAACAAAGGAAAGAAACCCCAGATGGCATTACGTTTGAGGATACATCCAGCTTAATGCCTGGCAGACAAAAAGCAACCTAAGTACCAAACCCCCTCACTCCAGCATTCAAGTGAGACCAGATTCCTACTGACCGCTGAAATTCATGCACAGTAACACTGACGCAGGCGCTCCTGAGAAACAGGACCGGTCCATTTATTGAGCACCTGCTATATGCAAAGCACTGGGCTAGCGGCCCTCTAGAATGGTCACGTGTCACCTTGACACTACAGCGAAGCCAGAACAGAATGGTATTTCTTATGTGCTTATTGCGAGGAGCCTGACTACAGAAAAGCAGTTTCAGAAAACACAGGAAGCTGGATACGACCTCGGTGTGCTTCTCGAGGTAGCAGAGGCCCCCAGCACACTCACTTTTCCCCGTCTGACTCGGTTTCTCCCGTCTGACTCAGTCGTCCGGAAATTACGTTCTCAAGGTCATGCAGAGCCTGCCCAGACCCAGGGCCACGTGTCTCGTAAACACACCAAGCTCTTGAAGAGGGATTGCATGTGCAGGACGGCTGGCCTTTCGGAAAACCCAGGTACGGTGCCAAAATCCAAACGGACAAAAGGAGAGGCTCGAGGGAGATAACAGAGGTGAGCAAACTGTGCAGAGTCCAAAACACGATTTTTTTTTTTAAAGTACCACTTGCAGCAAACTTCTCTGATGCTTCTGGGACACTCAGTTTGCCCAAGTCTGACATTTCACAAATGCCCTACTGCATTGTGAAGGAAAGTTTATGCCACCACCCATCACACCGGGAGCTCCCTCAGTCTGTGCACATCTGGGAGGCCGGGGGGGCCCCGCTGGGCACCTCTCCATTGTTAGGCGGAGCCTCATGACCCTGAGGCCAGCAAGCACAGAACGGGACTACAAAACTTTGAGGTCAATGTTACCAAAAGAGAAAAATGACCAGTGCCTGAATGGCAAGATCAGCTGCTGACTGCTCCCCTTTCAAGTGGCACTCGGCCAGGCAGAGCACGGAGACCTGACAGCGTGCCCAGTGACACCAACACAGCCAACATTCACAGACACGCAGGCCGGGGGTGCCCGAGCAGCTAGCTCGTGGATGGGAAAGTCCAGATGGGGACCAGTTACTTTTTCCTCCTTCATGGCCATTAGAAAATAAAGGAGGGGGTGCATTAGGGAGGCTCAGTCAGTTAAGCATCCAATTTCAACTCAGGTCATGATCTCACAGTTCATGAGTTCGAGCCCCGCGTGGGGCTCTGTGCTGACAGCTCGGAGCCTGGAGCCTGCTTCGGATTCTGTGTCTCCCTCTCTGTCTGCCCCTCCCCTACTTGCACTCTATCTCTCTCTCTCAGGAATAAAGAAACATTAAAAAAAATTTTTTTAAAATAAAGGGAAGGGGGGCACCTGAATGGCTTAGTCAGGTGAGCACCTGTCTCTTGACTCAGGCTCAGGTCATGATCTCACGGTTCATGAGTTCAAGGTCCGTGTAAGGCTCTGCACTGAGCCTGCTTCCGATACTCTCTCTCCCTTTCTGCCCCTCCCCTGCTCGCATGCACTCCTTCTCTCTCAAAATAAATAAACAAACTTAAAAAAAAGGAAAACCAGCCCACATGCTGTGTCTGGAGAAGGTTGGGTCCCAGGCACACGGCACAAATTCCCTTATGCTGGTCCTAGTGCGTCTTTTGACAAAACGCGAGCCTAGCTCAGGCCCGGGTGCCACCAGTCACCGAGCCATGTGAAAACAGGGGGCTGGGGAGGAAGTGGGGCGGGCGTGTGCGCGGAGACGGGGGAGGTGACACCTAGGGCCTTGAGGCAGCCCTTGGAGACACAAGCTTGACGTTGCCATTTTCCGGTCTCCTCCTCATCTCAGGCACCCGGGGCGACCACATCGGCCGCTGGTTCCCACCGCCCTGTACGCCCAGCCCATGAAAGACCGTCTCGTCTCAAGTTTAAGAACAAAGGCTCAAAGGTTCACTTCGTGAGGCTGAGGTTTCTCAGCGATTCCTCCAAAGTAAGCACAGGAACTTTCTCTGGGGGAATCCGCCAGCCGGTGTCCCACCAAGGTGGGCGGGGGGAGGGGAGGGGGTCATCTGTGCCCTCCTGTGCCCCAGCGCCATGCTCCGGGCCCGTGGCCTTCCATCCGGGACACGGGACCTCCTGATCGCTCAGCTGCTCTCAACTTCCTGCCTTGCCCTCTGGTCTGGTTAGAAAGTGCTGTGCTGGGGCACCTGGGGGGCTCAGTGCGTTACACGTCTGAGTTTGGCTCAGGTCATGATCACATAGTCTGTGAGTTCGTGCCCCACTCTGGGTGAGCATGAGCCCTGCTTCAGGTGAGCCCTGCCTCTCTCTCTGCCCCTTGTGTAATTCTCTCTCTCTGTTCCTTGCTCACTTGTACCCTCTCTCTCTCTCTAAAAAAAAAAAAAAAATTTAAAAGTACTGTGTTAGACATATATTTTCTTGACTATCCAGGAAGTGGAATCAGTATCTTAATTAGCACCAAAGTCCCCTTAACCTGTGACACCAGCTTGCCACAAACCCACACACGCTCCTAAGAACATGAGCCCAGGCAGGATCTACAAAGATGCGCTCCCAGGGGAAATCAAGGTGGGCGGGGATCAGCTCCATGACACAGAGAAAGCTAGGGGCATCTCTCCGGCCTCGGCTCCTTGCTAGGGAGCAATACGATGGGTCACAGGGAAGAGCGTGTCTCCTATGTGACAGCCACTGGCACCGTCAAAGGGCTGTGTGACCCCAGTAGGGAAGGGCGGCCGCCCTCGGCTGCATACCATCAACCAAGATATTCTGCCAACTTACTACTTCAAGAACTGCCAACTGCCTATTTAACACAAAGGAAGAAGGGGCGCCTGGGTGGCTCAGTCGGTTAAGCCTCCGACTTCAGCTCAGGTCGTGATCTCACAGTCCACGAGTTCAGGCCCACATCGGGCTCTGTGCTGACAGCCCAGAGCCTGGAGCCTGCTTCCGATTCTGTGTCTCCCTCTCTCTCTGCCCCTCCCCCACTCACACTCTATCGCTCTCTCTCAAAAATAAACATTTAAAAACAAGAAAAAAAAAAGTTTGGGAAACATTGAACTAAACCATCTGTACGAGGAAGACTTCCGTGTATTCATTTTTCTATTCACGTATTCGCTTATTCACTCTATAAATGTTTACTGCGCCTAGTACTACGCTGGGCATATTAATATGCTGTTTGTCCCGTTTTCCCAACATCCCTGAAGGAGCCTACCTCATAACCCAAAGCTTGGCAGAAAACACTGATATTCACAGCCTGTGCTCCCAAAGGCACATTTCACGGAAAAAGCAACGCTCTCCACCCTCGACATTCACGAACACCGATATGGAGGTCATGTCTCCCCACCAGCATCCTCGCTCTCCTCTCTTGGGGGGCTCCTCACTCACCCCTGTCTCAGACCTGGTTCTCCCTCTGCACACCAGGTAGCTTCAGAACCCAGCCCGAGCGGCCCGATGTCAACACAAGAAGCCTCAGGTGCAAACGTACGGATCAGTCACGGAACAGAAGACAGCCACGGCCACACAACCGGCGACCAGATCTCGTCCTGGCCAAACGACTTTCCAGAGACAGAAGACTCTTAGGGAGCCAAGAGTCTTCCTATTTCTATGTTTACTCTGATACTTCTGCCAAAGGGAAAGTTTAGGGAAATTTCATCATCTGGTCCCTTCACCTCCATCTCGGCCGGCTCAGGCTGCTATGGTAAGATATCACAGGCTGGGGGGCTTAAACAGCAGACATTTCCTTCTCACAGTTCTAGAGGCTGGGAGTCTGAGATCAGTGTGTTGTACACCCTTCCAGAATATTTATCTTTTTTTAAAATAATTAACCTGAATTCCTGGGATCATGCTATACGTGCTATTTCACACCTTAATTCTTCAGCTAATATCTTGGAGATCTTTCTGTATCCGTGGATATGTATCTAAATTCTGGCTCTATACGCTGTATGTTACATTGTGTTAATATAGCACAGTTCACACAACCCATTCCCCTACACGGGTACACTTAGGATGCTCTAGTTATTCTTTTTTTTTTTTAATTCTTTTTTTATAGTTTATTTATTTTTGAGACAGACAGAGCATGAGTGGGGGAGGGGCAGAGAGAGAGGGAGACACAGAATCTGAAACAGGCTCCAGGCTCTGAGCTGTCAGCACAGAGCCTGATGCGGGGCTCGAACCCATGAACCATGAGATCTGAACTGAGCCAAAGTCGGACACTTAACCAACTGAGCCACCCCGGCATATTATAACTCATGCTGTAATAAACAGTTGTGCCAAAATACATAAATGAATCCCCAGACGTGAAGGGAATCGCAGGGCTGAAGGGTAGGTGTCATTTCAACTTTGCTATTGCTGCTTTGCTGGGCACGTACTCAAACACCGTGTGGCTTTATTTTCTCCATCTATAAATCAGGAAAATATTGACAGGCTATCAGGTTACTCCCATAAAAGGCTTGGCTAGCCTGAGAAATACAACGCGGGGTCATTTAAGGTGACATTCAAAGGCACTGTGTTCACACAAAACCGCAACACAGAACTATGTCAGGGGCCAGACACTGGGCTGGGCTGCGGGTCCCAAAGCATCAGCCTCAGTGGCCCGGCATGCCCTGTGGCCAAGTAACAGGTCTGCCTTGCCAGGAGGACTTTTTGCTTTCCTCTTAAAATCACTTTCAAAGAAAAACAGTTGCTCTCAGGAGCAAGGTATGCGAGAAAGGGGAAGCCCGACCCAAAGGTCATGGGTTTCAGTGAAGGCAGCAATGAAAAGAAGAGTTTCAGCCTCAAAGCATCCAACTTCGGCTCAGGTTATGATCTCGTGGTTTGCGAGTTCGAGCCCCACATCGGACTCTGTGCTCACAGCTCAGAGCCTGGAACCTGCTTCCGATTCTGTCTCCCTCTGTCTCTGCCCCTCCCTCACTCGCACCCTGTCTCGGTCCGTCTCTCTCTCAAAAATAAATAAACATTAAAAGTACGGATGTCCAGGGGCGCCTGGGTGGCTTAGTCGGTTAAGCGTCCGACTTTCACTTAGGTCATGATCTCGCGGTTCGTGGGTTCGAGCCCCGCGTCGGGCTCTGTGCTGACTGCCAGCTCAGAGCCTGGAGCCTGTTTCAGTCTGTGACTCCCTCTCTCTCTGACCCTCCCCTGCTCACGCTGTCTCTCTCTCTCTCTCTCCTAGAAATAAATAAAACATTAAAAAAAAAAAAAGTACAGATGACCTTTCAGTCCTAATCTCTCTCAGCCGCTCAGTGAACACAACACACTCTCCAGCTATCATGTAACAGGTGGACGTACACCAGTGAGTCCACCAGCAGCCAAGATGCTGATCATGACCTTCGGCAGTCTCTGCCTGTGTCTGGTGGCACGCCGCGGCACCCCGGACAGGATCACGTGGCTGGCACACTTGAGTCTGGGGAAGAAAAGACGTTCTCTTTCTCCTTCATTCAACAAATATCTGTTACCTCTGGGCTGGGCTCCAGGGTTCTAGATGTACAGATGCACGAGAGGAAGGGGAGAAAGAAAACATATACGTGTGGAGACAGAGAGAACCCAAACCACGCAAACCACTTGCTGAGCATTCTGTGGATGCTTTTCCGTGCATCATCTCATTGATTTAGCTTAAGAGGGAAGATCCTTAAATGCCAAGCGACAACGTGACATGATAAAACGGGTTAGTCATCTTATGTACAGAGAACGCCAGAAGCCTCCGAGGGCATGTGGTGAGTTAAGCCTCCACCTCTATTCCAAAGCGTGACTGTGTCGATCTAGTATCGACCGCCCCCACACTGATGTCTCCCTCGCCCCCACCTCCGCCCACAGTCACGCCCATCCTATTGAAATCTAGAATAAAGAAACTGGGCACAGCGAGCTCATGTAACAAGGAGCCCAAAAGAAAGTTATTTCAACGGGGAAGGCAAGAGCCATGAAAAGACTGAGGAGCCGAGGATGCCAATTATCTTCTTTACAAAGAAAATCACTTATAATCATCCAGACTCTTAATAGATCTTGTGAGCCAAGACCAGTTCCCAAGCCTGAGAAAATACGGTGCCGTCTATGAATATAAAATTATGCCTTCCCAAAAATGAATAGAAAGTTTTAATTTTAAAACACGAATGACTTGTCTCTCAATGAGGAATACATTAATACTAATTCTATAACATGATAGATGACATATTTTGCGTATATTATATATAACATTCATATATCAGCCTATGCTGCTGAGCACTCACGGACTTGACATATAGATGATTTATATTATTTCTGATCTTTACCACCAACCGCCCTGCAACATACGCGCTGTTGTGCCCATTTTACAAATGAAGAAGCTGAGGTTAAATGGCCAGGTGTGACCTAGGGTCCTAACCCAGACCTCCTGAGGTCTGGATTTTGGGCACTCCACATGTTCTCGTGACTCACGCTATAAACTCTCCATTTCCCCCCAGAAGCGAGCCCTCGGCACTGCGGCGTCCCACACACAGCCCAGCACAGGGGTGAACTTCTGGTCCCCAAGCAGGTGTCAGTAAAACCCCCTGACCCAGCGAATCCGTGTCACGGCTGGTACTCCAGTGAAGGGGCTAGCTGATAATGTCCCGAGAGAATTGTTAACCCAGACACAATGTCTGGGTTTATTATCATTGATATTGAAGGAGGCGATATAGACACCTCTTAATGTTAGAGACACACCAGCCAAACTTCACTCACAAGTGACTCTCTGGAGACTGCCCCCTTCTCAAACACTGCAGCAGGCGCGGGCTTTGAGCAGCTATTGGAATCCCAAGGCAAAAGAGAGGGGGGATCAGAGAATAAACAGTCGAACATGAAAAATGATGATGACAAATCCCCGAGATTTCAAATGGATTTGGGCGCGCCCACGAGTCTGAGAAAGTCAGATAACATCAGCATCACTGACCCGATGCAGGCCTGACCCAGAAGGGGCTCTGATGCCCAGCCCTCCTCCTCCACTGCACGGCTGCAGGCTGTTAGTCTGTCTCAAATGCACCATCACCCAGAGCCTTGGACCTGAGAAATGACACTGTTCTGCACTTCAGGAAGGGTCTGTTTGTTTGTTTTGCATGTAAAGAAGCTGAGCTAGTAAAGTAGGTGTTGTTTATTGAGCACTTACTATGTGCTGGGCCCTGCACTAAGCGCCTGGCACGTATTACCTCCTTTTATTTTCACAAGGATCTATGTTAGATAATACTATCCCCATTTGACAGATGAGGGAACATAGCTACTAAACGGGTAAAATTCTCCACGGTCTTCCATCAACAGTGGTTCTCAACATGGTTATCCACTCCGAAGGGAGAAGAATACTTTTAAAAATACCCGTGCCTGTGTTCCACCCCCAGAGATTCCTATACTCTTGCTCTAGGGTATAGCCTGGGCACCCAGAGCTTTAAGAGCACCCTGGGTGAATCTAAAGTGCAGTCAAGATTGAAAATCCCCGCACTAAAGCAAGTACGTAGAGAAGGTAGGATCTGGGCCAGGTCTGATTCCAGAGCCTGGGATTGCACCCGCTCATCTCTGCAGCCCTCCCTGCTGAAATGAACAACATCAGGCATCGCCGATCAATAATAATTGTTACAGGAATGCCTAGCTAGACCAGTTCTGCCCTTCCGGGCTGCCCAGCTCTCCCTGCAGTCAACCTAAGGGTTAATGTGAGCTCTATGTGAACCATGCCCACCCGGACCATAATCCATCAATCTGCAGATGACCACACTCAGAGCCCTGCCCGGGGCAGCACCTCTCCCTCCTAGAAAGGCAAGGGCTCAGACGTTCTCCCCTTCCAGGGCTGGCTTGGTCTCCTGGCAGCACTTCTGCTAACAAATGTTTTCAGAAATCAAAACCAGACAGGTTTCCTATTAAATCAGAGAACAGCTTTCAATGTAAACAGTACTCGGGTTATTATCCAAACATCCGTAGCCCGTTTTGAGAAATGCAGAGCCCTTTAATACTTTTCAAAGATGCTTATGCCATTATCTCTCAGGGTTTCAGCTTTGCCTGATGTGTGTCTGTCCTGGGCTCTGTACATCGTCCACTCTCTTCTCTTCCCCAGCGCTGCTCTCCACCGGACAGACAGGAGGCACTGCAAGTATCTGGGTATTCAGACATGCTGATTATTTCATCTGCTAATCTGAAAGTAGCCAGACCACTGCAAAGAACTCATTCCACGATTCACATCTGCCCGGGCTGATATAATTTCATAATACCCTAAGCATTTAACATTAAGTTCGCCTCCCCCAGCCCTCCCTACTAGCTAGGAGCAGTGAGGTGCCCAGAGCAGCACCCTCAGTAATGAAAAGCCAAGGGGCCCCTGGACAGCTCAGTCTGTTAAGTGCCCGACTCTTGGTTTTGGTTCAGGTCATGATCTTGTGGTTTCATCAGTCCGAGCCCTGTACTGGGCTCCGCATTGGCAGTGTGGAGTCTGCTTGGGACTCTCTCTCGGCGCCTCCCCCAACGTGTGCCATCTGTCTCTCTCTCTCTCAAAAAACAAACAAACAAACAAACAAAAAACTAACAAACGTGAAAAGAATTAAAAATAGAGAATAATGAAGAGCAAAATGGAGTACAAACATGGTCGATGTAAGCTGGCCGTGCAGGGAGGTGAAAGTGCACCCCAGAGCCCATGCTGCCCATCCCTGAGTTTATACGGTTTGCCCTTGTTCATGGAGAAACGGCCAAGTCCATGGTGCCGTGGAAACTACTGGACTTCTGCTCTCCTCCGGCCTCTCTCGCTCCTGCTGCCGCGGCACACGTGAGGGCTTTGCCCTTATTTCTGCGCCAGGTGAGGGTTTGGGTGAAAAGCTTTGGAGGAAACAACACATCTGAGATCATTGCAAATGCCAAGGTCTCTTTAAGATGAAACGCGGGACACACAACCGGCACGTCCCACACAGAGAGACACCTGCCAAGAGGAAAGGAGAAAACATCTGAATTTAGACTTCTCTTCGCTTTCATGCTTCGCACAAAAGAACTTCTCTCTTCGTTGTCTCAGCTCCGCTAGAAAAAACAACCTCCTCCAATTAGCAAGTGAATCCCCGAAGCCTAACTCGATTAACAGTACAAATGCCAGCCTTCCTACAACAGCGCATTTATTGTCAGTAATGCAGTGACAGACCAGCTTATGAACACGGTCGAGGGGTTGAAACACGGGCAAAGAAACAAAGCTCAGCCTCTGCCTCTGGCAAAAGGCAGAGTGGTGGAGGGGGGGG
>NW_027530974.1:11823090-11824631 GCF_008692635.1 Crocuta crocuta
GAATTCAGGTAAGGGAAAGGTTGGTGGCATTCCAAGCTCGCACACATGCTCCGCACTCCTGTCTCCAGAAAGGACTAGATTTCCAGATTCTCTCTGAGCACCACTTCTCATATTTATATGTGAATATTCAGGAACTAATATGCATCTCCACAAGACGTAGACACTGACATGTCTATGTAGACATGACATAATCTATTTGATGACTGTAATAATGTTTGCACTTCTACTGAGCCCTTAATCTTTTTTAAGTTTATTTATTTGTTTTGAGAGAGAGAGAGAGAGAAAACACAAGTGGGGAGGGGCAGAGAGAGAGAGACAGAGAGAGAATCCCAAGCAGGCTCTGCATCATTAGCTCAGAGCCCGGCGTGGGGCTTGAACTCATGAACTGTGAGATCATGACCTGAGCCAAGATCAAGAGCCAGATGCCCTGGGAGGGGGGATGGGCTAAATAGGTAAGGGGCATGAAGGAAACTACTCCTGAAATCATTGTTACACCATATGCTAACTAACTTGAGTATAAATTAAAAAATAAATTAATTAATCTGAAAACAAACAAACAAAAAAGAGTCGGATGCCTAACCACTGAGCCACCCAGGAGCCCCTACTGAGCCCTATTTAATCTAAGGCTACCAAGATCCAAGCCCACCTTTTCCCTATCAGCATGGCCACAGAATTCAAATAGTTTAGAACAAATGTTTAACACTTTCCAGGGCTGAAGGCAGATTTAGTCCTTTGGCAATGCCTGGCTTCCTCCCCCTCAAAGCCACCATTCTGACATGGAGAGAGGATGCCTGCCACCAGCCACGGGGAGTGACAGCTGGGTCTGACATCACCGTTCTTGCTAACAAGCTTGCTTTCAAAAGAAAGGTACCATTCTCCCTTATTCCTGCAGAATCAAGAACCGCGCTCTGTAAGAAGACATCTTAAGGCTGTGGCTTGGAGCAGACATGCACACAAGACAACGCAGGTCTAATCTTTACGAAACCAGGAGCTTGTCCCGTTGGGTCGCACAGTCTGTACATCCCCCCCTTCGCCGTCCTACGCCTCTGGGGCTCGACACCACCGTGCGGGTCTCAGTTCTCAATAGGGCATCAGGTCAAGGAAGGAAGCAGCCAGGTAGGGAAGGCTTGGTTAGAAGAAATGTACACACGTAGGGGGGAGGGAAGGGGAGCAGCGGTGCTGGCAGGGACTAGCCAGGACTCGCAGGGAAGAGGGAGCACAGAGCCGCCGTGCTGGGGTCTGGACCAGCCACCTGGCCCGTGCTGCTAGCACACACAGCCCCACGACCAGCATCCTCGCTAACACCAGGAGCTGAAAGTTAACAAAGCCGCAGCTCTGGGGCCTCTAAGGGAGCAGGGGGTGGGTTTTTAAATAGTCACATCGTTCAGTGGAATTTATTTCAAATAGCTTTTATTTATTTTATTTTTAAATGGAAGGACTTTTTTTTTAAGTTTATTTATTTGAGAGAGACAGAGACAGCATGAGAGAGGGAGGGGCAGAGAGAGATGGAGAGAGAGAGAGAGAGAGAGAGAGAGAGAGAG
>NW_027530974.1:11825060-11825888 GCF_008692635.1 Crocuta crocuta
AGAGAGAGAGAGAGAGAGAGAGAGAGAGAGAGCGAGCATCTCAAGTAGGCTCTGCGACTGTCAGCACAGAGCCCGAGGTGGGGCTTGAACTCACAAAACTGTGAGATCATGACCATGGCTGAAAACAAGAGTCTGACGCTTAAGTGACTGAGCCACCCAGGCACCCCTCAAATCATTTCTTCTTTTTATTTTTATTTTTTTAACATTTATTCAATTTTGAGAGATAAGGGAAGAGAGACAGAGAAGGAGGGAGGGAGAGAGAGAGAGAGGAGAGAGAGAGAGAACATGAGCAGGGAAGGGGCAGAGAGAGAGGGAGACACAGAATCTGGAAGCAGGCTCCAGGCTCCGAGTTGCCAGCACAGAGCCCGACGCGGGGCTCAAACTCCCGAACCATGAGATCATGACCTGAGCTCAAGTCAAACGCTTAACTGAGCCACCCAGATGCCCTCAAATCACCTTTAAACCCCCATAGATCTATTCACCTGTTACTCCCCAAAATCAGATCCCAGGACCCAGCACTCCTGTGCTGCCCTAAGAGAATTAGGGCAAAGCATCAAGATAGAGACGTGTGTTTGTTAGCACGGTGGGGGGGGCCGCCGGTGGGGTGATTAGTTACACCACCGCATGGCCCTGACCTCTAAACCTGAGGCTACAGTCAAAGGCAGGACCACCCTTCTGGAGAAGACAGCCGGCCCAGGAGGAGCCTGGGAGAGAAGGGCTGAGCCAGGAGAAGCTGGGTGTCTGCCAGGTCCAAACAGGCCTGCTGCAGCCACGTGCTAATCCCAGTGTGACATTCTCAAGCAGCGTCAACCGACACGCCGCTGAGAT
>NW_027530974.1:11826045-11827650 GCF_008692635.1 Crocuta crocuta
GGGGGTCACACGTGCGGGCCGCCACGATCCCACCAATCCGTCCTGCTGACGGTGAAGAGAGCGTTTAGACGCTGGAGGCACGTACCTGGGTCTCCCCTCCTTCTACCAGCCTGTAGTAACGCGTCCCTTATCCTCACCAGACCCTTCCTGCCCCCCTCGTAGGGCCTCAAGCTGAAGCCGCTTCCTGAATCCTGGGCCCGTCCCCTCTAGGTGTCAAAGCTTATTGGCAAAAGCTTCCTAATCTGAAAGGGAATGTCTAGGGGCTCTTTTTGGGACCTGTATGCCCTCATAGATGTTAAACAGAACACCATTTTACCACCATTACGCAAAGAGCAAAGATTTAAGTTGGAAGGTGTACTGGTCTGCGAGAGCTGCATAACAAAGTACCCCAGACGAGGTGACTCAAGCAGCAGAAATGTGTGGTCTCATGGTGCTGGGGGCTGAAGACCAAGGCAGCAACAGGACTGGGTCCCTCTGAGGGCATGAGGGACAGCCTGTGCCACACCCCTCTCCTGCTTCTGGCCATTTGCGGGCAATCCCTGGCATCCTTCGGGTGGTTAGTGGGCAACCCTGGGCTGCTTCCATTTCACCCCAATCTCTGCCTTTGTCCTCACATGGAGCTAGCTCTCCTTGGGCAAGTGTCTGTCTCCAAATTTCCCCTTTTTATTTTTTATATTTATTTTGAGAGAGAGAGAGAGAGAAAGAGTATGAGCCCACAAGTGGGGGAGGGAAGAGAGAGAAGGAAAGAGAGAATCCCAGGCAGAGTCTGTACCATCACCGCAGAGCCCAATGTGGGGTTTGAACTCACAAAACTGCGAGATCATGACTTGAGCCGAAACCAAGAGTCGGATACTTAACCGACTGAGCCCCCAGGCGTCCCCAAGCTTTCCCTTTTCATAAGGACATCAGTCACACAGGATTAAGGCACACCCAATGACCACATTTTAAGCTGAAGGCCCTATTTCCAAATAAGGTCACATTCTGAAGTATTCAGGGTTAGGACTCCAACATAAATTTTCTGGGGGGAGGGAGGGTGAAGGGGGCATAATTCAACGCATAACAGGCAGGAATCATAATGATCCAGGGATTTGCAAGCTATGTTTTATGAAACAGCAGCTTTTAAAAATGCCCCATGAAAAGAATCTCTCCACGGTGTATATGTACCCCCAGATTCACGGAGTTGCCTACACTAAATATGTATAGCTTTTTACGTGCCAATCATACATCAATAGAGTGTTATAAAAAATACATTAAGACGATTTTAAAATTAATAAATTCGAAGAAGAGAGACACAGAGAGAATCCTCTGATCCAGTCTGTTTGAGAAATGCTCCAACTGTACCCTGGAAATTCAGGATTACAACACAAACTTACGAAACACCGCCCCTCCACATCAGACACGGAGCTGGCTGAAACTGCAGGCTTCGGTTTAAGACCTGGCTGCGTCCAAGGAACTAGAGTTTTGTTTTGTTTTGTTCTGTTTTGAGGGGGGTGATGGTGGGGGTGTACAGAGCAGTAAATGGCACTGTCCTGTCCTAAGTGCTATGACAGAGGCAGGCTCATGTCACTGCAGAGCCCAAAGGAGAGAAACTTACCCTAGGCAAAG
>NW_027530974.1:11827871-11843722 GCF_008692635.1 Crocuta crocuta
TGGGTTTTTTAAAATGCAAAGGTGGGACACCTGGGTGGCTCAGTCGGGTTAAGTATCCGGCTTTGGCCCAGGTCATGATTTCACAGTTTGTGAGTTCAAGCCCTGCATCGGGCTCTCTGCTATCAGCACAGAACTCACTTCGGACCTTCTATCCCTCTCTCTCTGCCCCTTCCCCACTCATATGCTGGCTCTCTCGCGCACACTCTCTCTCTCCAAACTAATAAATAAATTTAAAAAAAATTTTTTTTAATGCAAATGATTTTGCCAGGCAAAGTCATCAGGAAGGAGGCATTCTGGTCAAGAAAGTAAAGCGAACTGGGGCGCCTGGGTGGCTCAGTCGGTAAGCGTCTGACTTCGGCTCAGGTCATGATCTCACAGTTCGTGGGTTTGAGCCCCGCTTCAGGCTCTGTGCTGNGCTATCTCTCTCTCTCTCCTAGAAATAAATTTAAAAACATTAAAAATTTTTTTAAAAAAAATAAATAAATAAAGGGAACTGAGGTATTTGAGGAAACATTGCAAGCAAAGTGCTCCTAGAGAAGAGGAGACAGGGGCTGGTGGGGTGGGAAGTAAAAGATGAACAGGTACAGAGCCAGGGAGGACTTGAAGTTTATCCCAAGAGTGAGAAGAGTCAGGGAAGCCCTGACGCACGTGGGACGACGGAATGAGAAGCAGTTCTGAACAGACGTGGGGTACATAAGAAAGAAGAGAGGCAGGGAGGCCCGTGGTGGGGCTGGAGGTGGCAAAGCCTCATTTTGCAGCATCCTAACAAAGACGGGCTGAGGTACACACCATCGGGGCATGTGAAATCCAGGGAGCAGTTGTGACGGTGAGTCAGAAATAGTCTTAAAGAGTCTCCCCACAGATTGCTTGTTAGTTGCAACTGAACAAGTAGTAATAGACACAGGAGAAATTGGGTGTGCCTTGGCTGGGTGATCAAAATTACCACCACCATGCCAGGTAGAGGCACTGTGCATCTCCACATGGGATCCTGAGAATACAGAACCTGAATGTGACCATGAAGAAATGCAGATGAAGCCAAACTGAGTGAAGAAATGGGCAGAAGGCATGAACCGACACTTCTCCAGAGAGGACATCCAGATGGCCAACAGACACATGACGAGGCGTCCCTCGTCATCAGGGAAATACAAATCAAAGCCACACGGAGAGATCACTTCACGCCGGCCAGAGTGGCTAAAATGAACAAGTCAGGAGACTAGATGCTGGTGAGGATGTGGAGAAACGGGCACCCTCCTACACTGTTGGTGGGAATGTCAACTGGTGCAGCCCCTCTGGAAAACAGTGTGGAGGTTCCTCAAAAAATTAAAGAACTCCCCTATGACCCAGCAATAGCCCTGCTAGGAATTTACCCGAGGGATACAGGAGTGCTGATGCACAGGGGCACATGTACCCCAATGTTCATAGCAGCACTCTCAACAATAGCCAAAACATGGTAAGAGCCTAAGTGTCCATCAATGGGCGAATGGATCAAGAAGATGTGGTTTATCTATACAATGGAATACTCCATGGCAATGAGAAAGAATGGAATCTGGCCACGTGTAGCAATGTGGATGGACCTTGAGGGTGTTATGCTGAGCGAAATAAGTCAGGCAGAGAAAGAAAGACTCATATGTGGAACAAGAAAAACTTAACAGAGGACCATAGGGGGAGGGGAAGGGGGAAAAATAGTTGGGGAGAGGGAGGGAGGCAAACAATGAGAGACTCCTAAATACAGAGAACAAACAGGGCAGATGGGGGTGGGGGAAAGGGGAAGGGGGGTGATGGGCGTGGAGGAGGGCACTTCTTGGGATGAGCACTGGGTGTTCTATGGAAACCAACTTGACAGTAAACTATATTAAAAATAAAGAATTAAAAAATAAATAAAAATATATTCACTTAAGAAGAGAAAAGGAACTGCATTCTTCCAAAACGTGAATGTCCTAAGAGACAGAGAACAACTTGAAAATGTTAATGAGACATGGCAGGCAAACACAATGTCTGACCTGGACGGAGCCTGTGGAGAGGAGAAAGAGCTACAGAAGACACTATTGGGTCAAGTGCAAAGCTAGGCTATGGAAAGGAGATGGCAGGAAGACCGCGCACGGATGGTAAATTCACTGACGTTGATAACTGCATCGCAGTTTTGTAACAGAACATCCCCGCTCTTGGGAAATACACACAGAAGCACATAGGCGTTAGGGGCCACGATGCATGCAATCACCCTCTGACGGTTAGGAAAAGAGTACGGGGTGTGTGTGTGTGTGTGTGTGTGTGCACGCGCGGTGTGCGTACCTGTGCATGTGGGAGAGAATGAGAGCGCATAGGCAACAGGGATGAGATGTTAGCAGCAGGTGAACCTGGATAAAGGGCAGATGAGTACTTTTATTCTAGAAATTATTTCCAAATAAAAAGCTGGAAGAGAGAGCATGCTGAGGGCCTGAACTGGGGAGGCGTTGGCAGCAGTGAGGAATGGAGGAGGTCAAGTCTGCAGTGGTTGGTAGGATTTGGGGGAACGCCGGAGGGGGACGCACAGAATGACATCAAGTCTCTGGTGCGTGTGCTCTGAACACAGGCTGGGAAGGAAGACGGGGAGCCAATCCGGCAGGAAAAGGAAAGGATTCTGAACTAACGTCATCTTCAATGGCTCCTTCAAAAAACCTTTTCCTTAATAACGTGTCATTAGCAACACCAGACTCTGGCTCCGATGCCTCCTATATGTAGACAGGGAGCGTTCACTACAGGCAGCTATTTTCCATTAATTTCCCTTTTTGCTTTGCAAGCACCATCCATCGTTATTTCCTGGGTGATGGTGGTGCCACCTGTCCTGTCCAAAGGAAAGTTCTAGAAGGGAGAGTAGAAGCCTCTTTCCCAAGTGTCTCCTCCACCCCCACAAAGCACTTCGCACAGCGAGTTCTCTGCATCACGGATGGGCTCGGCGTAACGGGCTGGCCCACAATTCCCTTTTTTGTCATACTGTCATTTTAGCCGTGCCCCCCTCCAAAGGGTATTCTTACTCATCTGCCACCGAACATGGATCTCTGAACAATTTTGAAAAGAAAGTGAAAGTTTCCAAATGTCAAGGCTACACTCAGACTTCCTCCCAAATGCCAAGAAGAGCAGAATACCTGCATGTCTGCTGCAGCGGCTGGGTGTGCCATTCGATGCCTTGTCTCGCTCTCCCGAGGGTGAGGAAAGACGCCTCGGGGTCGTATTCAGGCAAAGCCAGTGTCTCACGCCACCAAACTGCCACAAAATCTACAGACTCTCAGAACGGCCTCTGAGAATCGTACTTCTAGCACCCCGGTGGGTGGCGTTCCGGCCCTACCTCCTGAGATACTTTGGAGATGCTGACCTCCAGCTCTGGCTGGAGAGAGAGATAAAGCCTCCCTATAGCAGGGGCTAATTTTAAATGCTGTAGGATAAGGAGGGGTCTTCTGCCCTCGGAGAGCAAATACTCACCCCCCCACCCCCAGACAACCCAGCCCAACTGCGAGCAGAGAAGAGAGCTTCATAGAGAATCAAATACTGCGATTTGAGTTCTCATGGTCCATAAAAGATCTGACAGCCAACCACATGGTTTGTAGTCTCTGCTACTTATTTACAGATGCACAGTTCTTGCTACTAAGGGTACAAGACACACACACCCCACCACCACCACCACGCCGGGCAGAACTTTTTTCGGAACAGAATGCTTTCCTAAAGCATTCGGGAGAAGGTATGCGTTCCTCTTTAAAGTCCATGGAGATGGTCTCAATATGCTAAGGGGAAGACCTTGCTTGCATGTCTTCTCAAATGATTTTCCTCCATCAGGCATTTCATTCTCTAACTTACATAAGACAAATTGGCTTCCCTGCTTGGCTCTGGGGAATCTACGGCCTCACGTGATACGGAATCCAGAAGCACGCCGCCAGAGTTGCCCTGATGAGAAGGAACGCCGGCCAAATTGTTGCAGAAAATTCCCTCCGTGTCCTGGAATGTCAGGCTGAGCCCAGGAGAGCTCCTTGCTGATTTTTTACACGTGGGCTACGGATGATCTGGCCTCTCAATGGATTCTGTGTGGGGCTAGGGGGACATTAGGGTTCAGAACACGATTTTCACTCAAATGAAGCTCCTCTTGGAGCAGGCAAAAGAAGTCCTAAACTCTGTGCCGTGAATTAAGGCACATCCGGCGAAGCACGCGGGGGTGTGGGGTCGATCTCTGCTTATAGGACACTCCAAAGTCCATGAGTATCGAGTCCCCAGGACCACACCCAGGCTCGGAAGGATTTACAGGACTCGGCATGTAGTTATACCCAAGGCTATGACTGCTCATGGGGAAGGAGCAGTAAGCAAGAACAGCAAAAGGAAAAGGCTCACAGGCCAAAGTCTGGGGGAACCGAGTCCATGTCGCCAAGACTACCTTTGTGGGCGGAGTGACACAGGACATGCTCAATCCCTCCAGCAGCTGCCAGTGACCAAGGTGCGACCTGCTGTCTGCCACGGAAGCCCATTAGAGGCTCCGTGTCCAGGATATTTTCTTGGAGGCCGGTCACACTGGCACTTTCTTTCCGGAACATACCGAAACTCCGGGCTTCCAGAAGGAAAGCAAGTGTTCAGTGTAAACCATACACGGTCTGCACAAACAGTTTAGGCGCAGCGAGCCATGCTTATCCCTGAGGGAAGGTTTTATATCCGTGTAGGGAACTGTTTACAGCCGAGCTCCCAGATGCCAGCCAAAGGTCAGCCTTGCACACAGGCCTTTCCCGGGCGGACGCTCTTGGGCCTGTGACCCAAGTAAACCAAGGCTCGGGCCGAAGTAGGTAAATCCCAAGCCACAGCAGCCCTGGGGAGGCTGCTCGGTGAGGTTACTGACCCTGATGTTAGGCTCCCACGTACGGACGGCCCAGTTCGACACGTATGATGTCCTTCCTATCAGCGGTTGAGCTCATTCTTTGTGCACGCCTGCCAGCTCCTGCTAGGGACGCCCTTGGACATCTCAGAATTTCTCAGAACCGACAGACCCCGGAAAGAACATCTGGTACATTCCCTTCAGGATACAGATGAGGAAAGAGACCCATAGGGAGGTGAAGGGATGGCCCCAGAATAAATCTGGATTTGAAAGCCCCCTTTTCCTCTGCCAGACTCTTCCTGGCCCCGGACACTGACCTGGCCCTGGTCCGTGGCCTTCAGCCATGACCTCCAGACCAGAGAGAATGGAAAAGACCAGCAACATGGGAGGCCTGAGCCTAGGGAGCAGCCTGGCCCTGTGACGGGATCTAGGGAGGGCAGGGAGGAAGGGCCGGTAGCTGAGTCATGAAGAGGTCATGGAATGTGCAGGGTCAAGTCCAGGGCATCTTGATAAACACTGGGTGACCCTGCAGGCATCTTCCGACGTCATCAGTAAAGCCCTCCAAGCAGGGGTTAAGCGGGTCCTGGTATCGTGGCTTCATATGAAGCCAATAGCTTGGGGGCAAGGGCAGCCAAAGACCACGCAGCTTGCTAAGGTCAAGGGAATGTTTACTCCAAAGACGTACCAGATACTAGGTTGAGGTCAGAAAGACTAGTGAGGGACTAGTAAGACTATATGGAGGGCCCCTGCGTGCTGTGTTTTCTTTAACCAGACCCCCATGCCACCCCCATTCTCCGTTCTCACACCCTAAAAGGAAACAGCAGAATTTGGATTAGATGGAAGAGATTCTAGATCTGTCTCTTCTTCAAGTGAGAAGTTAGAGGGCTAGGTTTTGGTGGTAGTAGCTGTTTTCTAACACGTGGACTAGGAAACGAAAAGTCAGTGATCCAACATGGAAACTCAGGTGGAGGGCAGAGACCGCGTTCAGGATCTTGTACCCCTGCTTCTCATACCTCCTGAGGCCGAGCCACACGGCTGGGACCCTCTGTACCCTAATCATGCCTCGCTCACCCACCCCAACCCCATTCTGTCTACTCCTGGGCTGGTTTCTGTGACCTACAAGCAAAATGGACTTAATACCAGTAGGACTGGCTGGCCCAAGCCTGTAGAGTTAGCCCCTTGGTTCTTTATGACAAAGAAAGCCTGTGGAAATGTTCCAGATCAAAGGAGTTTAAAGAGACGAGGGCTGGGGATGGCAGGGGCCGACAGGTAAGAAGACTTCCCAGCCTTCCCCAGCTGGGGAATCATGCAGTGACGAAGCTTGGGGCCCCGGACAGAGAGGACTGACTCCAAAAGCCAGTCCCATCCCTTCGAAGCTTCGAGACCCGAGCAGACCGTTGAACTCCTATGAACCTCAGCATCCCTTCTCTGTAAAATACCTAATTATACAGGCTCGCCGTCCTTTTACCCAGCTCTCTGGGGCCAGATGCAAGTTAGGGCTCCCAGATCTTAGAAAGATAATACGGTGCATTTACTAGAGGTTACATATCATCCGCAGCATTTGTCTACAGATGTGATGAACATTCACAGGCTGTGGGTGGGAGAAATCAAATAATAAATTGTCTCACATCAGTTGAGCTTAGGTTCTGTAATCAAACGGGTTTGCACAAAACCAAAGAAAAGATTCAGTTTACAGACTTCGGAGTGTCTGTTTGGTTTGGTTTCAGATTGTTGTTGTTATTTGTGGAGCATCGAGGCTTGGGGACCGTGGTCCTGTATCTATCTTGCCGGATTATTGTGAGGATACACAGAATAATCCAGGGACAGCACCTGGCAAAATGCCTGTTACCGCCTACGATCACACCAGTGTATGCCTGTGTCTCTCACTAGGCAGCAGGCTCCTTAAAACCCCGAGATATTATCTTAGCTGTTTTTAAACTCACCTAAACACCCGATGAATTGATTTGTGCACTGCAAGGCTTGAATAAATGTTTCTTAAATGAATCAATCTAGTTGCAAAGGTGAATTGTTTTCTGCATTCAGAACACAATGGATCCTTGCTGATCCCCTGGAGGGGACAATTATTTGATCATTTGAGGATTTACACATGTAGAAATCCAGGTGGTAACATCCTTATTCCTTTCAATTCATCTTTTTTTAAAAAATTAATTTTTAATGTTTATTTATTTCTGAGAGAGAGAGAGAGACAGAGTGTAAGCAGGGGGAAGGGGAGGGAGGTGCGGGGCGGGGGGGGGTGCAGAGAGAGAGAGGGCTTTCCCTCTCTGAATCTGAAGCAGACTCCAGGCTCTGACCATCAGCACAGAGTCTGATGTGGGGCTCGAACTCATGAACTGTGAGATCATGACCTGAGCCGGAGTCAGATGCTGAACTGACTGAGCCCCCCAGGTACCCCTCGATTCATCTTTTTAAAACCTCCTTCATAATATGATGTCCTCAGAACTTTAAAAAACAAGTCAAACAGTAGAGATAAGAGTGTAGCAGCTTACATTCAGTGCGGACTATAACACGCCAACTGCTTTTGAAAGAACTTTATATGCATTAACTTATTTGATCCTGTCAACCTTTTTTTTGTTTGCCCATTTTACTGATCTGGGAGCGGGGCAGGCACCTTGCCTACAGATACACAGCTAGGAAGTGACAGCTTTCAACCAGGCCACCGGACCGTACAATCTGTGTTCCCAAGGCCTTCCACAGAAGGTGGACGCAAAAACCCTTCTATCCAAATCTTACGGGTTGAACTGTGTGTCCTCTCCATGGCCAACCCTCCGCAAAAGATAACGTCCTAACCCCCCGGATCTGTGAATGCGGCTTTACTTGGCAACGAGATCACTGCAGATGAGCAAGTGAAAACGAGGAAGTGGCTGGGCCCTTGCCCAGTATGACTGGTGTCCTTACAGAAAGGGGACATTTAGATACACACACAGGGAGACCCACACGTGAGGGCGGAGACGGGGGCTGCCTCTACGCGCCGAGCAGTGACAGAGGTGGCCAGGGCCTGGGACGGACTGTGCTGACACCCGGATTTCAGCCTTCTGGGCTCCGGAGCTCTGAGAAATTTCGGTTTGTTAAGCCACCCGGTTAGAGGTACTTCGTTAGCGCACGGTCCCGGGAAACCAATATAAGCGCAATCTGCTGGAGCCAGCGAGGCCTACGTGTCCTGATAGAGGGGCCTGCGAAGGAGCACGCCTGACGCAGTGACACACGCTCGCTGGAATGACAGCGAGAGACCCAGGACACCCAGGCGCTTCTCCCTCCCTGGCGCACCGCCAAATCCTACTTCCTGGCCTTTGAGTGACTGCTTCCTTTAAAACCAACCAAAAAAACCAATGAAGAGAAGCCACATTTCCATAATGCAGAGACCAGAGCTGACAGCCAGGGACCACGGCCGGCGCCTCCCGGCCCTTCTGTGGCCGCGAGCGGGAGACAGAAGTGGCCGCACGTGGGAGAGCAGGGCAGGAGTTAGGGATGTGTGGGGGAGGGGGAGGGAGTGGGTCCTTCATACCCCAGGACCTTGGCTTCACCCTCCAGCTGTCACTCACAGCAAACCTGTAGCTGCCCCAATATGAAAAACCTCAAAGAGATTATAAATGCATTGGGACAAGATTGTATACCATCTGATGATGGGTTCCCGCTAGAGTTTAGGGTTTAGTCATCTGAGGCCGTCTGATCTAAATCTGCTCGTGTGACTGTCATGCTGGGGCACTCCCCTTCCCCACTCCCCACACCCACCCCCAGGCTCCCATCCCTTCAAGCACCTAAGCAGAAACCTCACGCCTCCTGATGGATTCTGAAAGTTCTGGAAGCTCGGCAGTGGGTGGCTACGGCTTGAGAGGCAGGCGATGGGTCAGGTTACTGACCCGATCTGGACTGAGTTTTACACTCGGGGTTACTTCTTTCAGAAGTCCCTATCGCTCAATCACCTTGGTAATTCCAGACACCCATCGGGGGTTTTGTTTCCCGAGAGGGAAGCCAACCCTGGGCTCACAGAGGCCTTGGAGAATGCTCCTAGGCAGGGAGCCTGCCGTGAGTGGGAAAGGTCTCTGGTCTCTGGCCTGAACTGGGTTGTAAAAACCCTGGAGAGGTGGACAGGTGTTGCTCTAAAGGGAAAATCCTCTGCACGGAATCACTAAGCCCAAACTGGTAGCGCCAGACATCCCGCTCCCCCATCACCAGCGGCCGCACGGGCCACCTGACATTCCGTCGGAACAGAGGCAGCCCAGGCAGAAGGGAAACAAACGTCTCTGCCAAGTTCGTCACGGTCACCCACACGTCACCCACACCAATAGCCGCGTTCGGTCACGAAGAGCACGGAGGGTCAAACGGCCCCCATCCTGCCTGCCCTGTTGTGCTCATACACGGACCCTCTGGAATCTGCCGAAAGGGAGGAAGACTAAGTCCTGAACGCCCAGCTGGTCAGGCTTGAACACCTGCCCGGTCCACCCTCCATGGACAGCGTTTTCAAACAGTAAGAGAGTTTAGTGACTCATTCCTCTAGCTTGATTGCTACTTACTCTTAACATACTGCTGCCCATGACTTTGGCACAGCAGACCTGACAGGCTGGGGCTCTTCTGGTTCAGTCCCGGGAAGCCCTCATCCCGAGACGATGAGTCTCAAAAGTGGCCCATAGCACGGCCGCCCTGTCTCGCAGAAAGTCCGTCGGGTGGACTTCTTCTTATAGATTGGTTTAGCTTTTGAAAAATATGAATGAGGACTGTCATGACTGATTGGGTTTATTCCACTTTCTCTGAGCCATTAAATACAGGTTAATATTTAAACTACCTGTAGCAGCCACCTCTAATCCTTTCTGGAAAAAAGCATGAACCTAAACAATATACAGGCAGACCTCAATGGCTCTCTCACTGCAGGAGCGTTAGGTCCTGATGTGCGGCCTCCTTGAACTTCACAGACCTGGGCACCTGTTACCTGCCCCCCCCCCCCCCCCCCCCCGGGCNGTTCATATAATCACAGGAACGTAGTCAAGCAGAATGAAGAGTTCACATGAATTTTTGAAAGAAGAACAAGAGACCTCATCACCCCCACCCCCCCGAAGTGATGAGCTGTGCCCCTCCCCCGCTCCGGGGGACCTGGACAGAGGAGTGTGAGGAGCATCATACAGGGAGCACCTCCCCACTCCTCTCTGCTCCCATGACTAATAGGTGACTTAGGGGCCCACACAGGAAAATCAAAGGCAGGGCTTTCTATCGTAAGCTTGAGGCAAAAAGACAATGCCGCCGACTGCATGGGAAGCTTAACCTTCCCGGACCCGCTCCCTCCTGTGGATCCTGATGCACGCCTGCCAGAAAGAGGCAAACGGGCACCTGCCAGGGATTTCAGAGGTGACCTGGATTTGCTGTGATTTTCCAGAGCCTAAAATGGAGGAATGGTCTCTAGAAAGTTCTACAGCCTATAAAACTATACCCTACGGAGAGCAGGGGCTCAGGAAATGTGTGGGGACGATGATTAATAAGGCTGACACCAGCAGAGAGCCAAACAAAGAACGTGGCTCCCCCGTCCACCGGCGGGATTTCCCGCTAAGTGTTAGCAACCAGCTGTTGCACATTCCTGCAGCGGGATGGGATTAGGAACAAGCAAGGCATCCCTAGCATATAGGTTGTTTTTAAGTTTATTTATTTATTTTGAGAGGCCGAGAGAGAAAAAGAATCCCAAGCAGGCTCCATGCACCAGCAAGAACTGATGTGGGACTCGAACTCACAAATGATGCGATCGTGACCTGAGCCCAAATCAGGAGTTGGGTGCTCCACGGACTGAGCCACGCAGGCGCCCTTCCCTAGTACAGTTTTAAACTGGACTCTATAACTTAAATTCTTTGGAAGCAGCCTCCAGCCTAGTCTCGCAAGAAAAATAAACACGCAGTTCTCACTGGCTCTCAGCATCCTTAAATCACTAGCTTGGGCTACTTCAGAGACAGCCTTCCGCTGAAACCAAGATGTGTTTTCTATCCAGGCGACAGCAGACGTTCCAGATGTAATTCCTGGAATTTAGCCTGGGATCGGTGGTTCAAAGGATGATTCCACTCCTATCCCATCCCACAAGCCTAGGGCTCTTGGCTCGCCCAAAGGGAAGTAACGACAATTAAAATATAAGTCTAATTGTCCCCGGCTCTGTTTTCCCCCTGTGTATTTTTTAAACCTCCTCTGTACTATTTATCATCTAATAAACCGTTTCCAAACTCCTATGAAAAAGAGATGTAATCAATAATCCCCACCCCTCCTCCACTGAACTCCTCAGGCCAATCCGGTGCGGTGGAGAAGTCAGGCCGACCTTCACTACAGTCCCAGACCCTCCTGATTAGCTGTGCGGCTTTCAGCAAGTGACCTAAACTCTCTGAGCCCAACCTTCCTCCTTTATAAAATGGGGTTAATGCCTGCATTAGCACTGCAACGATAAAAATGAGGTGAAACTCTTTGGTGGGGGTGGTATTGTCCTGAGTGTCATTGCTAAGGCAGCCCAAAAAAGATCCCATGACTCCTCAGGCAAAAGAAGGGAATCTGGAGGAAGATGGGGAGCATTTGTGATGGGGTTTCTCCTAAGAAGTGAGAAGAAAAGCCCAAAGGGCCGTCATGGTGGTAACCAACAGACCAGACCAGTATATGGTTCCTCAAAAGCAAGATGGGCAGATCCTAGTTTTACGGGAGGAAAACCATGGAAATCATGGGCAAATATTTTCGCATGCTGCCTGATGCAGGAATGGTCCAGAGATACTGTCCCATCTTTACCCACTGTTAGGAGTTGAATTAGGACTCCTCAAAAGTCGTTGACTCCTATCCCCCAGTCCTTTAGAATTAATCTAAAAATACGGTCTTTGCAGACGATCAAGGGACGATGAGGCCATCCGAGGGGGCCCCAATGCAGTGTGACTAGTATCCTTATGAAAAGGGGACACTTGGACACAGGCACGTGTACAAGGAGAACATCATGGGAAAACGAAGACCGAGGTGTGGATGATGGCATCTACGAGCCACAGAACACCAAGAGCACCAGCAAACAAACCATCGGAAGCAAGCAGGACAGGGACACGGAGTAAAGTCTCCCTCACGGCCCTCGGAAGGAACCGACCCAGCTCACGCCTTGCTGTGGGATTTGCAGCTTCCAGGACTTCGAGACGATAAACTTCTGTCATTTAAGCCTCCTGTTTCGTTAGAAACTAGTACACCAATCAGCCAGACGAGGCGATTATCACTAACGTGACGAACTGTCGTACTTCAGCACTGCCCGGCGCCAGACCGATGCTGAGAAATGGTGTCTGTGGCTCACGCCTTCCTGCTGTCGTCCAATTACGGTCTAGATTTCTACAGCTGTCTTCTATGCTCAGGGCCCTTCCCCCAGCCCTGAAGCTCACACCTGGTACCAGGTTAACAGGCCTGAACATGAACTTGCCACTCACAGAGTCGGTTCTGAAATGCCCCTCCCCCGCCCAGCCATGCCGACTCTCAGAAGTGTGAGTGGCCTATCTGTTCCCGCTCCTCTCCTTCAGCGTCTCAGGGCTTTCCCACCCCGGTGTCTCTGTCAGTAACGGTCCCACCAAATTCTGTTCCCTCTGAACTCACTCATGGAGTCCAAACAACTAGCTCTTTACAGGGGAAAAAAATCAAATTAGGACAGTAGCTGAGTCTGGCAGAGAGCCTCCTGTCTCTACAGAATATGCCTACATATCTCTCTCTCTCTCTAAATGTTTATCTTTGAGAGAGAGAGAGCACGTGTGAGCAGGGGAGGAACAGAGAGAGAGGGGCATAGAGGATCCAAAGCAGGCTCCACGCTGACAGCAGTGAGCCCAATGCAGGGCTCGAACCCACGAACACCGAGATCATGATCTGAGCGGAAGCTGGAGGCTCAACCGACCGAGCCACTCAGGCGCCCCCTACATCTCTAATTCACAAGTCCCCTCTCCACTTTCTTCTGTGACAGATGCTCCCAATAGGCTCAGACCACTACTTTATCCCCTCTAAAAACCACAGTGGTTAAATGTAATCATATGCTTGTAGAGGTGGCTGGAAAGACCCCCACAAATTCCTTGATGCCCCTCCCATCGAGAGGGATGATCTACACCCCATCACCTTGAGCCCAGGGCCTCTGTAACAGCCTCAATGGTTAGAAAGAGGCAGGGTGTTAATGGCATGACTTCTGAGCCTGGGTTCGAAAAGGCCACATGGTAACATCTGCCGGGTTCTGGGGTGCTCACTCTGGGAACCTCCAGCCACTCTGTACGAAGTCCAGCTACCCCCTAACATCTTGCGGGGAGACAGAAAGAGGTGGGGAGTGAGGAGCACCCCCGCCCCCTCGTCCCAGCCCCCTGTTGACCTCCTCTTCCCTGCCCAGGTACTTGACAGGCATGAGAGGAATCTTCGAGAAGAGTCCAGGCCCATCCACCATCAGGCCAGCAACAGCGCAGAGATTCTGAGTGGGATGACCCAGCTGAGCCCAGCCACCTCTGAGTCCCAGTGAGCAAAAGGATTATTACCGGGTTTTTTGCTGTTAATGATCTCAGCCACTGCTTTGGAGACAAGTGTCACAGCTCTGGCTCATCATCACGACTCTTGTGTTGAGCGCTCGTCCATCAGTGGCACACACAGTAATCTCACACCCTCTGGAAGGAAGCTCCCCACTCCTGCAGCCTCTCCTCTCCCCGCCTCTTCCCTCCCCCATTTCTGCCATCTTGGGGCCACTTTTCCACAGCCTGTGTTTCCTACAGTGACATCCTGGGCACCAGCCACAGCGAGTCCTACCCGCTCGGCTGGCCCCCCTGCCTCGGGTGGCCCACCACCTCCAGGCTGTCCCAGCGGTCTTCCCGACACGGGGCTGGTGGTGTCCCTCCCCACCGCCGGATGGCACTCGGCCCCTCGGGCTGGCGGCCCTGACGACAGTCAGTGCCGTTCTGTGCCCCCAGCTTGGGACCTGCCTGTCACTCCACAGGCCAGTCTGACTCACATCCTCTCCAGGCCCCTTCCCCGCTCACAACTTGTGTAAAGATCCCCTCTGAGCCCCGACACCCTGGCCCCCTCCTCTCCCTCGCTAGCAAAGCCTGTCACTCGGGGCCACAGCATGTCCCCAAGGAGCCCTTTGAGGGCAAGACCCCAACTTGCTCTGCCTCTAACGGGCTCGAAATAAACGTTTGCTGCATCGTTGCTGAAGCCAACTTCAGTAGGTGGAGCGGGCGGCCTCCCCGGAGGCCCACAGCCTCCTGGAGTTGGATGGAGAGGTTTCCAAGGAGAGATGAAGGCGATCAGATCACCCCCCCACCCCCCGGCCAGCCCCAGAATCTGCCTTAGGTTTCGTTTCTCACCGCTCAGGGTGACGGGCACCAAGGACGCCCATGTGTGTGGGTGACAAGGACGTCACTGGCACACAATGAGTCACAAGCACCCCGGGGCACCCTGAGCTTGTCATGCTTGAAGTGGAGATGCAGCCTGCAGTGGGTTTAAATGTTGACTCTGACAGTTTTTGTTTTGTTCTGTTGTTTGGTGTGGTTTTGTTTTTTTTTTTAGTTTATTTTTTTTAATGTTTTATTTATTTCTGAGAGAAAGAGAGAGACAGCGTGAGCAGGGGAGGGACAGAGAGAGGGAGACACAGTATCTGAAACAGTCTCCAGGCTCTGAGCTAGCTGTCAGCACAAAGCCCGACGCGGGGCTCGAACCCACAAACCACGAGATCATGACCTGAGCCGAAGTCGGACGCTCAACCGACTGAGCCACCCAGGTGCCCCTTTTTAGTTTATTTTTAAGTGATCTCTACACCCGACGTGGGGCTCAAACTCACAACCCCCGAGATCAAGAGTTGCACGTTCCACTGACTGAGCCAGCAATGCACCCCAGCTTTATTCTGATTCTGTGTAATGTCTATCTTTGATTTCCCAGCATCAACATGGTAGTGACAGCCCGGTAGATAGGCTGTGGCAGATCCCTTACACGTAAATGCAGTCCCTGCGGTTACAAGTACAAATTTCCGTCACGTGCAAGCATCTCACTTAATTCTCGCCACCACACTCTAAGGGGTGTAGGCTTTTCACTCACGGGTAGGAAAACAGAGAGGTTATGTAACCTGCCCAATGGTACACAGTTAGGAACCGGCAGAGTCAGAACCTGAACCAGCCGTCTGGGCTATTAAATTGCCGCACTGCCTCTCGGGGTGCCTGGGTGGCTCAGTCGGTTAAGCATCCAACTTCAGCTCAGGTCATGATCTCACAGTTTGTGAGTTCGAGCCCCGCGTCGGCCTCTGTGCTGACAGCTCAGAGCCTGGAGCCTGCTTTGGATATTGTGTCTCCCTTTCTCTCTGTTCCTCCCCTGCTTGCACAGACTCTCTCTCTCTCTCTCTCTCTCTCTCTCTCTGTCTGTCTCTATCTCAAAAATAAAGATTAAAAAACAATTTTTTAAAGAATTGCTGCACTGCCTCTCAACTTCAGGCCTGACAAGCTGAGTGTGGCCTGCTGTGTCCCGGGGTACGGGTGACTCACTCCGCCCCCTGGTACACGCAGATGGTGCGTGAGGCACACGCTGGCATCTTCCGAGGAGCGGGAAGGCCAGTCCTCTGCCTGCCGGCTTTCTTGGTGGGGGCTGAGCCTGCCTTGTGTCTCCTGGGGGAGATGGGGCCGTGGGACGCGGTGGAATGACGGGGATGGAGACACCGGGAATCCACGGCGAGGGAGAGAGCGGCCCCATGCATGCGAGATGAAGGACGGGAACAGCCGCTCACAGATGCTGCCGACAGGAAACAGCTGCTGGAAGAGAAACGGGCGCTACGGAGGCAGAGTGCGCCGCCCGCTCTGGAGGGTGGAAGGTGTGAGCTGATGGCGGATGGAAAAACNAGCCCGCGGAGTCGGCTCTGGAGGAGTTGCAGCTGTGAGGGCTGACGCGGGACACCCAGGGCACTTCGATGGCATCGTGGCGCGGGCTGCGCAGGGCTGGACCCGGGGGCGCAGACCTGGCCTGGCTCCTCTTCCCTTCTTCGTGGCGCACCCCCCCTCCTTCCCCAGGCTGTGAGGGGAACAAG
>NW_027530974.1:11843977-11851184 GCF_008692635.1 Crocuta crocuta
ATGCTCACACAGAGAAGACAGGGAAGAAACCAGGTAAATAACCAGGTAAATGTTCCCAGCAGCCTGGGGCCACTTAATTCCAATGGGGGCTGGTTATTTAGGGCCCCTCCTAGGATTTCTCCCCATCAGAGCCAAAATGCATTGGGAGAACGTCTCCGATCTCTGCTGGGCTCAGCACAAATCAACGGGCTGTGGCTGTGAGCGTCGCACCCAGCTCACCTCCCGTCCGGTCAACGGCCAAGGGCCTGGGGGAAGAAATCACTTGCAGAAAAGTAAAATGAGCGGTGCCCTGCCAACCCCATCGTCAGTCAAGGTTGACTCTTATTACAGGAACTTTTGGGGGAGGGGGAGCAGGAGGGAGAGAGCGAGAGAGAAATCATCTCTTCTCCAGTCCTTTCCTGGGTCCCTTAATTTTGCCAGCGGGGCCTTGAGGTCAGCGAAATAATGGGTCTTTTGAAATTCCAACTGCTAGAATTTAAACAAATTCTGTCCTCCTCCAACATAATCACTAGCTCCGCAAACCACATGCCCCCCAAAATAACGCGCACCCACCCTCACGGTTAACCTAGGCACCCACATTCCCACTGCTGTCTTCCTCTGGGCCAAGACACCTGGTCTGGAGGGAGGAGAGAGCAGACCGCCCCGGGTTCGGGTCATAGACGCCATCCACGGAGCTCAGCAAGTCCGGGAAGATGGGCGGCTAAGATTTCATTAAGCAGAAAGCGTCTCTCTTTTCAAACTGTCAAGTCACACGGGTGAGCGGTTAAGCAGCTGCAAGGCAAGAAGGGAAAGGTTTCTTAAGGAGCCTTTAAAAATGCAGAGCACGTTATCTGTAACACGGCCCAGGGCACTCAATTAACTGTATGCCCCGAGACAGCATCCAGCCTGGCTCTCCTGACCACGAGAATCCAGAAAGGTGCAGCTAGCAGGCATGGTGGCCATCAGGGAGCCCAGCATCCCACTTTACGGATGCGGCACCCAAGGCCTGGGGGTGTGGGACAGGCGGTATGGCAAGGGAGGGGCTCACTGCCTATGCCTGGTTAGAGGCAGGGCGGTACCCCAGGTCTGTGCTGTCCAGCACAGGGGCCTCGAGCCGGACGCAGCTACTTACATGTAAATTAATTAAAATGGAATGAAATAGGGGCGCCCGGGTGGCTCAGTTGGTTAAGTGTCCGACTTCAGCTCAGGTCATGACCTTGTGGTCCGTGAGTTCAAGCCCCACGTTGGGCTGTATGCTGACAGCTCAGAGCCTGGAGCCTGCTTCGGATTCTGTGTCTCCCTCTCTCTCTCTCTCTCTGCCCCTCCCCTGCTTGCTCGCACACGTGCTCTCTCTCTCTTGCTCTCTCTCGCGCGCGCGCGCTCTCAAAAATAAACATTAAAAAAATAAAATGGAAAAAATATAAAATTCACTTCTTCATTTGCCTGGCCATGTCTCACCATGTCTCACGTGCTCAACAGACACATGGGTCCTGTGTTGGACAGCGCAGAACAGAACATTTCCATCATCACAGAAAGTTCTACCGCACGGTACCGCTTAGAATCACATGACTTCCAAGTTCTGCACTCCCCCAGGGTCTGGGTCTCATGTTTATCGCAGGTTTCCACCCATTAAGCATCGTGAAATCAGTTCCATGGGAGAAAGCCAGCCTTCCTTCTCCAGAATGAAATAGAACAGAAAATATCAGAGTGCCTCATTTGCCAATGAAATACGGGTAATGCCAGGTCATTTTTCAGTTTTATGCAATTTTACTGCCACACATACATGCATTATCCATATCTATGTATTTATAGTTATGTATCTACTCGGCCAAAGCGTAAAATGTATTCCTTCCTGCGGGTCAAAGTCAGAGAACGTTAGATCCTCTCACTACAGTGTGATCTTTGTCTATGGACATTTACATGCTTTTGTGCCCATTCCTCTTCCCCTTTTCCAGATGATTCAAATCACAAGGGAGTGAGACCAAGCGCTGACCCCATAGCACCACACACGGGTTTTCCTCCAGACCTGATTTTCCCTGTGTGTTCTTCCCTATTCGTCCATTTCCGAGCCAGGCAACTGGAAGGCTCAGGCACTTGTCTGGGCCCCAGAGCCCACACACGAGCAGCGGCGGAGGGGAAGGCGGGCAGACAGACCCACAGCTGAGCCGACACCGGTTCTGTGGCTCTTCTCCAAGCACAGCAGCACAGAGACTCGTCAGAACATCAACCGCAAAGATTAAGAAATGCCCAGATGCCTGGGGGGCTCAGTCGCTTAAGCGTCCAGCTTCGGCTCAGGGCATGATCTCGCGGTTCATGAGTTTGAGCCCCGCGTCAGGCTAGATGCTGACAGCTCAGAGCCTGGAGCCTATTTCGGATTCTGTGTCTCCCTCTCTCTCTGTTGCTCCCCCACTTGCATTGTCTTTCTCTCTTTTTCTCTCTCTCAAAACTCAAGATTAAAAAAATAAATATAAATAAATAAGTCAGCAGACTCTGAGTAAAGCAGGCCCTTCTCCATAATGTGGGTGAGCCTCATCTAATCACTTGAACGTCTTAATACACAAAGACGGATCTCCCCTAAAGAAAAGGGAATTTGGTCAGCAGACTGGCCTTTGAACTTGAACTACATCACTGACTCTTCCAGGGTCTCCAGCCCGCTGTCCTGTCCTATGGATTTCAGATTTGCCAGCATCTAGCATCCACCACTGCACAAAACAATTTCTTAAAATAAATCTCTCTCTTTATACATGAACCTCCCTCATTGGTTCCGTTTCTCTGGAAAAACAGAAGTTTCTCTGACTATACACACTCGTACTCTGTCCAAAGAAAGCCTCCTCATTGTTCAAGGCTCTCTCCAATACCACCTCCTCTGTGAGAACAATTTCCTGTTATAATAAAGTTTGGGAAGCACTGTTTTAAACGAAGCTCCTTAACTGGGAGGAGCATTAAAATATACCAGCGCCTAGGGACCACCTTCAGGGACTGACTGGTCTGCGGTACAGCTGGACATCAGAAAGTTCGGGAACAGGGGCTCCTGATGGGCAGCTGCACTTGAGAATCTCCATAAATGATCCCCTCGTTGTTATAAGAGGAATCGAGACAGCGAAGTCAAGAGACTGTGTCAGGCCACATAGCGAGGGACTATCAGAAACAGGACCCTACCCAGGTTTCCTGTGTCCCTGAAAATGTTAGCGAAAGAGAAAACAGATCTGTATGCACGATCAGCAAATTTAAAACGAAGGCTGGGCCATCCAACACCCGGCTGACAAAGACATTATCGTTGACATCAACTGTCTCCTTTGTAAAGAGGAGCAGACAGGATTCTCCACGAATTCACAGAACCACTCCGTTTAGGCTGGATCTCAGGAACCCTTCCCTTTTATGACTGTCAAGCACTGAAGCCATGTGTAAAATCAGTGCTGGGAAAGACATGAGCCACCCCTACTTCCCGGTCTAGGGTGACCCAAAAATGTCCCACGCCAACACACTGGCTTCTTCCTTTTGTACTGGTCCCCGGGCTCTGCTTACATAACTTCTGTGAAAGGTACAAGATGATGCTATTAGCACGCCTTCTTAGCATCCTCGCCATATGGATTCCCCAATCTGAGTTAGAAAACAAATACCTGTTTCCCTTCAAGACTCTCTCTGGGTGTTATCTTGATGCTGACCTGGTGACGTCCACTCATTCTGCTGCCAGGGGTTACGATCAGTAACAAGAGGCTTCCCCCCATCATGTAGTCACGTCACCCGCTCTTTTAGGAAGGGTGACGACATGTGGAGGAGCCCATCTTGGTACCAGCGTGGACGCCAATTACCCAAGTGTGACAAGGTGACGTTCTCTATGGTCCCCCCTCTGGCCTCCTGTAAACCACCCCCAGGACCATGTCAGGCCTTGAGTCAGTTGGGATGAATACACCTTTGACACGGAGTATTTCTCTGATGTGAAGAAGTATCTCCACTGTTGTTGACAGTGCAATAGTTCCTTTCGGGCAAAACTACATCTTTCCTTCTTGCAACCGAGCACACTCTGCTTAATGAGGCACGGCAGGAAAAACTCACCCCCAACACACACTGTGCGGATAAATTTGTGCCCAGAAATTATACTGAACCACACGGAGCTGCCAGCCTGACAGCTGGTAGCAGAAACTTCCCATGCAGATGTGTTCTTAGCAGTGACATTAACAGAGAGAGGGGAAAAAAAAACCCAAACCCTTACTATCAAGGGCACAATGCACATCAGCAGACACACACACACACAATCACACACAGCTGGCAGAAAGCCTTCCCCTTTAAGCCACACCAACCATGCCACTTTGCCCCCAAGATACAGATAAAGGTAAAACTGCTTCCTGGTATGAAGGAGAGCTCTGTGCATCTGTGAAATAGATTAAAAAAAAAAAAAAAGTCAAACTAATCAACAATCTGGCAGCAACAGTCATAACACAGTGCTTTAAAATATTTACCGAACCAAAACATCCTGGCCAGTAAGGGCCAAGTGTTTTAAGTCACTGGAGTAGACAGACAAGGTAAGGACCTGGCAGAGACTCTTGAAAATTGACTGCGGCATCTGCATTTTTCCGTTACGGAAACGAAAGTCTCACAGGTGAGGTCACTTGCCCAAGGTCACACAGCTAATTAGCTCTGGTGTCCGGACAAGAACCACCTGTCCAGGCTCCCAGGCCAAGACACCACCCCGCCCTAGGGAGTAGTTCCATCACACGGTGACGACTTTTCTCAGCTCCGAGGATCTGACGCTGCCTCCCATCTATACCAGCGCGGGTCTGGCTAAATAGAAAACTTCCCGCAAAGAAACGGGAGATGCAAACATAGCAAATACATGGCTCCTGTATTCTTCTGGAAGGCTCAAGGCAAGGAGCACTTCACTCTCCACCCTGGGCCAAGTTCAGAAGGCAGAGAAAAATGATGCTACCGCACCAGCCCTTTGCAGTGGTCTTTGGGTCTTGGCTGTACAAGGTTAGAATTACAAACAAATGACCCCATAACCACGAGGCTACGGCTTCTCCCCAAATTCAGTCACATCCAATTATCCCCTGAAAATCAGCAGAGCTCCTTGACCTTCATATATCCACTTCCTAGAAGATTGCTTTTTCCCTTCAGCCAATGCTGGACTAATTTTTGCTTCACCGCAAGTGTCTGCACGTGCCTGGGGAGGGCTGTCCCAGATTCAAAAAAGAAAAAAAAAAATCATAGACTGTAAGAACCGGAGAGTCACCCAACAAACAATTTCCCCCAATGCTATTGTCTCTTTTTTCTTTTTCTTTTGGAAAAAATAAATTTATTTTTTCCATTAGGGTCAAAAATTGAAAATTGAAAATTTCGAGAGGAAAAGCCACCCGTAATCCCACAACCCCATAATAACCATCATTAGGTTTCCGGCTTATTTTCCACCAGACTTTTGATTTTCGGGGTGTGTGTGTACATGTGTGTGCCTCCAACGGGCCATCGTCAGGACACAGAAACATTTCTGCATCTTTTTTTTTCTGTACCCACAGTTATGTCATAAAAAATCCTCATAATGCTGCAGTCTTCCCATACCTCATTTCAATGCCTATTAGGTATTTAATCAGCTGTATTTGTCATCTTTGCCTAATGGTTACTCTGCTGTGAAACGCCTCTGTTGGGTTCCAGTGTTTCAATAACGTAAATAAGGCTTTGCTAAACACTCGGTAGTTGTTATTTGAGGTTCTTTCCTTAGGACAGGTTCCCAGAAGTCAACCTTCCCCATCTGACTCGCTGTTGGAGAAACTGAGCCCCCCAATGAGTAAATATCTGATAAGCCGAAAGGAACAATCTCCGGAGACCCAGGCTGGATTAGCCGGGTGAGCATCGACAAGACACTCGACTCCTCCGAGACTCAGTTTCCCTGGGGCATCAGGAGATCTGCCCGCCAGAAGCGTTCCCCATGCTGCTACTCCACGCAGCCTCCCAAGGACACAAATCACCGTCTCCCTCCTGCTTCTCTGCTTTTCACATCAGCTGCTGCGGAAAATGACTTGGCGACAGCCCGCCACGGGACCTGATTTATTTCAGCACGCGGGAGCTGCACGGATCAAGTCCAAGGTGCGCAAAGCGGGCAGCCGTATAGGCTGCTCCTCCCCCGGTCGTCCTTGGCACCTGCTCTCTGAATCCAGGTCAGCCATGGAACAGTACAGACCTCGCTGCCTACCTGGCGGGGGGGTGGGGGGTGACCATAAGGTACTCTGACAATAATAAACACACACAGGCTGGGACTTGGGACTTCCCAGAAGCCAGGACGTCGGGGAGGGAGTCTGTTGGTGTCTCCTGTTCTCCAGGACAGTAAGGAGGCCAGTGTGCCTGCGGCCACGGACACCTACAGGCAAATACACTGCACTGGGCCCAGAGCGACCAAAACAGATACGTCAGTCTTGTTTCAGTCTGACCTATACGACAGTTTGCCGCGTTCTTTTGGCCTCTTTTAACAAGGAGTTCTAGTCAGCAGAGAAGGGGAGACCACTAAGTAACATTTTCTCAACCTCTCAGCACACATAGTTCCCCGCGCTGTCACCTCCTCAGGTATGAAATTAGACGTGAACTCCAGTTCCGCCATCACGTCCCCTTTTTCAGACTGTATTTTTAATGTTTATCTATTTTTGAGAGAGAGAGAGGTGCACTCAGAAGAGGGACAGAGAGAGAGAGAGAGGGGTGCACTCAGAAGAGGGGCAGAGAGAGAGAGAGAAAGAGAGAGGGGTGTACTCAGAAGAGGGGCAGAGAGAGAGAGAAAGAGAGAGGGGTGCACTCAGAAGAGGGACAGAGAGAGAGAGAGAGGGGTGCACTCAGAAGAGGGGCAGAGAGAGAGAGAGAAAGAGAGAGGGGTGCACTCAGAAGAGGGGCAGAGAGAGAGAGAAAGAGAGGGGTGCACTCAGAAGAGGGGCAGAGAGAGAGAGAGGGGTGCACTCAGAAGAGGGGCACAGAGAGAGAGAGACACAGAATCTGTCAGCACAGATCCCGACACAGGGCTCGAACTCACAAGCCGTGAGATCATGACCTGAGCCGAAATCAAGAGTCAGAGGCCCAGCTGCCTAAGCCACCCAGGCGCCCCTGTCTCTAGTCTATGAAAATCATACAGTCTTTGTGCATATGGACCACAGATCTTGCAATATGGTTTGCAGGCAAACACCCAAGTTTTGGAGTCAGGCAAACCTACACTGAATTTGGATGCCACTTCTCAGCTGGGTGAACCTGACCAAAA
>NW_027530974.1:11851224-11852800 GCF_008692635.1 Crocuta crocuta
AAAAAAAAAAAAAAAAAAAAAAAAAAAAAACATTTCACAGGAACAACTAGAACACGATTGCAAAAATCTACAGTTATTTGACTTGCTACCAAGAAAGCAAGCCTCTGTCAATTCCGCGAGGACATACCACCTCCTGGAAGACAGATCTGTATTTCAGATGCTGAAGTGTGAAGATCCGTGCCTTACAGTCAGTAACACGTGATGCTCAGCCACTCTACAGCTATGCTTCTCACTTGTAAGCTGCAGATGCTGACCGTCCACCCGGGCGGCTGGCCGTGGGTGGGAATGAGAGGGTACTGAGCTGCGCCGGACTCTCGGACACACTGAGGGCCCGATAAAATGCCAGTTCCTCCGCCCATTTCAAAAGTGATGGCTACCAATCCTGGCATTTAAAAAAAAAAAAAAAAAAGACGAAAGGAAGAGGCACACTGGGTGGCTCAGTTGGTAAAGCATCTGACTTTGGCTCAGGTCGAAGGTCATGGTCGATGATCTTGTGGGTTCAAGTCCTGCGTCAGGCTCTGAACTGACAGCACAGAGCCTGCTTGGGATTCTCTCTCTCCCTCTCTGCCCCTTCCCGCTCATGCAAGCACTCTCCCCCCTCTCTCAAAATAAATAAATTTTTAAAAAGAAAAGGGTGAGAATGTTCTAGATAGAATATAGGCTCTTTCAGGGGCACCTGGGTGGCTCACTTTGCTAAGCGTCCGACTCGGCTCAGATCATGATCTCATGGTCTGTGGGTTCGGTCCCGTGTTGGGCTCTGTGCTGACCGCTCAGAGCCTGGAGCTGCCTCTGATTCTGTCTCCCTCTCTCTCTGCCCCTCCCCAACGTGTAGTCTGTGTGTGTGTGTGTGTCTCTCAAAAATAAATAAAACGTTAAAAAAATTTTTAAAAGAATATGAGCTGTTTCACAGTGGATCCCATTATCTTGTACACCTCTGACCTCTCCTCCGCCCCTCCCCCCTCCATGGTCCAGAACAGCCCCACACACTTTGTAGGCACCCAACAAAGGGCAGTGAGTACAAACGCTGAACCAGTTTGAAAACTGATACCCAAGCAGGGAAGTGCTAGTAGAGGATGTGGCCAGTGCACACCCGCCCCCCTCCTGCCGGCTTCCCCAGCACCTGGACGGGACAGGCACACCTGTCAGTAGGGGCTTGCCGAGGCAGGGCCGTGGGGGCTGGAGAAGGGAAAGGCGAGTGTCCCAGGCTCAGTGCACACGCCCCCTGCCATGGAATCACCCCTGCAGGCAGGCTGTGGGCGGGGCCTACTGGGGCGGATCAGCACACTTAGCAGCGCGTCTCGGTTTTTGCAGACACAACAGCTCGGAGGTGCCCCTGGGCCTCCCGGGAAAGCCAGGCTGCCAGTGTGTCCTCGCTGTGAACGGCTGTGCATATTAAGTCAGACAGGCAGCGTCCCCAGGGGGCTCGAAACCTGTCCCCCAGGACTCTCTGAGAGCAGCGCAGAGCGGTGTAAACAAATGTCCCACATGGGCGGTGCTAGAAGGAGAAGTTTAGACAAACAGAGCCATGTGGCATTCTTTTTTCCCTCCATGTTTTTACCTGCTGCTTCACCCCCGC
>NW_027530974.1:11853065-11867893 GCF_008692635.1 Crocuta crocuta
GGGGCCTCAGCGCGCTATTCGCAAAGGGGATGCGACAGAGCAGGAAAAAGTCTCGCTTTCCACCACCCGCTTTGGATTATTCATATTCATGCAGGAGATGAGACGAGCTGCGAATGACACATGTCAGTAACAAGTCATCTGCAATCCCTGCTTTGCCCTTGGCTTCGGGCAAGCGACATTCTGTGGGAGGCACACTGGGCAAGCGTGGGCTCACACCCTCACCAAGGCACACTCACCACTCCCTCCCCAAGCGCTGATTAGCTAGGATTTCAAGTCCCGGTGCCCCAAGCAATGGTCACAGAAACGGGTATTGGTTTGGGGCACCTGGGTGGCTCAGCTGGTTAAGCGTCTGACTTCGGCTCAGGTCATGATCTCGCCCCATTCGTGGAGTCAAGTCCCACGTCAGGTTTTATGCTGACAGCTCAGAGCCTGGAGCCTGCTTCCGATTCTTGTCTCCCTCTGCCCCTCCCCCACTCACACTCTGTCTCTCTCTCTTAAAAATAAACATTAAATTTTTTTTTAAATAATAATAGAGTCCTTACTAATAACAGAGAAAGTCATGCCCACAACTCATTAAACTTCTACAAATTACTCATGAGACCATACACACTGTGTAGACTATCATCCTATTCGTGGGAGAAAAGGAAACACACCCAAAAGTTTGCATTTCTCAAGATTCCGCATCTAGATGGAGCATAAATGAGTGCTATGTTCACCACTGTATCCCCCGTCTCGATTAGCACCACCCGACAGAACTTTCTACAATGACGGAAAGGTTCTATGCCACACTGCCCAATATGGAAGCCATCAGCCAGCCACACGGGACCCTCAAGGACTTGAAATGCGGCTACAGCAACTGAGGCACTGAGGGGCTTACTTGATTTAGTTTTAATTTATGTACATTTAAAGAGCCACTTAAAAAAAAAAGCTACATACAAGGGTACAGCTAATGGCTAGTATATTGCAAAGCATGGATCTAGACAGTGCCTGGTATACAGCTGGTGCTCAATAAATAGCTGACCAAGGGAACGGGAGCCTGGGTGGCTTTGTCGGGTTAAGCGTCCGACTTCTGCTCAGGTCATGATCTCACAGTTCCCGCGCCGGGCTCTGTGCTGATGGCTCGGAGCCTGGAGCCTGCTTTGCATTCTATGTCTCCCTCTCTCTCTGCCCCTCCCCTGCTCACGCTCTGTCTCTGTCTCTCAAAACATGAATAGACATTAGAAAAAAAAATTTTTTTAACCATTTCCCCCGACAGCAAAGCTGACTAAGCTCCAATAGTCTCACAACCCTGGGAGCCCTGGCCTCCTGAGGTTGACAGGTGCGTCCACATGTCATGCGCGGAGCGTCCTTCTCCAAGGAGATTCCTACGTCCTTCCTTGTGCAGGGCATCACAGCCCCGCCCCAGCACGGACCCTTATACCCAAAAGGGGCTCCCCGGTACACACAGGGACACCCACGGACCCAGAAACTGCACGGGCCCCCCTCTGCTCAGTTGACCCCACTCTCTACCACAGCACAGCCCCCAGCTCCACTGCACAGGCAGCTTCTGTCTTTACAAAGTCTCTCGCTGAATGGATTTTTCCAGCTCTTTTCACACCGTATGAGGCGGCCATTTGTGTTCCTCTCAAGGGCGTTCTTTCCACTGATACTGCAAGCTGTTTCCTTGCCTCCCCCAGAGCTGTGTCATCTGGGACTGTCACCATTTGGAATTGAGGGGAGAGAAAGAAGTGGAACTTCCTGCTGATGCGGCAGGGGGCGGGGCAGGGGGGGTGAATTAGCTGGCAACAAAAAAAAATTTTTTCTTCATTCTAGATGAGAACACTTTTTTTTTTTTAATTTTGGACATTCTTTTTTTAATTTAATTTTTTAAATGTTTATTTATTTTTAAGAGAGACAGAGTGCAAGTGGGAGCGGGGCAGAGAGGGGGAGACGCAGAATCCCAAGCAGGCTCCAGGTGCTGAGCTGTCAGCACAGAGCCCGACACACGGCTCGAACTCATGAACCGTGATATCATGATCTGAGCCGAAGCTGGACGCTTAACCAACTGAGTCACCCAGGTGCCCCTAAATTTTGGGCATTCTTAAACTCCTCTTTGTCCTAAGCGCTCAATCATAGGAAACACATTTTTCCTCAGAGTGTTGTTCTAGAACCAGGTGGTTCCTTGAAAAGGATTTTACATCATAAAACCTTCTTCATCTTCCTTTTCAATTATTTAAATCCTACCCCCTCTCCTGGGTCCAGTATAAACCCCACCACCTCCAGGAGGTCCTCCTGGACCCTCCCGGCTCTCAGGAATTCCTCTTCCCTCAGCTTCCAGGCAGCAGGCATTATCTGCAGGATGGCCTCCTCAGGGACCCACGCTGCCTGAGGAGAAGGGCCCTGGGGACCAGCGTGGCCTTTCCTCACAGGCCCTGTTCGTTTTATCGCTAACCTCAAACCCAAGTTCCCCACTCAGCAAAACCAGAGCTCGGCAGTGAACTTCATCCAGCCTCTAGATCCAGCCCTTCTAGAAGACGGCAAGGTGGTAATTCACCACCTATTAGAGGCTGCCCCTCCAGATCTCACTCTGCTCTGAGTCTCCTATCCATGCACATAGCACTTTTGGTGAGGGGAATTCTCTGGGTTTTTTCCTCTACCTTTTCTCCTTCTTTTTTTTTTTTATATTTTTATTTATTTCTAGGAGAGAGAGAGAGAGAGAGAGAGAGACAGCGTGAGCAGGGGAGGGTCAGAGAGAGAGGGAGACACAGAATCTGAAATAGGCTCCAGGCTCCGAGCTGGCAGTCAGCACAGAGCCCGACGCGGGGCTCGAACCCACGAACTGCGAGATCATGACCTAAGCGAAAGTCGGACACTTAACCGACTAAGCCACCCAGGCGCCCCTCTCTTTCATTTTAATATCCTTTGCGGATGGGCACTGGGAGGCTACGTAGGTGGCTGACCCTTAATCCAATACTGATATTTGGGGTTATTCAACTGCCTTAGGCAAGCACCTGGCCTTTCTGTATACAATTCACCCTACTTAATCATACATTTTACTGCACTGTGGTGTGTGTGTGTGCATATGCTTATCTTCTGTCAAGAACAAAGACCGTATCTTACTATGTGAGGCACGGCTGGTCACAGCTAACGCGGTGCTATAGGCATTCAGGGGCATTTGTTACATAAAAATGAATGAAGAAGAGAAGCATTCTCCAGACACTGGGCAGAATAAGCAACTAAAATATCCCGGACCACCTCAGATATTCTTCAAATTGGAAACCTGAACATTCGGTGCAGGGGCGCCTGGGTGGTTCAAGAGGTTGACCAACCGATTTTGTGTCAGGTCACGATCTCATGGTTCGTGGGATCCAGCCCCGTGTTGGGCTCTGTGTTGACAGCACAGAGCCTGCTTGGGAGTCTCTCTCTGTCCCTCCCTCACTCATGCTCACGCATGTGCGCTTGCGCTGGCGCGCGCGCACTCTCTCTCTCTCTCTCAAAATAAACATTTGGGGAAAAAACAAAACAAGAATTTTCAGAGCATTATCAGGGCCTGGGGCAGTGCTGCTACCCAAGACCTCAGCATCCGCTCACATGGCTGTCTTGCTTTTCTAAATAATGAACTATTTCCATGAATATTTGGGAAAGCTAATTTTAGTCGGGTTGAAGAATTCGTTCAGCTGTATCTAGTTCCAAGATCAAAAAGAAAGGAGAGTATTCAAAAAAAAAACACACAAAAAAAAACTCTATCCCAACGGAACAAGATCACAAAATCAATGCTTACAACTCAATAGGAAGAAGAAAATTCACTTGAAAATGGCTCAAGGAATCTGAAGACACAGGACTGGCTAATGATCACTCGAGAAACTTTCAACATCATTAGTCATTGGGGAAATACAAATCAAAGTCGTAATGAGTTAGAACTATGCACTATCATGCCTCTACTCAAAACGGCTCCCCATATCAAGTGTTGGTGACGGTGGAAAGAAATTAGAATATCCCTACATAGCGGGTGGGAATATAGAATGGTACATATAAGGTACATATGTAAAAAGGTAAATATATACAGACCATACAACCCAGCAATTTCCCTCTTAGATATGTACCCAAGAGAAGTAGCAAAAAAAAGCCTGGGTCTACAAAAGACTTGTATGCAAATGTTCACAGCATTATTCATAATAGCTAAAACTTGGGGGCACCTGGGGGGCTCAGTCAGTTAAGTGTCGGACACTTCATTTCAGATCAGGTCATGATCGCGAGATTTGTGAGTTCAAAGTCCGCATTGGGCTCTGCTCTGACAGTGCAGAACCTGCTTGGGATTCTCTCTCTCCTCTCTGCCCCCTCCCCAGCTCTTGCTCATGGGCTCTCTCTCGCTCTCTCAAAATGAATAAACTTAAAAAAAAAAATAGCTAAGAACTGGAAGAAGTACAGACATCCATCAAACGGTGACTGGTTGAACAAAATGTTGTATTTTACTCAAATATTACTCAGCAATAAAGAAAGGAATGGATTTCTGACAGATGCAACGACATAGATGAACATCAAAAACACGCAAAGTGAAAGAAGCAGACACAGAAGACTACATAGTACATTTATGTTTCATTTATGTGAGATTTCTAGGAAAAGCAAACAATAGAGACAAAACACATCTGTGGCTGCCAGGGGGTTGGGGCGAGAATGGGGACCAGCCTCAAAGAGACATGAGGAAACTTTCTGGGATGTTGGAAGTGTTTTTAAAAGTTTTTGCACGACAGTATACATTGACTAGAAGCCACTGAATCTCAACGGGTGACTCTCGTGATACACAAAGCTTATCTCAATAAAGCTATTTAAAAAAAGCAATTTAAAAGCTACATCCCAACTTCACGGAGCTTCGAAACTCTACAGTTTCAATTTAGAGGTATTATGCTAACTGAAGAGCCTCTGACTACCATAAAAGCTATTGCAGTTGGACATTAGAAATTTTCAAAAACAATTCCTATCATTTGAAGGTCAAGTTTTTTTCTGCATGTTTAAATACTCACAGAGCATTAACAATTCTCAAGGAAAGTCTAAATAAACTCCAAGGCGTCCTAAGCTTGCTTAAACCTGAGAAGCCAGCTTCCCCAAAGCCCTGCTGACAGAGGAGGAACTGGGCAGGGTAATGGGTCCATGCGGCTCTCAGCAGTGAGGGTTCTAAAGCCTTTTCCCCCAATTTCCCCCCCGGTGGAGTCTTAAACCAAACAGATCTTTTGCCTTCAGGGTCTTCCTGTCCTAGAAGACAAGGCTTGGGGCACCTGGGTGGCTCAGTGGGTTAAGCGTCCGACTTTAGCTCAGGTTATGATCTCTCAGTTTGTGGGTTCGAGCCCTGCGTCAGGCTCTGTGCTGATAGCTCAGAGCCTGGAGGCTGCTTTCAGATTCTGTGTCTCCCCTTCTCTCTGCCCCTCCTCTGTTCATGATCTCTGTTTCTCAATAATAAATAAATACTAAAAAAAAATTTTTTTTAGAGGACAACGCTCACAGCGCTCTCCTCGGGGCCCACACTCACCGCTGAACTCAACAGAACAGCTTCAGCACCAACGAGCCTTGCCAGCCCCACGCTTGTGTGACACATCTGCCAGAGGTGGCACTGCCCGGCTTGCCTGGCCAAGTGGACGTGACCCAGGCAAAATCCGTGTTCATCAGAGTACTCCAAAGAAACAGAACCAAAACAGGGTGGGCGGTGGATGGGGATGGAGGGGAGAGAAAGGGAAAGGGGAAGAGTGGGAGAGAGGAAGAAAAGGGGGGAAGGGAAGAGGAGGGAGGGAGGGAGGGAGGGACGGTGGGCGGGGGAGGGAGAATAAGGTAGGTTTCTTTTTAAGGAACTGGTTCATGCAATTATGGGGACCCGTAGGTCCAAAATTTGCAAGGCAGACTAGCAGGCTGGAGACCTAAGGAAGAGTGGATGCTACGGTTTCCGGTGTGCAGGCGGTCTGAAGCTATGAATTCCTCTTCCCCAGGGACCTCTATCTGCTTCCTGACTCCTGACTCCTTGGAGGCCCTATGCTCACACTTGGGCACAAAGCGTCTATGCCTCAGGGCAGGCCGCTGCAGGCACGCGCCTAGCAGGAGATACACAGCCCTAACACTCCGTGCAGCCAGTCAAGGGTATCCACTCTCCCATCGCTTATTTTACAAACACGCACACCCTGACTTTAATAATAATGACGACCAGGTTGGCATTGGATCATCACACGCGTCTTTCTTCTTCCCGCTGTTCTACTGTGGTTCTTATACAAGCAGCAAAATGCCAAATGTCTATTTCAAGAATGCGGCTAAAGAACTTACAATATCAAGAAATATCTACACTGGTAAAACCTTCTCCCGAGTGTGTGTGCTTAGAATCAGCACCGTGTGGGAGTGTGGCCCAGCTCGGGCTGACCGCTCGTAACCCCTCCACCCCCACTTCCCTGCAGGAGAGGGTCCCCCACGTTACAAGATAACCTCCGAAGGACCAAGCCAGGGGCAAGCCTCAGACGCAGCGGGGACAACGGGAAGTGGGGACCGGTGGTATCTGTATTTGGGAGTCCCGGCCACCATATTTGGTGTTCTGTCCACCACGTGGACCCAGGAAGCAGAGAAGGCTGGTCTGAAGAGGGACAGGGGAGGGGCGCCTGGGTGGCTCAGTCCGTTAAACGTTCGACCTCGGCTCAGGTCGTGATCTTGCCGTTTGGAGTTCGAGCCCCACATCGGGCTCTGTGCTGACGGCTCAGAGCCTGGAGCCTGCTTCGATTCTGTCTCCCTCTCTCTCTGCCCCTCCCATCTCATGCTCTTGTCCTTCTCCTTCAAAAATGAATGTTTAAAAAAAAGAAGAAAAAGAAGGACCGGTGATGAGGACAACACATGGAGAGAAGCAAAGCACAAAATGATAAAATTCCAGTTCATAGTTTCCAGGCACCTCCTGAGACCTCAGCTACGGCCCTGCCCCTAAGCCCCGTGAGGACCTGGCATCCTTCTCACAGGGGATGATAAATCTCCGCAGGAGCTTGGTGAGGTCCTGGGAACACCATCAGCACCTTCTAGATCATGTATCTATGAAGCAAGTACTGGATTCTCAGCAAATTCCACATGTGGAGCTTGGCTTATGCACATTTCCTCTAAAAAAAGGATAATAATAACTTTCAACTGTATTTCCTGAATCTAGCAGGAGAGAATCACCTCTTTTAAAGTATGAAACACAAATCTTCAAAAGTACCGGGGGTGGGGGAGGGTGCCTGGGTGGCTCAGTCAGTTGAGCATCCAACTCCTGATTTCAGCTCAGGTCATGATCCCAGGATTGTGGGAGAGAGCCCCGCGTCAGGCTCTGTATTAAGCATGGAACCTGCCTGGGATTCTCTTTCCCTCTGCGCCTCTCCCCTGCTTATGCTCTTGCACTCTCAAATTAAATTAAAAAAAAAAAAGGTACCATTTGGAATAGGTTGAAGAATTGATCACATCAAGAAGAAATAGAATAACATTTATAGAGTTTATTCAGAGAACGGGTGGGGGGCGTGGGCTCTTTACACACACCCCTCTCATTTTAATTGTCATACCAACCTTGTATGATAGTATCTTTTTTTTTTTTTTTTTTTTTAGAGAGAGAGAGAACAAGCTTGGTAGGAGGCAGAGGGAGAAGAGGAGAGAGAAATCTTAAGCAGGTTCCACACCCAGCACAGAGCCCGACATGGGGCTCAGTCTCATGGCTATCAGATCACGACCTGAGCTGAAATCAAGAGTCGGACACTTAACCAACTGAGCCACTCAGGCGCCCCCTAGGGTAATATCTTTAAGTCCATCTTATTGGCCAGAAAACTGAGGCTCGGCAAGGATGATTACACAGCTGTGTCCTGCCAAGCTACTCCATCAGCAGCAGTTCTGTGAATCACAATCTCGTCTACAATGACGGGCCACGACTACCCTCCATCAAAATATATAACTAATTACCCGTGTATTTCCTTCTTGGTGAAACCTTTAAAACAAGCTATTTACTTCCACCATTTTTTTTTTAATTCTTCCCTAGTTTCGGGATCAAAATGTCCAGTTTCTTCATTTGGCTTTTTCTCACTTCAATTTCAACTTCTGCAGAATCGTACGTTTTCCAAGCCAGAGGTCATCAGCAAAATAATCACCCAGCTGCACCTAATTTCAGTTAGATGAATTGGGGTTGGTGAGCCTTGGCTTTTCCTAACAGTACAGAGTCATTTCTGCATGGACATGATGCCCTAAGGCTCCCTCAACCCTCCGGCAAATTCAGAGACCAAAACCACTGCTCTCAGTGCTGAGCGGGCAGAAACTCGGGAGAGAAAAACGCAAGTGCCTTTTCCACCCTGTGTTCGGAGAGAAAAACATCCAGAAGAGACTTCGAGGGGGAGCTAGAAATGTGGGTTCTGCTGGGATCTCAGAATGGTGACTACCAAGTACAAAAGCGACGTCTGATTAGCTACAGCTGTCTCTCTGCGTGCGTGGCAACGCCGACCGTCCCCGTTTTCCGGCCCGGCAGCCCGTGTCCACCCTGGGCAACTGTGGACACTGCGACGTAGGGGTGGGAAAGGGCATGGAGCTCCAGGCAGGATGCCGCACAAGTCAGGCCAAGGTCAATGTGCAGCACCGTCAAAGCTCAACGAAACTCCACAGCCTTAAGCGCCATCCCAAAGGGGCCTTCCGTCCCGCGAAGAGGCTTCCTCCCCCACCCCCCGTTTCCAAAAACTGGGGCAGGGACCAGGAAAACAGAGGTCGTCATATCACACACAAAGGCAACAGATACTTTAGCACAGTCCCTCCCCCCCACCCCTCCACCCCCAGCAGGTTAATTATTCATGGCGAAGTTGGTAAGTTGGTCTTGTTTTCCCAAAAGGCAGAGAGCCATCATCACATCTCCATGTCCGGCTGCCCCAATGCCCACATCACCGTGGACAGAAACTCTGAATCTTGGGTCCCACCCCCAGAATCTGCCTTTTCATAAGCTCTCCAGGTGGTGAGACCGCATGTGAATGTCTGGGAGACACCAGGCTACTTGTCCGCAGGACAAAACGTGCCTTATCGATGGACCCATCCTGTTTATAACCTTTTGCCTTCCCCGAGCGTCCATTCGTTCACTAAGTAGGCATTCGTTTGTCACTTGGCAAATATTTACGGGATGCCTACTAAGTGACTCAGCGCCTGGCACTGTCTAGGGGAGATAAGGCCACCCCGGTGAGCAATGCGAGCATAGGCTCCACTGCAAAGAACTTTCTTTCCAGTTGGGAAGCTAAACACCCAACAAGAGAGCAAGCAAACAAATGAAGGGGGGCATCACACACAGCGACAGTGCGACCAAGAACGTAAAGAGAGTGTAGAGGTAGAACTGAGAAGTGTGGGAAAGAACTTCCGGTTGGAAGAGGAGACTCAGAAAGGCCTCTCTCTTGACATAACCTCACAGCTGACTGGTGAACGTCAGAATGAGCTCGCCATTCAGAGAGGGAGGGAGAGCCTTCCAGGCAGAGGGAAAAGCCTGTCTGCAAAGGCCCAGACTCAGGACAGGGGGCTGGTGTGTTTGAGGAAAAAGATACAAGGTGCTGGAGGGCAGCGAGCCGGGGAGAGTGGACGGTGGCTAAGGAGGTGACAGCGACTACTAGGCAGGGCCAGGTCAGGCCAAGAAAGCAAATGTCGCCCAAGTACCTTGGGAGACGGGCACTGAGAGATTCTGAGCGGGGAATGACATGCGCTGTATATACAGATATATGGCGCTCGCCTCTTGTAGAGAGTCTAGACTGGATAAGGAACAAGAGAAGACCTAGGGAGCCAGCGTTTGGCTCGTTGCACATTCTAGGTGCAGCAGGACAGGTTGGAGACAGGTGCAGACTGACCCCAAAGGCTGGCTGAGAGCTTGTGCTGATCAGATACACGAGGCAAGTGAGACCATCCTTTGGGCACCAGGCAGTCAAGGGCCTTGCAGACAGAGGCGTACGAGGAAACCCACAAAGAGCAGTGTCATTTCAGACATCGGTTAATTTAGCAACATCTTTGCTAAAGGAAATGAGTACATACTTTTTGACCAGCCCCTGGCGTATCTATCCTACAAGCACATTTGTGGGCGCGCAAAATGCCATAGCTTCTAGGCTATTCGTTACATGTTTATATAAGCAAAGGATCGGGAATAACTCAAATGCTGAGTAACAGGGAACTGGCTAAAATAAATGTTGACTTATCCCTACAGTGAAATACTACGCAGCCAAAAATAGGAACAAGGATACTATCATATGCGGTTTTTTTATATACGTATAGTTGGGTGTGTGTATGTGTGTGTGTGTGTGTCTTTTCAAGACTAACATGGTGGCATGACGAAAGTATATTAACAGCACGTATGGCATGGAATGGTACCAGCTATGTAAAAAAAGGTCTTAAAAATCTTTAAAAACATATTTAAAATTTTTACCACGTGAATATAAAGCCTATCCAAAATAACTAAATAAAATTTAAACTTTACACAAACGCACTAGAATAGGTGGGGAAAAAGATGGGGGCACGTGGTGCTGGGACCACCATAGGGTACGTGAGGGGTGAGATGGAGAAAGGGGGAGACTTCCAGGAGGGGGTAACACAGGGGCAGAGTCTCCCAGGATGGACAGGCATCCCTCACAAGCCAAGGCAGAAGGTGTTCCAGACAGAGGCATGAACATACAATCAAACAGGGTCCGTCCAAGAGCACACTGGTAGTTTTGGGTTTCGCTGAAGCTCATGGGGTTCCAGAAAGGCCAGCAGGGTATGAGCCGGGACAGGCTGATCCAAAGCCAGCCCTTGCCTGACATGCCAAGCAGTTGGGACTCTTCCTAGGAGTGACGAAAGGGGGACACAGTGACATGATCGAGTGCGCAGTTCTTCAAGGAAATTCTGGCAGCGGTGTGGAAGATGGAGAGAGGGGGTGGGGAGGAGGGGCAGGCTGGTGCCTACTTCAGAAGCCCAGGGGCTGCCTGGGTGGCTCAGTCGGTTGGGCAGTTGGGCAGCTGACTTCGGCTCAAGTCATGATCTCGCGGTCCGTGGGTTCGAGCCCCGCGTCAGGTTCTGTGCTGTCAGCTCGGAGCCTGGAGATTCTGGGTCTCCCTCTCTGCCCCTCCCCCGCTCAAGCTCTGTCTCTCTCGGTCTCAAAAATAAAATAAACATTAAAAAATTAAAAAAAAAAAAGCAGCAGCAGCAGCCAGGTATGGCCCTCTTTCCTTCTGTGGAGGAAGCAATGATAGCAAAAAAGGAACAGATACAAGAGAGAACTAATTCCATGGGTGGGCCCAACAGGAAAAAGGGATAATTCTACATCTCACACGAGCTACTACGATCAAGAGAAGGAACTGAGAAAAGCAGCAAGGTTAGGGGATGGAAGAGGAAGGCAGAATGGTGGTGTTCATGCCCCCGGTGGTATCTCCTTGAGCAATTCCACTCAGGTCACTGGATTTTAGTTGCCTTACTTGTAAAACGGGGATAACATCTATCTCAGAGGACTATTCCCATCACGAAATGAAACGTTTTCCACACTGCACCTCCCATACGGCCTGGCACACGGTAGGTTTTCAATAAGAGGCAGCCTTGGGCACTGGAGAGATTGTAAAAAAGAACGGTAGAAAAGTCTCTACCACAGAGAAATGCCTAGTTTGCCAAAGTAGGGTTTTCAAGGGAATTTTTAGAAATTAAAGGAGGATGTATGTGATTCTATTTCTTTGAGTTTATTTCTTTGAGAGAGAGAGAGAGAGAGAGAGAGAGAGAGAGAGAGAGAGAGAATCCCAAGCAGGCTCACACTGTCAGTGCAGCGCCCAATGCGGAGCTCAAACTCATGAACCATGAAATCACGACCTGAGCCCAAATCAAGAGTCAGACACTTAACCGACTGAGCCACCCAGGTGGCCCTTTGATTTTATTGATTCCAAGTGTCATTCCTCAATGGTCCCCAGACTAGCCCTTACCTTGACAGGCCTGAGACCAGGGAGGAGTATGAACAGAGGGCCCTAGACACTGGCCACGGCTGGGCAAGCAACTCAAAGCCCAAGCCTTTGCCAAAAGAAGGCCAATTCACTAGGACCAGTCGAGACTGGCTTGTTTCAATTCCAGGCAAACACCAGCATCTATAAACCCCCAACAGCCAAACCAGCTCTGTAACTGTCTGGGCTGTTTCACTTCCTGTGTTGTGTGTGCTGAACCTCTAACCGTGACAGCAAAGCACACCGAGATGACCATCGCGCTACAGACTTGCAGGTACATCGTGAAAGGATTTTCCGATAAAGATGAAGTGGGCAATGAGACCGAAGTCCAGCCACATCTAAAGTCGATGCCCCCCTTCATTGTCTGTAATTATAAATGACCTCATATGACCTGCAAAATTTACCAGGAGTTAAAAAAAAAAAAAAAGTTCAAGACTTACTACAAAACATATAAACAAAACTCTCTTCCTTAGTCATGCTTATTAAACTAAGTCTCTTTTGTAAGCCTCTTTGCTTGGCTTTGAAGAGGTAACTCAGGTTAGTCTTGCCAAGGGAAAAAAAAAAGTCATGGGGATTTTTGAACCCCCAGTAAGAAGTATCCAGAAACATACAATTTGTGCCACTTCTTTCCAACTCTGAGCCCCCAAATGCTCTCTTGACTGAAGTAAGAGACGGTCAGGAAATAGGACCACGCTTGTCCCCCAAATTGCCACTCTCCTGGTGACGTGCCGTGGGGCTGCTGACCGGCCGGACTGTGCTACCATAGTGGAGAGAAGCGACGTTACAAGGTCTCTCTGATGTGACCAGGCATAAGCTCTCCAGCAAAAACAGAGCTCAGGACGGGCCTGGCGGGTCCCAACTGGCCTAACCGAGTTAGGCCACAGGAGGGTTACGACCTATTTGACAATGCACAGGTGCGCTGTAAGCCCAAAGGTCAGCTACCCTTTATATTCCATCAAGCAGAAAAGAAGAGCCAGAACCCAACCCGACGACATTCAATTCAAGGCCAAAGAAAATAAACAACAAAGGTCAGAAACTTAATAAAAATTAACATGAAAACGGACAGCCTTGGGCAGCCTCCTGAGGAATTCTATCAGACGTCCCAGCCGAATCAAGAGCAGAATGGCCTAATTTTTTTCAAAAATGGTTCTCTAGGAAGAAAGAGTTCTGCCTTCTGTCTTCGGATTCCGAAGCTCATTAAAATATACGTACACTTCGCCTACCCTAAACCCAAGCCCCTTGTTAAAAAAATAAAACAGCCCTTCCCAGATTACATAAATTACCATTGACTTCTGGGTACTGTCCCTGCCCTTCCCTTGAAACTCTTCTTTAATGTGGCGTCCCGGGCCATAAGCTTTGTCTCTTTCCTCAACAATAAAAATTCCAACTTTCAAGGGTGGGCGGTACACTTTCTGGGAGAGTTAGAGAGCGATATTCTTGGGATATTGTCTTAGGTATGTATGAGTTAGAACTGCTGACGGATGGACGAAATATGCGCTTCTTTTTGCTCTGGGCACGCTAAGCGGCTTCTGGTGTGTGCTCTGAGATTGTCCAGACTGCCTGGCTTATGGGGGGGAGGAGGGGGGTACCGGATGGCGAGGCGCGGTGAGCTCATTCCCAACCTGCTTGTCAACATCAGACTCGGGAACTTTCCCCACGGTTATTAAGGAAGGACTATCACATGCTCCCATGTGAAAGGGGCTGCGTGGGGCTTTTTCCCCACGCAAAGCATCCATGCCTCTTAAACTACTATGTCCATCCCCTAAAAATTCAAGATCTATTATTTCAAACCCACGCACAAGGCAATTCCTGAGCTAAATCCCCCTGGTTTTATCAAACCGGTGGTTACTAACCCATGACCTTCTGGATGACGTCCCCATAAANGATCGTCAGATTCTAATCTCACACCAAACCAACAGCAGAAAGAAGCAAACTGGCCGAGCAGGGCGTCACAGCTGCTCGGGATCAGGTAGTCTCCCGCCCCCAGGAAAACCAGGCACACGTGTGGGGCCCCTTCTTTCGGGTGTTCCTGGGCGCGCACTCGCCTCTCCCAGGCGCGCACCCACGCACACACTCGGGGCGCTCCAGGCACGCTGGGGACTGCGTTTCCTCTCCCTCACGGCAGCCCATGCCCAGTCCTCAGCCTCGGATCAGCCTGGTGGACAGGAGCAACACACGCCTCCTCCAGCCTCCGCGCCACACACGTGGGAAGGCGCGTCCAGGTGGTGCCAGAAGGGAGGAGAGAAGCGCAGAGGCTGGGAAGGCCGGGGAGGAGGAAGGAGGGAGGTCCGAGTGGCCAGTGGCATCTCGGGTCCCCGGGCCGGCGGAGATGCCTCGGAAGCCTGGAGGATGGAGAGGGCGCGAGCGCAGAAGAGCAGCGGGGAAGGAAGAGAAGGCTCGAGAGGAGGGGGCAGGGGGGAGGGGGTCGCTCACCCAGGGTTTTGACGGCGATCTGCCTGGTGAGGGGCGGCGGCAGGTTGATGCACACCAAGTCCACGTCCTGATGCAGCAGCACCTCGTCAATGCGGCTGGTGTAGAAGGGGACGCTCATCTCCTTGGCCAGCTCCTCCGCTTCCTCCTGCGTGCGGCCCCACAGCGCCTTCACCGCGAAGCCCTCGTCTTTCAGCAGCGGGATGATGACCCGGGCCGTGAGGCTGGTGCCGAACACGCCCACCCCGGGAAGCATGGCTGCTCCGGTCCGCCGGGTTCTGCTTCAGCCCAGATCTCCGGTGCAACACGCTCACGCACACCACTCTGGCCAGTCCTGCGCCCGGCTCGCCGCGGTGCGCCAGCCGCCCGTGCAACCGGGCAAGGCGCCCGGGTGCCGAGAGCGCACCGAGCTGCAAGGCGGAGCAGGCTCGGGGCGCCTCAGTACGGCGTCTGCTGCAGCGTCCGCCACGCGGGGCTCTC
>NW_027530974.1:11868031-11885254 GCF_008692635.1 Crocuta crocuta
GGTGTAACCCAGCGAGGTGTGAGCCGCGCGGCGGGAGCGTTTCCTACGTGCCGAGAATACCCTGGGGAAGCTTTCCAGGCATTCCGTCTTAATCCCCGCGCTGACCTTAAGGTTATTGGAAACCCATTTAGCTGATGATGTAATTGAGTCCTGGGAAGGAAAGGTAAGTGACTCGCGCAAGGTCACACAATAGGTGGGCGGCAGGCCTGCTACTGGAGTCCAGGCTAGGCTCCAGAGTTTGGCCGGTGAGCTGGAGAGTTCTCTCTGCTTATAAGGGATCTTGCTCCAGTCGTGTGCCACCCTTCCCGTCGCGCGTGCAGGGTCCAGCCGCCTTCCTCCCAGTCTTCCTAACAAGCTCTGCTGTCCCCGCGAGGCGAGCCCCTGCCATGCGAGGGGTCCCCGACGTGGCTGCGGCACGTGTGTCCACGTCGGGGTTCCGAGACCCAGGCGAAGAGGACGCCCTGGCCAGGAGCTCTGCCAGTTGCTCTTCTTTTGCAGCTTCCGGTGGCCTGGGCTCCCCGATCTCTCCCCCACCCCCACCCCCTGCTCCTTCGGAGGGGGGTGGGGCAGGCTAACCTAGCTCTGCGTCGTCCCTGGAGCCGTGGGAATCCCGCGCCTGTCTAGTTTCCCACATCCTCAACACCGATCACACTGGCATGTGTGTAGTAAGCACTCAGTAAATATTGGCTAAATAAACGAATGTTCACCGAATGTCCGCTTTGTGTCCGCGTGGTGCTGGGATGCGTGAGCCAAAGCGGAAAGGGACCTGGCTTCTAGCTCAAAGTCTCTTGAGAGGTCAGGGGTCCTCAGCTCGATGTGGCACATGGTCGGCTTCAACACGAGCGGAAAACGTGACGCTTGTAACCAGGCACGTGGAGAGAGCAGGAAACCAGGGAGGCTACTGTGTTGCAATGGAGGGGAGGCGGCTGACCCCAGGGCGTTCGTTAAAAGAAAGGCACAGAGGACACGGAGTGCTCTGAGTGGCTGCCAACAGCCTGGGAAGGTCTGAAACAGAAGGAGTATTGCAGTCCGTACTGACAGGCTGCTTTGGAGCAGTGGTTTTGTAAGAACCGAGGCAGGAACGCCTACTGGGGTAAGGGGTGCAGGCAGTGGTGTCAGGAGGCAGCGGGGTGTGGAGCTTGGGGTGGGGGTTGGAAACACAACCGGAGCGCCTGGGGTTGACTCTGGGCTCTGCCATTTACCAGCCATGGGACCTTATGCGAATTCATCTTTTGGTGCCCCAGTTAAGTGTGTTAAATCTGGGTGATAATGGCATATACGAAGGATTTTGGAGGATTATCAAGTCCTTAGGATAGTGTCTGGCCCATCGCAAGCTCTAGATAAATAAATATGGTAAGTAAATATGGAGAGGGGTCTGTTACCAACATCATTTCTTGATAAGAGAGATAGCTGCACAAGGGCAAAAATATCGAGCCAGTAAGGGAGTTTCGTTGGTGTTTTCTTCTTTATTTTTTTTAATGCATTATTTATTTTTGAGAGACAGAGCATGAGCTGGGGAGGGTTAGAGAGAGAGAGAGGGAGACACAGAATCCGAAGCAGGCTCCATCTAGGCTCTGAGCTCGAACCCATGAGGAGTGAGATCATGACCTGAGCTGAAGTCGACAGTTAACCAACTGAGCCACCCAGGTGCCCCTGTTTGTGTTCTTTTCAAGGGAGCTCTATCCATAACATCAGTGTGAATAAAAATAAGCCGTACTTCTGTGTAATATCAAAAGAAAATGATCACATTTGATTCTCATCAAATATATGAAACAAACATCATCCATGTTTCATAGAAGACAAACCAGAATCTTGGCAGCACCTCAGACCTACGGGTCTAAAACAGAATGCTTCACTTCCAACACCCCTCCCCCGCCCACTCTGTCCCTCCCCCAGTCACCCCCATCTTAACAAAGGGCACCACCGGCCCACCAGTTGGCCAAAAACCTGCGTGGCATCCAGGGCTCCTCGCTCTCATACGCTCTCTAGTCGAGCGTCAGCAGGTCCTCCGCTTTCAAAATGCACCCAGAGTCTGACAGCTTCTCTGCCCGGTGGGGACCCGGGGTCACCACTGTCACTGCCTGGACCACAGCATTCACCTCCCGGCTGGTCCACCTCCTTGCACGTTTAGTGCTTCCCCACAGTCTGTAGTCTGCACACAGCACCCAAAGGGAACCTTTAAAAGGTAGGTGCCATCACATCCCATCAGACTTGACACCTAGCGGTGACTAAACCCCAACGTCCTCAGGATGGCCTGAAAAACTCCTCCTGAACTGACCCCTGCCTTGCACGTCCCTTCACCTACGGCCTCCACCCCACAGCCGTGCTCCGGCACGCTGGCCTCCTCATCATGCACTCTACAGACACAGCCCCCTCTTGACTCAGGGCCTTTGCACCTGCCGTTTCCTCCACACGCCCCCTTCCACGCGCGCCGCCCCTACGTATCCACCTGGCTCACTCTCCTCTCTTTACTCCCTAACGTGACATTTTGTCAAATCCCATCACTTTGTCTGGTTTTATTTTCCTTTATCGCTCCTCCCACGGCCTCGCAACATATGATATGCCTGTTTATCTGCTTCTCATCCGTTTGCCTCAAGATTTATACACGTGTGGAGGTCAGAAGTTTGCGGGTCTTGTTCACTCCTGGATGCCCAGCGCCTGAAATGGCATCGGGTACCTGTTAGACACTCACTATGCGTTTGTTGACCAAATGCTTAGATGCTCCTCTACTAAACGATCTTTTATGGCGAGGGCTGTATGAGTTAATATTTATCAACTCCTTAGAACTATGCCAAGTGCCATGTGCAAGATTCAGGCCCTGGAGGGTCAAGGCTGAGTATGCAGGGCCCCTGCCTTCAGGTTACTCATGCCTGCGGGCCTGTTGATTGGAGATATGAATCGACAATGGCAATGCAATGTGACCACGCCATGGTGGGGACTTGCAGGGGCCGATCTGGGAGTCGGGAAGGCTTTGAAATCAAAATGGGAAGCCTTTGTAGAGGGAGGAGAGAACTAGACTCAGATTTTGTTTGTTTGTTTTTTACATTTATTTATTATTGAGAAACAGAGACAGAGCATGAGCAGAGGAGGGGCAGAGAGGGGGGGGGAGACACAGAATCTGAAGCAGGCTCCAGGCTCTGAGCTGTCAGCACGGAGCCCAATGTGGGATTCAAACCTACGAACTGTGAGATTATGACAGGAGCTGAAGTCAGATGCTTAACCCACTGAGCCACTCAGGCGCCCTGAGACTCAGGTTTTGAAGGACTTGCTGGAGTTAGCTGGAATAAAGAGGGGAGAATATTCTAGATGGAGGGAGGCTAAAAATAGGCTAACTCAAGGGGTGCCTGGGTGGCTCAGCTGGTTAAGTGTCCAATTCGTCATTTCAGCTCAGGGCCTTCTCTCATGGTTCGTGAGTTCAAACCCCACGTCAGGCTCTGCGCTGACAGTGCAGAGCCTGCTTGGGATTCTCTCTCTCCCTCTCTCTCTCTGACCCTTCTCAACTCTCGGGTGTACACAGGTTCTCTCTCTCTCAAAAATAAAATAAATAAGCTTTAAAAATAGGCTAGCTCAAGGTGGAAGGGTTTGTGTGGAAAAGGCTAGGACATGACATGACAGATTGTCACCCAAAGACTTAGTGCAGACAGTGAACAGTCAGATTGGTATTTTAAAGATTAAAAAAAACATTTTTTTAAGTAATCTCTATACCCAAAGTAGGGCTTGAACTCATAAGCCTGAGATCAAGAGTCACATGCTCTACAAACTGAGCCAGCCAGGCACCCCAGATTGGCATTTTAGAACTGTTCCTCAGGCTCTGCTTCGGAGGTGAATTGCAAGGGGCCGCACCACACACAGCCCAGCAAGGAGCCCGCTGCAGTGCCCCGAGTGTGAAAGAAGACACAGGCATGCGGATGAAAATGCAGGCACAGGTACATGGGATAAAACAGGGCACTCTGCTATAACAAGATGGAGTGTCCCAGGCTTTGCAGCTAATTGGATGTGGGAGGTGGGTGAGGAAGAATTGGGGTGACTTCGCAGGTTGGAGTTGGTGGAGAAGCTGAGTGTACATTTGTGTCTCACCTGGTTTGCAGTACTGGGCAAGGGAGGATTGCTCTTAGCACTCATTGATCCTGAGCTTCTGATAACGTGGACCTTTGAACCCCAGGGCCTTTGCACATGATACCCCTCACAACTATCTGGTGTTTATTCTTCACGTTCTTTGTGTGAGACCCTCTTAAACCCGGATCCCAACACAACAGTTCTGAAAATAAGCCTAAAATTTTATTTCCCCTCATTCAATGATTTATCTGCCAATCTCTACAATTTGCATTTGGGTAAAGAGTTCAGGCTCATTTTCCTGTTGTTTAAGCTGATTGTCATATGACCCCCAAAAGAACATTCTAAACCTTTCTATAGAAATAAAAATAGTGTGGGGGCACCTGGGTGGCTCAGTTGGTGAGCTTCTGACTTTAGCTCAGGTCATGATCTCATGGTTTACGGGTTTAAGCTCCACATCGGGCTCTGTGCTGACAGCTCAAAGCCTAGATCCTGCTTTGGATTCTGTGTCTCCCTTTCTCTCTGCTCCTCCCTCACTCACACTCTCTCTGTTTCTCAAAAATGAATAAATGTTAAAAAATTTAATAAATCTTAATATTTGTAGAACAAAATAATTTTGCTCTTAGTAGGTATATAACTTTCCCAAATGACTTGCTGTAGAGCCTGGAGTTCTACTAAACAGTTCTGATATGGAAAGTGCTGAAATGTATTCCTGAAGTTTTCATTAGTAGAGTTTTAAAAGTCCTCATTCATCATTGGGCACAAAAGACTGGGTGGCTCAGTCTTTTGAGTGACCGACTCTTGATTTCCGCTCAGGTCGTGATCTCACAGTTCCTGGGATGGAGCCCCATGTCAGGCTCTGCACTGACCACACGGAGCCTGCTTGGGATTCTCTCTCTCCCTCTCTTTGCCCCTCCCCTGCTCACACTCTCTCTCAAAATAAATAAACTTTAAAAAAAAAAAAAGCACCATTTCTTGAGTGCTTGCTACACATGAGCCACTAAGCGAAGCACTTTGTGTGTATTTACTCCTTGCAGCTCTTGCTGGTAAGTACGATTACCCCCACTGTTACAAACAAAGAAACCGCTACCTAAAAGTTAACTTGCCTGAGATAGGTCATAAAGGCCACGCATTTGACTGAAATCACCGCACTCCAAAATCACAATATATTACCACTAAGCCCTTGAACTTATGTTAGATACCACAGCCTCTGTTTTCCCCTGACAATTGGGCACCTGGTCCTCTAAAGAGCAACACACCTAACATTTCTCCCGTGTGTCTTTCTCTCCTTCCCTAGCAAAGGCCGACAGGCTCCCTGAGGAGGGGCTCCCTGGAACTCGGTCCATGTCAGAAAAAGCAGTACCGCCCTGGGGACGGGGAGCACGGGACAGTACTCCCCACCAGCGTCTCTCCCCCGGACTCCCAACAGGACCGGCCCTCGCACTCTCGCTGCCTCCTGCCCATAATTAATCAGAAAGAGCTTTTAAAAGCATTAGCCGTGGGGCGCCTGGGTGGCTCAGTCGGTTAAGCATCCGACTTCGGCTCAGGTCATGATCTCACAGTTCGTGGGTTCGAGCCCCGCGTCGGGCTCTCAGAGCCAGCTCAGAGCCTGGAGCCTGCTTCGGATTCTGTGTCCCCCCTCTCTCTCTGACCCTCNAATTTGATTAACTTAATATTTTAATATATATGGAGACAAAAATAAATAAAAATAAAAGCATTGGGCATCTTGATTAAAGCCCTCCACTGCCTTCCTGCCGCCCTCGTAGGACCACCGAAGGCCCTCGCAATGGCCGGAAAGGCGCTCTGTCTGCCCCTCTGTCACAGGAATCGGATTCTTGGGCCCGGCAAGGACAGAAACGAGACCAGACCTAAAAATCAGGGACACAGGGGCGGCTTCACTGAGGCTGCAGGTGGAGATGAAGGAAGACCCAGCGCCCAGAGCGCGGACGCCCCGCTTATATACGGACTGTTCCTGCCCAGGGTCCCACTCTGGTCCAATAGGCTAATGAGGGAAGGGGAGGGGGAGGATGCCTCATTCTGATTGGTTAGAAGGGCCTCGTCCTGATTGGTCGATATTAGCAGGCAGCTCATTGGTGCTTTTCCCAGCCTGGGTCTTCGGTTTCCAGTCGGGCCTGTCTCTGGGGCCACATCCTGGTCAGTCCTGGTTCGTTTCTGCAAGAGAAGACGGTTCACAATGACGGCTCACACGAAGTGCCCCAGACGCATCTTTTTTTTTTTTTTTTAATGTTTATTTACTTTTGAGAGAAAGACAGAGAGAGTGTGAGCAGGGGAGGGGCAGAGAGAGAGAGGGAGTCACAGACTGAAGCAGGCTCCAGGCTCCGAGCTGTCCGCACAGAGCCCGACGCGGGGCTCGAACCCACCAACCGAGAGATCATGACCTGAGCCGAAGTCGGATGCTTAAGGGACTGAGGCCCCCAGGCGCCCCGAGGTGTGTAATATTTTTCACCTGGGGCTTGTTTCTCTGGCTCCTAACTGGTTCACCTCAACCCCCTTTGTCGTCCTTGAGCTGAGGGTCGGTTCTTCTGTGTCAGTGACACTCATGCCTCCTCTTGACTCCTCCCGAGTCTTGCCTGGTTGTCTCCTGCCTCAAGACACCTGCACTTTCTGTTCCCTCTGTGAAGAATGCTGTTCTTCAGCCCTTCGTTCACGTGTTGGCTTGTTCACAGCCTCTGGGGCTCAACTGGCGTGTCGCATCTTCCCCACCGTGTGCTGGTAGCTGTTCTTGGCAAATCCCCCTGGCTGCTGTCCAACACCACGCTGTTAATTGCACCCACAGCCCTTACACAACCGGTGTGAGTGTGCTTTCTTGCCTGTCTCCCCAGACTGGGGCGTAAGCTCCTTGGGCCCAGTCTTGTCTCATTTATTGCTTTATGCCCAGAGCCCACGACAGTATTTGGTACCTCATTGATACACAGTAAGTCCCTGTTGAAAGAATAAGTTAATCATATAGTAAAACAGCTTCTAACTGTCATGTAGTGGAATGGAAACATGCTTAGAGCATCGTGTCATGTTTAAAAAGCCGAAACAGGTTACCTGGGTGGCTCAGGTGGTTGAGCGCCCGACTTTGGCTCAGGTCATGATCTCACCACGTTGGTGAGTTCAAGTCCCACATCGGGCTGTCAGCGGCAGGGCCCGCTTCAGATCCTCTGACCCCTCTCTCTGCCCCTCCCCCACTTGTGCACTCTCAAAAATAAATAAAAAACATTTTTTAAAAAGCTGAAGCAATGTTGCACGTATAATATTGCAACTCTATCTTTTTTTGTGGGCCTAAAATAGACATAATATAAAATTTACCATTGTAACCATTTTTAAGTATACAGTCCCCACTGTTGTGTGTACAGCTATGTATTTTTAAGAAGAAATAAACTATCAAATGAAAAGAAAACCACTTTTTTCTACATTTCTGTATTTTCCTTACATTTAAGATTTAAAAAATGTTTTAATGTTTCAACAGTCAGCTCTGGTCACATGCTCAGAAATTTGTTTCATCTCCATCTCCCACTCTGAGTAAATGAACTTGGTGAAGAAGGGAGTCTAAATGCATCTAGCAATTTTACTAGTCCTTCAAAATACTAAAAGGAATAGTGGACCCAACTAGGTTGTATGATAACAGGGTTTTGATCTGTGTCACTCACCGGGCCAAGAGAAATGGAGACCCTGCTTAAAGCACTACCACCAAGGGACGCCTGGGTGGCTCAGTCAGTTGAGTGTCTGACTTCAGCTCAGGTCATGATTTCGCATTTGTGAGTTCCGGCCCCACGTCAGGTTCTGTACTGACAGCTCAGAGCCTGGAGCCTGCTTTGGATTCTGTGTCTCCCCCTCTCTCTACCCTCTTCCACCTATGCGCTCTCTCTCTCTCTCTCTCTCAATAATAAATAGACACTAAAAAAAACTTTTAAAGCACTACCACCAAATCCATAGCTCTCTGACTGTGGAGATGGGTTTAAAGGAAACACAAAGTGCTTGGACATCACTGGCTTCGGGGGAAAATACAGAACTTTCTGTCCTGACATGGGAAACTCCTCAGGGCAATCGGTCTCTTCATGCCCCCAGTCTCTCTGAGGCAACGCTATGTTACATAATGTTCGGCTGCCTCAGTCAGTGTGTTAAGGCATGGGGGGGTGGGAAGGGGGGAGGATCATATAATTGCTCTATAAATAAACAGAAAGAAAGTATGGTTGCTTTTTCCAGACAGATCAATAAGTACATAGGAAAACTATTTAGCATCCCAAATCATTAACACATTGCCTACACACACAGATGAGTAGACCAGAAAAATAATACTCCTAACAGTCTTGCAGAAGGTCAGTATTATTGGAGGGAGCATAACATGGCCTTTGCAACTCCAACTAAGAGCATTATTCCACTCCTTCAATTTCTGGCTTGAAGGGGAGGCACATAAAACAATATATGCTCCATTTTATTTTTTTTAAGTTTACTTTAAGAGAGAGAGAGCAGGGGAGGGGCAGAAAGAGAGAGAGGGAGAGAAAGAATCCCAAGCAGGCTCCGCACTGTCATCACAGACCCTGACACAGGGCTCTAAACCACAAATGTGACCTGAACTGAAATCAGGAGTCGGACGCTTAACTGACTGAGCCACCCAGGTGCCCCTATTTGCTCCGTTTTGGACATGTCTCTCCTCTTTATTATTCCAGGCAACATACAGATCCCAAAATCAATCACTTGAGCTATACGTATCTAAGCAGCAATATCATAACATAGACTACGGCCCTGTAATTCTATGGTTCCACGGAGGGCCACCCACAGGGCCGAGAGACCCAGGGCTTGTTCTTAGGTAGAGGAAATCCAGGGCACAATGTGGCCTGGGAGGATGATGGCAGAGAAAACATACCGTGCAACTCAAGCACAATGAGCATAGAAGGAAATCACGGTCCCCATTCATTCACTCATTCATTCATTCACTCGTTCATTCATCCAGGGACGTAGCAGAATTATTTAACACCGGTGTAGCATAAGTACCAACCAATTCAAATGCCAATGCCATGGAGAAGGTCTTGGGGGTCCCCTGCTAGGTCAAACATCAACATGTTATTCCTGGGTCCTGGTCAGGTCCCAGAGACCTTGGGGGAGAGGTCAGGGGGTAATGGGGTGGCAAAGCGGCACTCACAGCTCAGAGCAGTGGCTGAGCACGTCCACAAGAGTTTGTGCATACCAGCTGACCAGCAGCCCTTAGGTTCATGTGCTGCCTGCTGTGAGTCCCTGAATTGCTCACTGGGAATATAGAGCTGGAAGATTCCATCGTGTCCCCTAGGGAGCTCATGGCCTTGTGTATCACACAGACAGACAGACAGACACTTGCGATGGAGTGTGTGCAAAGCATAATTGTGGAGGTAAACTACAGTTTTGTGGGAGTCACACAATCACACACACACACACACACACCAGGTTGTGAGGGGAGGGAAGGCAAAGGCAGAGTGGGGGACAAGTTATGAAAAAGGAAAAGGAAATGCTCCTTGCCTCAGTTAAATTAATTTTAGAACCTCTCTAGTAAGCAATGGAGGGCCATCCCCATGGGAGTGGCAGTCCCGATTCTCCAGGGCTTCTCTTTCCCCTTGGAGTTTCTCACCAGCTAGTGCTACCATCCCCGGGATCCACTGTCCTCCCCTTTGGCCCCCCTCTGTCACCCCCCATGCCACACACCTTTTGTTTTTTCTCTCCACACACAGCCAAGACATGACTACGACTGTAAAAATTTTTTTTAAGTTTAGTTATTTATTTTGAAAGAGAGACAGAGAACAAGTGGAGGAGGGACAGAGAGAAAGAGAGGGAGAGAGAGAGAGAGAGAACCCCAAGCAAGTCTGAACCATCAGTGCAGAGTTCATCTCGGTCTCCAACTCACGAACCGTGAGATCATGACCTGAGCTGAAATCAAGAGTCGTACACTTAACCGACAGAGCTACCCAGGCGCCCCGACATGACTACTACTTTTAAACAAAAGGCTAGGAACTAATGGCAGAGAAATAATGTTGGGAATAACATTAGACTTGAGAATGTGGCTTATAAATTAAAGCATATTTATCTTCAGCTCAGAACCCCTCACGGGGCCTCCCTACCTTTACCATATCGTGGTATACAGAAAAATTGTATTTGACAGCACACTGGGGTAAACCAAGGAAGGCCTCATGCAGCTGGGGTGACCTGCCTGTGGGTGGTTGGATCCTCCGAGGAAGGAGAGACCATCTCTCAAGTAAATTGGGAGATCCCTCTGGCCCATCCCACTCCCCAGGGCTTGGGAAGTTTGCTTGTGTCCCAACTGGAAGACTGCCATCTGGCAGGAGCGTGGCACTCATGAACGAGCAAAATCATAGTCAGAGTGAAAAGGAAGATAAGCAATAGAGTGCCTGGCTACCAAAAAGCAAAAAAGCATAGCAACAATGCTTAAGGAGAAAAGCCTTGTCTATGAGAGCCTAAACTAAGAAAATTAGAAGTCCAAAAAAAGTTCTTGCCCCAAGAAATATCTGATGGCAATTTCCCTAGCCAAAAGAAAGAACCGGCCCCACAAGGACTCACAGGGAACTTAAAAGAAGGTCTGGTTACAGAACCAAGACCTTCTCTAACCACCCTTTGGTACAATACCAACCTCAGGCTGAACTAAATCAATATTCAATTCACTTTAATTCAATCCAATCCGATATAACCAGATAATATCCCTAGCGAAAGAACTCTGGCAGGTATGGGCAGAGGAGAAATATTAAAATAGGAAGGGCCCAGTTAACCAGTGGGTCACAACTGTGCTGTGTGGGTGGAGGCTACTTCTACCTACTGGGTCACTAGGAGTGCAAAGGCAGTGACACAGATGGCACCTTTACTGTCTTGTTCTGGCATTTCCAAGGGCAGGACTGTTACATTAAACCCTCCCCCACCTGGGGGTCAGAGAGGGAGTTCGTTTTTCCAGGACTCCATAGTTGCTGTAGTGTTTGATTTCCCAGGATCATACTCAGGTTCTGTTTCTTGAACTCTTCTTCCCTTCCTGATAAGATGAGGTTCCTGAGACACAGACTCTTTTTCACTCCACTTTTCCGAACAATAAATTATTTATCAGTAACACAGCAATCATACTTAGAAATAATAACGGGTATGTAGAGAGTAGTTTGGCCCAACAAATACAGAATGCATAGCCTTTATAAGCCCACCCAGAATGTTTACACACTTGACCATTTGTTCGGCCACACAGGAAATCACAACAAATTCCAAAGGGCTGATGTCATACAGATCATGTTCCTGCACCGCAATGCCCTGAAAATAGAAACCAATAGTAGATGTGTATTCTCCCATTCTATAAATGTGACAGTAAAAAAATATCATTCCAAATAATCTCAGAATTAAAATGAAACCATAATGAAAATGAAAAATATTTAGAAATGATAACACGAAGAAAGCATATATATCAAAACATATGAGGTACACCTAAAATGGTATTCAAGGGGAAACTTAAAGCTTAAATGAATTCTTTTTAGAAAACAAGAGATGAAACGCCTGGGTGGCTCAGTCAGCTAAATGTCTGACTCTTGATTTCTGCTCAGATCATGATCTCATGGTTCTTGAGTTCGAGCCCCACATTGGATCTGTGCTGACAATGCAGAGCCTGCTTGGGATCCTCTCCCTCTCTCTCTGCTCCTTCCCTGCTTGCTCTCTTTATCCCTTTCTCTCAAAAAATAAAAAAGTAAACTTTAAAACATATGGTAAAAAAATAGAAAATAAGAAAGTTTTGAAAAGTAATGAACTAAGCATTCAACTGAATGATCTATAAAGAAAAGAATCTAGAAGAAAAGAGAAATCAATACAAAACACGAATAAGAATATCTAAAACCAAGAATATAAGAATTATCAATGAAACCGAAAGATTCTTGATTAAAAGAACAACAGACAAATCTTTGTAAAGGCTAAGTAGAGAAAACAAAAAAGGCAAAATAAACAATATTAGGAACAAAAAAACACCATAAACAAACTTTTTGCCTATACTTTTGAAAATGTTCATGAAATGGACAACTTAACAGAAAAATATAAATTACAGAAGTGACCCAAGAAGAAATAGAAAATCTGAATATACCAATAACTATGAAAATAATCGAACAGCTAGTAAATATCTCTTCTGCTACAAGTTCAAACAGCTCGACAAGCAAATTTTTCTAACCCTTCTAAAACCACATAATTCTTATCTTAGCCAAACAATTCCACATAGTAGAAGAAAAAGGAAACCTACTCAGCTTATTTTATGAGGTTAATATAAGAAGAAAGTATTTTTTAAAGCAAAAAAGAGGTCAATACATTTTACAAATTAAGTGCAAGAATTCTAAATTTAAAAAAAAAACAAGAAAGTCTAATTTTGCAGTACATAAAAATATCATAATTAAGTAGCGTTCATCCTGTAAAAATATACATAACTCAACATTAGGAAAATGTATCAAATTACAATAAAATATGAGGATGTTAAGAGGAAGAAAACTATATGGTTATCTTGAGAAATACAGAAAAATGCAGGCAATAGAATTAAACGTTTATCTGTCTTAAAAAATAGTAAAACTTTTAACAAAGGATAAACAGCAAGTTCTTTAACTTGAGAAAATGTCCCTCCCCCTCCCCCCCAATCCCTATATTAATATCATACTTAGTGCTGAAACTTTAAACAATGCCTATGAAGTTTAGGTACAAGTTGACGTGCCCACTATCACCCCTACTACCTGACATTGAGCTGGAAGTCCTTGCCAAAGAAAAGAGACAAGAAAGAAGAGGCAAAAGAATCAAAGGGAAGGTGATAAAATGCTTCTCATTTTCAAATTGTCCTCACCGAAAATCCAAGAGAATCCTCAGAGAAACTATTAGAATTAAGATTTTCTGCGTACAAGGTCAACATAAAGATAATAGCATTTCCTTATACCCTCAATAACTAAACAGAAAATTCGGTCGAAAAAATTCTCACTTGCAATAGTAATAGAAATTATATTGAGTCTAAGAATGAGTTAAGCAAAGGATATTCAGGGTTTGACGGGGAAGCTATAACAATCTGTTGTGGCGGGGGGGGGGAAGCTAGGGGCGCCTAGGAGGCTCAGTTGTTTGAGCATCCAACTCTTGGTTTCAGCTCAGGTCATAATCTCAGGGTGGTGGGATCAAGCCCCATGTCAGGCTCCATGCTAAGTGTGAGGCCTGCTTAAGGTTCTGTCTCTCTCTCCCTCTGCCCCTCTCCCCAGCTTTTTCTCTCTCTCTTAAAAAAAAAAAGTGGGGCACCTGGGTGGCGCAGTCAGTTAAGCATCTGACTTCAGCTCAGGTCATGATCTCATGGTTTGTCAGTTTGAGCCATATTATCGGGCTCTGTGCTGACAGCTCAGAGCCTGGAGCCTGCTTAGATTCCGTATCTCCCTCTCTTCTCTGCTCCCTTGCTTGTGTTATCTCTCTCTCTCAAAAACAAACCATAAAAAAATTTTAAAGAAAAAAGAAAAGAAAGAAAAGCTGAACACATGGGCGAAAAGAAAGACTCAATATTCTTTCCCCCAGTGACTTTGCAAGTTCAATTTACAGTAACTTTGACAAAGAAGAGCAAGGAGGGGGAAAGAGCTATATGTTATCTATTGATGTATAACAAACCTCGCCCAGACTTGATGGCTTAAAACACTGGGACTTTGTGGCCAGGGATGAGCTCAGCTGGGCGGTTCACCTGCTCCCGCAAGGACACCGGGCTACGTGCTACTGGCTGCTCAGCTCAGGGCTGGACTCGCCGGCTTGCAAAGATGCCTAGACTCCTCTCTTTCTCTAGGGAGCCCCATGGCTCGTCGCTCCTCTCCCAGGCTCTCCCACTGGGGGTCCCTTCAGCGGGGCAGCCAGACAACATATACGGTGGCCTGAAGGTCCTAAGAGCACAAAACCACCCAGGTGCCCCTTAATCACTTTTGACACATAGTGCCAAGCTACCTTCCCCAACCTTTCCAGAGTTATAGAAAACCAATTTATACTCCCCTAAGCCCTTGCCAGCACTTAAAGCTGGACCCTCTAGGACTGTCTGGACCAACATCTTCTCTGTGGTTTATTTATTACCTCCAAGAAGCCTTTAGTTTCCTAGAATTCTTTTTCTTTAATATTTATTTATTGTTGAAAGACAGAGAGAGACACAGAGCATGAGCAGGGGGCAGAGCAGAAAGAGAGGGAGACACAGAATCCGAAGCAGGCTCCAGGCTCTGAGCTGTCACCACAGAGCCCAATGCGGGGCTCGAACCCACCAGCTGTGAGATCATGACCTGGGGTGAAGTCAGACGCTTAACGACTGAGCCATCCAGGTTTCCAAAAAGAAACATTTNATATATATGGTGGCCCTAAATTCCCATTTCTCTTTAGACTAACTGGGAACCATGTATTTTAATTTCAAACACTGTTTGAAGGCATGCAGAACTGCTAACCAGATTCTGGTTCTTTTTTGAAATGAGGTCTGCATTTACGGAAGTCACAGGATGTGCAAGGTGTCCGTGGTGACATCTCTCTCAGCCACCAGGGCATGCTACTACAAGGTTGATGGGCCAGTGGCCACCGATCACCTCGATGCAGGGCCTTGTCCCAGAGGTGGCATAACCGTGTTGTTTACCGATCTCCAAAGATAGAAGCCCCCGTTTGATTTTAGGTTAGTCGTTCAGCTGCTCAAGATTTCTTCCTTCTATAGATAACTTCTGTTATCAGTCGTTTTCAACTTACAAAGGATTCTACTTGGCCGAGTGCCCAGTAGGTGACCTGTCATGCCTGTAGATGAAACATAAATGAGGCCATAGTTTCATTGCGTGTTGCATAAAGAGTCTGCAGAGAAGCAACGGAAGCATCTTAGGATCTATCCACCCCCGGGGGGAGAACTCCAGCCTGGAGACACAAGAAGTCAAATGGAAATCCCAGCATTTAGTTGGAACTCTCTATAAAGAGTGTAGGACTTTTATGGGAAGCGTGGGAGATGGCAATGTGAGAGCCACGCTTTGCAAATAGAGGCTGAAGCTAGCCCAGGAACGGAAGGATGAGGTAACCAGTTTCTAAAGTCAGCTAGGCCACCAACAAGTGGGCAGCAGGGTGACGAGAAATGAGAAACCCTCTGCTGTGGCCTCTGATTCTCAGGTCAGCTTCTCTACCCAAAGCTCTGCCAAGCAGAGCGTCAGATGGCATCTCTGTTCCCCACGCCAGAGAGGCAGAGAGAGATCCAGACAAGACCAAAGCCAGGTGGGGGGGCACCTGGGTGGCTCAGTCGGTTAAGCGTCCAGCTTCGGCTCAGGTCATGATCTCACGGTTCGTGGGTTCGAGCCCCATGTTGGGCTCTGTGCTGACAGCCAGCTCAGAGCCTGGAGCCTGCTTCAGATTCTGTGTCTCCCTCTCTCTCTGCCCCTCCCCTGCTCATGCTCTCTCTCTCTCTCTCTCTCTCTCTCTCTTAGAAATAAATAAATGTTAAAAATTAAAAAAAAAAAGACCAAAGGGAACTCGCAGCTTCTTTCCACCTTCACGGTTGGCTGCTGTTGGCAGCTCTGGTCTACAGCCTCCTTCTCTGAAAAATGAGGGGAATGTTAACAGGTGTGCAGGGTCCCGTCCCATTTTTATTAATCAGCATCCATTGTCTTGTATCCATTCATCCCAGGAACAGGGAATACCTGTCAGGTACCGTGCTGGACCATTCTGGAAGTGCCTATGTGATAGGAGAAATAGCAGAAACTGAAAACGTCACTGATAACAAAATTTTGTGTGTGTTTTTGTTTAATACACAGTAAAACAAGAGGTCTGGGGTGTAACTACGGACTAGTTAAGGTCTTTTCTTCCCTGTGACTCCCCTTAACCTCTGAAGTTTCTTTTTTTTTTATAGTTTATTTATTTTTGAGACAGAGAGAGACAGAGCATGAGTGGGGGAGGTGCAGAGAGAGAGGGAGACACAGACTCGGAAGCAGGCTCCAGGCTCTGAGCTGTCAGCACAGAGCCCGACGCGGGGCTCGAACCCACAAACCGTGAGATCATGACCTGGGCCGAAGTTGGATGCTTAACCAACTGAGCCACCCAGGCGCCCCTCTGAATATTCTTTATAATACCTGCGCATAAGTTGTGTGGGAAAGCCTAACACACCTTGAAAACTGGATCCGAAATTCCATAACCACATTTTTTCTGAGAACAATGGAAGCACTTATTACTATATCCTTTTCGTGGAAACCTAACTATCCAAATATTCCTGTACTGGATACTATGCCAGTCTCATTAACATTCATGAGGTAACCAGAAACATCGAGAGTTTTGGAAGGAAAACTTGGGTTTTTGGTTTTAATCCTTTAAGAGCTCCATAAATTGTTACTCTTTGCAGGAGCCTATAACTTATCAATAAGAAAACTGAAAGGGACAGAAAACCATTTATCATTTGAACACTTGGAAACTTTCTGTGCATGCTTGCGTCCCAATCCCCTGTCTAGATTGCGTCAAGATTTGGAAATCGGTATTGCACTAGAAAAGAGTTGAGCTGCTCAAAAGTGAATTTTTTTTCTTCTTTTGAGCTAATAGAAAAGTGAATTTTTATTTTTTTATTTTTTTAAAAATATTTTTATTTATATCTAGGAGCTAGAGAGAGAGAGACAGCATGAGCAGGGGAGGGTCAGAGAGAGAGGGAGATACAGACTCTGAAATAGGCTCCAGGCTCCGAGCTGGCAGTCAGCACAGAGCGGGGGTCGAACCCATGAACTGCGAGATCATGACCTAAGCAAAAGTCGGACGCCTAACTGACTAAGCCACCCAGGCGCCCCAAGAAAAGTGAATTTTTAAATGAACTTTAAGAAAACTTCAGTTTATCAGTGGGGCTCCTAGATGGCTAGTAGGTTAAGCATCTGACTTTGCTCTGGTCATGATCTCTTGGTTCGTGAGTTCGAGCGCCTATGTCAGGCTCTGAGCACAGCTTAGACCTGGAGCCTGCTTCCCGTTCTGTGTGTGTGTGTCTATCTGCCCCTCCTTCTCTCACTCGCACTCTCTCTCTCAAAAGTAAATAACATTTTTAAAAATTTAAAAAATCCTTCAGTTTATCAGTAAAGAAACCTATAAGAGTCTACTCTATAATCGGGAGACCCACTGATTAATTACTTTTGTTCTAACCTAAGTTGTTAAACTGATGTCCGTTCTGGGTATTCCAAATAATTTAAATAC
>NW_027530974.1:11885330-11890165 GCF_008692635.1 Crocuta crocuta
GAGGTTTAGAATGCATTTATTTACCTATTCATTTCTTTTAAAAAAAAAAAAAACCTGTTCACTAATCAAGTAGATAGTGAATTACCACCAAGTACTTACACCTGTGTAACCACTGGCCTAGTCAATAAATAGAACTTCTGGCAACAGAGAAGCCCCCCCTCCAACCCCTTCCATCTCTATCCCCTCCCCACTCTCCACTGTTCTTGCCTCTGACAACAAAGGTTAGTTTTGCCAGTTTAAAAAAATTTTATATAAAAAGGAATGATATGATATGTATTCTATTTTGTATGACTTTTTTGTTTTGACTATTTTGTATGACTGTTTTGCTAGTTTAAAAAAATTTTATATAAAAAGGAATGATATGATACGTATTCTATTTTGTATGACTTCCTTAGTTGAACGTCTTGTTTTGGAGCGTCGTTCAGGGTGTTCTGCATGGCTGTAGTTCATTCATTGAAAAAAATTTCAATTCCGGCATAGTTACCATGATGCTTATTAGTTTCAGGCGTACAATATAGTGATTGCACAGTCCTATACATCACCCGGCGCTCATCACAAGTGCCCTCCTTAATCGCCATCCCCTATTTAACCCATGGCCCCAACCTCCTCTCCTCTGGTAACCATCAGTTTCTTGCTTATAATTAAGAGTCTGTTTCTTGGCTTCTCTCTCTTTTACCTTTGCTCATTTGTTTCTTAAATTCCATTTAAGTGAATGGAAATTATGAGTGAAATTATGTGATATTTGTCCTTTCCTGACTCTTTTATATCACTGAGCGTTGTACTCTCTAGCACCATCCATGCCATTGCAAATGGCAAGATTTCATTCTTGTTTGTGGCTGAATAATATTCCATTGTATTTATATTTATCCCCCCCATCTTTTTTATCTTCTCATCTATCAATGGACACTTGGGTTATGCCCATCGTTTGGCTATTGTAAACAATGCTGTCATAAACATAGGGGTGCATGTATCCCTTTGAATGAGTGTTTTTGTACTTTTTTTAGTAAATACCCAGTAGCACAATTGCTGGATCGTAGGGTAGTTCTATGTTTAACTTTTTGAGGAACCTCCATGCTGTTTTCCAGAGGGGCTGCACCAGTTTGCATTCCCACCAACAGTGCAAGAGGGTTCCCTTTCCTCCACATCATCACCAACGTGTTGTAGCCTTGTGTTGTTGAGTTTAGCCATTGTGACAGATGTGAGGTGGTTTCCCATTATAGCTTTGATTTGCATTCCCCTGATGAAGCCATGTTGAGCATCCTTTCATCTGTCTGTTGGCCATGTGTATGTCTTCTCTGGAGCGGTGTTTGTTCAATTCCTCCACCCATTTTCAAATTGGATTATTTGTTTTGGGGGTGTTGGTTTCTATGAGTTCTTAATGTATTTTGGACACTAACTTTTTACTGGCATGCCATTTGCAAATATCTTCTCCCATTCAATAGGTTGCCCTTTACTTTTGTTGATAGTTTCCTTCGCTGTGCAGAAGCTTTTGATTTTGATGTAGTCCCAATAGGTTATTTTTGCTTTTATTTCCCTTGTCTCAGGAAACATATATAGAAAAATGTTGCTACCACTGATATCAGAGACCTTACTTCCTGTGCTCTCTTCTAGGATTTTTATGGTTTCAGGTCTCACATTTAGGTTTTTAATCCATTTTGAATGTATTTTTGTGTGTGGTGTAAGTGGTCCAGTTTCATTCTCTTGCACGTAGCTGATATAGTTCATTCCTTGGATTGCTGAACAACATTCCATTAAATAACTATACAATAATCTACTCATTCACCACACTGTTCATGGATATTTGGGTTTGCTTATAGTTTGAGGTTGCTGGAAATTGTGCTGATATGAACATTCCAGTATGTGTCTTTATAGTGCATAACTCAGCATGGTTTTCTGTTGGGTGTATACCCAGTAATGAATTATTGGGTCTTGGTTATATGAATGTTCGATTTGGAGAAATAATGCCAAACAGTTTTGCAAAGTGGTCATGAAGCTTCGTTTACTCTTGGCCATCACTCTTTTTCTATTCCTGGCAAGGGAAAGTCGAGTGAGTCAGATTCTTAATGTCTTACAGGTTTCGTGGAACAAAATATCTTTTTTATGAACGCTATTTGAAGGAGTATAATTTAAAGTAATTAAGGGATTAGAGATTTAATTTCTTTCTAAACTACAGACAATTGTTTTTTTGGTAACATGTGTAAAAGTGCCGGGGGAAACATACCTTTGGGATTTCCTTGTTGCCAAACTATCTGAAAAGTAATTCCAGCCACTCAGGGGCAGAAATAGCCAAATGATCTGGGCAGTTTACACAAAACCACCATGAGATTGTAAAGGAAAGAACTGTCGCCCAGGATGGTTGGGTGGCTCAATTGGTTGAACATCTGACTTTTGATCTTAGCTCAGGAAATGATCTCAGGGTCCTGAATTAAAGCCCCATGTTGGGCTCTGTACTGGGCACGAAGCCTACTTGAAAGAAAGAGAGAGAGAGAGAGAGGGAGAGAGACAGGGAGGAGAGAGAGAGGGAGAGGGAGTGAAAGGAAGGAAGGATTGTCACCTATTCCTGGATGTACATCTAGATGTTAGATCCTGTGATCTATACGTACCTACATGTGATCCAAGTTCACCACCTCAATACCGTGTGGAGGTATGGTACGATCTATATTTTATGAATGGGCAAGCAGACACCTAGAGAGATGAGAACCCCCACCCAAAGTCACCCACCAACCAGCTGTGCAGCTGGGGGATGGGCTCTGGTAAGCCTGGGTAGGGGCAGCTTCAGGATGAGATGAGATGTAAGAAGAATCTTGAAAACTAAGTCAGATTTTGAGGAGTAGAAATACCTGGGCTTGCCGGCAAGATGACAGAGTAGGGAGCTCCGTGCATTTTGCTAGCACCCATCTCTCAAGCAGAAAAGGCCTGAAGTCACAGGACACTGAGCCACAGGAGTTTGGGAAGAGAAAGAGACAGAATACACTGGGAAGGAAACCTCATAAGTGCGGCTACCTCAAGAAACAAGCCAAAGTACACGTGGTGGAGAACACCAAATACCTCTATGAGTAGGGAAACAAAATAACCAAATTCTCAACAAGAGAAACCAAGAGATACCATTCAAAGAACACTTTCTGAATGGACAGTCCTGAACAGTCAAAGAGCCCTCTTTAATACAGCAGAACTTGCAAGGGCAGAGTGTACAGCAAGCTTTTAAAATTAACAAGAGATAGAAAACTAACCAAAATGATGAAATGGAGGAACTCTCCTCCAAAGAAATTCCAGGAAGAACTGACAGCTAAAGAACTACTCAAAACAGATATAAGCAACATAACTGAACAAGAATTTAGAACAATAGTCATAAAATTAATTGCTGGGCTTGAAAAAGCATGGCAGACATCAGAGAAACTATTGCTACAAAGACTGTGGAGCTCAAAAATAGTTATGATGAGTTAAAAATGCTATAAATAATATATATAATAAAATAGAGGTGTCCAATGCATGGATTGAAGAGGCAGAAAGGAGAATAAGTAACTTAGAAGACACAATTATAGAAAAAGAGGAAGCTTAGAAAAAGAGAGATAAACTGATCCAGAAGTATGAAAGAAGAGTTTGAGAGCTCAGCGATACAATCAAACAGAACAATATCCGTATCATAGGAATCCCAAAAGAGGAAGAGAGAGGGAAAGGTGCTGAAGGAGTCCTGGAACAAATTATATCTGAGAACTTCCCCAATCTGGGGAAGGAAACAGACATTGAAATCCAAGAGACACAGAGAACTCCCCTTAGACATAACTTGAATCAATCTTCTGCATCACATATCGTAGTGAAACTGGCAAAATATAAGGACAAAGAGAGAATTTTGAAAGCAGCTAGGGAGAAAAGGGCCCTAATATACAAAGGGAAGCCTATCAGAGTGGTGAGAGACCTATCTACTGAAACTTGGCAGGCCAGAAAGGAATGGCAGGAGATCTTCAATGTCATGACCAGAAAAAATATGCAACCAAGAATCCTCTATCCAGCAAGCCTGTCATTCAGAATAGAAGGAGAGATAAAAGTCTTCCCAAATAAACAAAAATTGAAAGACTTTGTCACCACTAAACCAGCCCTACAAGAAATCCTGAGGGGGACTCTGTGAGGGAAATGTTTAAGGAATGCAAGATACTAGAGACACCACCACAAGCATGAATCCCACAAACAAAACAATGACTTTAATCCCACAGGTTTCAATAATAACACTGAATGTAAATGGACCGAATGCTCCAATCAAAAGACATAGGGTAGCAGAATGGATTAAAAAACAAAATCCATCTATTTGCTGTCTACAAGAAAAGCAATTTAGACTGGAAGATACCTTCAGATTGAAAGTAACGGGATGGAGAAATATATATCATGCTACTGGAAGTCAAAAGAAAGCTGGAATAGCTATACTTATATCAGAGAAACTGGACTTTAAAGTAAAGACAGTAACAAGGGATGAAGAAGAGGATTATATAATAATTACAGGATTTATCCATCAAGAAGAACTAACAATTATAAATGTCTATGCACAGAATATGGGAACACCTAAATATATAAGACAATTAATCACAAACAGAAACGATCATATAGATAAGAATGTGCTAATAGCAGGGACTTTAATACTCCATTTACAGCAATGGATAGATCAACTAGACAGAAAATCACTAAAGAAGCAATGGAGTTGAATGACACATTGGACCAGATGGATCTGACACATATATTTAGAACTCTACATCCTGAGGCCATGGAATTCACTGTCTTCTCAAGTGCACATGGCACATTCTCCAAGATAGATCACATACTGAGACATAAAGCAGCCCTCAATA
>NW_027530974.1:11890253-11956790 GCF_008692635.1 Crocuta crocuta
TTAAAAATATATGGAAACAAATCAAAATGAAAATACAGCAATCCAAACTCTATGGGATGCGGCAAAGGCAGTCCTAAGAGGAAAGTACATCGCACTCCAGGCCTATTTCAAGAAATTAGAAAAAGCGCAAGTGCAAAATCTAACAGCTCACCTAAAGGAACTGGAGGTAGAGCAACAAGAGCACATCAAACCCAGTAGAAGAAGAGAAATAGTAAAACTCAGGGCAGAAATAAACAATATAGGAACCAAAGAAACAGTTGAACAGATCCATGAAACCAAGAGTTGGTTTTTTGAAAAAATAAACAAAATTTACAAACCTCTAGNATCATCAAGACAGTATGGTATTGGCACAAAAACAGACACATAGACCAATGGAACAGAATAGAGAAGTCCGATTTGGACCCAAAAGTGCACAGCCAACTAATATTTGACAAAGCAGGGAAGAATATCCAATGGAAAAAAGACAGCCTCTCTAACAGATGGTGCTGGGAGAACTGGACAGCAACATGCAGAAGAATGAAACTAGGTCATTTTCTCACACCATNGGGAGATGGGCATGGAGGAGGGCACTCATTGGGATGAGCACTGGGTGTTATATGGAAACCAACTTGACAATAGACTATTTTTAAAAAGGAGTAGAAATACCTGTCATCATCATTCTGGAACTCAATGTTCAGGATTGTGTTTTTGACTAATTGGTCTGGCTGGGTCGGGGCTTCTCAAACTCAACACTGGTAACATTTGTTGTGGTGGCTGTCCTGTGCAGTGGCAGAAGCAAAGAAGCATTCTTNAGTGGAGGATGGGCAGAGAGAGAGGGAGACCCAGAATGTGAAGCAGGCTCCAGGGTCTGAACTGTTAGCACAGAGCCCGACCTGGGGCTCGAACTCACGAACTGTTAGATCATGACCTGAGCTGAAGTCAGACGTCTAACCGACTGAGCCAACCAGGTGCCCCTTTTAATTTTTTTTACTGTTTATATTTGAGAGCAGCATCCTTGATCTGTACCCACGAGATGCCAAAAGCACCCCCTTCTCTCCCAGTTATGACGACCTAGAAGGTCTCTAGATTTTCCTTCCTCAGGAGAAAAATCACCTGTGGTTGAGAACCCTGATCCGTGTGCATACATGATGTCTATAAGCCGGTTGTCAGCAGTAAGAGGCCAGGAATATATTATGTCTTTTTGCGTTCTGCAAACTCATAAGCCAAATCTGGATACACAGTGATTGCCCCACAAAACAGCTGTTGTCATCGTAGTCCTCTTAGACCTTTTGAAATTGCTGTCCCATTAGTGCTTAGATCTCACCTCTAATGTGACCTTCTCAGGGATGCTTTCTCCAAGTCTAGACTTGTTAGTTTCTCTTCTGTCACTTTCAGCGAGGCGCTGCTGTGTTGTCTCATCAATTCCTCCGGCGCCCTGGCGTAGTAGTCAAAGAGCATGCTATGACTTCTCTATTTTTCTTTAATGTTTATTTGTTTTTGAAAGAGAGAGAGAGAGAGAGAGCAGGAGCAGGGGAGGGTCAGAGAGAGAGTGAGACACAGAATCCGAAGCAGCTCCAGGCTCTGAGCTGTCAGCACAGAGCCCAACGCGGGGCTCGAATCCACAGGCCATGAGATCATGAGCTGAGCGGAAGTTGGTGCTTAACTGACTGAGTCACCCAGGCATCCCTCTCTATTTTAAGTAAGGAAATGAAGGCCTAGAGCACTGATATGGTGTGTTTAAGATCACCCAGCAAAGAAGTGACAGGCTGGACCCCCAGTCACCTGAAGGTGGGACAGAACAGATGTTGAGCAGAGCATCAAGCGGGCTGGCATTTGGGACAGAGTCTCTGTCACAGGAGAAACCTGGAGCTTTAGGAGGAAAGCTGATCAGAAACCAGAAGACCACGGGAGGGTGGGCACCCACGGCGCCCGGATGCCAGCCCACGGCGCATGACTAACCCGGAGGAAAGGTCACATCCCGTGGACGTCGCAGCTGGGGAATCTGAGAACACTGATAAACCTCGGCGTGGCCCAGGTTTGAGGGGGGCGAGCTGCAGAGGGAGGAAGGAGGAGTGTGGAGGAGGCAGCGCCTATCCATCACCTGGGCGCACCCCCCAACCCCGACCCAGTCATCACATGCATAGATGTTTAATTACGGAGTGTGACAGGAGGTGAGGGGGGAAGGTGCGGGGCGACGAGAGCGTGGAACAGGAGCACATCTCCTAGTGTGAGGGCTGGGGAAGGTGTCCTTGAGAGGGTGGCCCCGAGCTAAGGCGCGAAGAGGAGTCAGAAGGAGTTAAGTCCCTGTGTGTGTACCGAGGTAGGTGGGTGCTCCCAGGCTGAAGGCACTGCAGGCCGGAGTCTCTGAGGTAGAGCCAGGGGGGGATGAGGTTGAAAGGGAATGCAGAGCCATAGAACATACAATTTGAGCCCTGTTTTCTTTTCCAGTGTATTTATTTTGATAGAGAGAGAGAGAGAGAGAGAGAGCACATGAGCACAGGGAACAGGGAAGGGGCAGAGAAGGAAAGAGAGAATCCCAGGTAGGCTCCATGTTGTCAGTGCAGAGCCGGATGCGGGGCTTGAACTCACAAATCCTGAGATCATGACCTGAGCCAAAACCAAGAGTCGGACCCTTAAACAACTGAGCCACCCAGGCGTCTGAAAATAAAGCTAATGTTCGATTCAATGCCCTCAATGGTGAAAGGTTCCCCTCCAAAGAGGACAAAAATAATGTACTACCTCAGCCTCAGGGGCGCCTGGGTGGCTCAGTCGGTTAAGCACCTGATTTTGGCTCAGGTCATGATCTCGCGGTTCATGGGTTCGAGCCCTGCATCGGGCTCTGTGCTGACAGCTCAGAGCCTGAAACTTGCTTTGAATTCTGTGTCTCCCTCTCTCTCTGCCCTCCCCTGCTCACACTCTCTGTCTGTCTCTCTCAAAAATAAATAGACATTAAAAATTTTTTTTTAAAAAAATGCGCTGCCTAGGGGCGCCTGGGTGGCTCAGTTGGTTAAGCATCCAGCTTCGGCTCAGGTCATGATCTCACGGTCCATGGGTTCTAGCCCCACGTCGGGCTCTGTGCTGACAGCTAACTCAGAGCCTGAAACCTGCTTCAGATGCTGTATCTCCCTCTCTCTCTGACCCTCCCCTGCTCATGCTATGTGTGTGTGTCTCTCTCTCAGAAATAAATAAAATATTTAAAAATTTTAAATAAATAAATAATAAATAAATGCACTGCCTACCAAACTGAGATATTCATGTCTTGGTCAGAGCACATCCTTCCATTTAAAGTCGCCCACAGAGGAAACCAAATGCTGATCAGAAGGTTAATGGGGGAGTGGGAGCGGGCACAAAGCCCTACTGGCCAACTAATCCAGCTGTGACCATTTGATGTTCCATTTTCTGCTAGAGGTAAGCCTATTTTCTGAGCTCCAAATCAGACCACAGAGCTTAGCAAAGAACTCTACCCTGATGTATGGTGTTAATTCATTAGCTGTCTTTCATGGCTCTTTCCTAAAAAAGTAATAGCATTAAATAATTGTTATTTAATTGTAATGTTTATTTTTGAGAGAGAGAGACAGAGCGTGAGCTGGGGATGGGCAGAGAGAGAGGGGGGGAAACACAGAATCCGAAGCAGGCTCCAGGCTGTGAGCTGTCAGCACAGAGCCCGATGTGGGGCTTGAACTCACGAACTACAAGGTCATGACCTGAACCGGAGTTGGACGCTCAACCGACTGAGCCACCCAGCTGCCCCACATTAAGTAATTATTTAATAATGTAATTAAGTAATTATACAATCACTATCATAATACATTATTTAATAATATAATGTAAATAATAGTTTGTTGCAAATTGAGTAAACCACCATTACTAGAAAGAATAAAATAACATGAAAATAAAATACAACTTGGGGCGCCTGGGTGGCTCAGTAGATTAAGCATCTGACTTCAACTCAGGTCATGATCTCACGGTCTGAGGGTTCGAGCCCTGCATTGGGCTCTGTGCTGACAGCCAGCTCAGAGCCTGGAGCCTGTTTCAGATTCTGTGTCTCCCTCTCTCTGACCCTCCCCTGGGTCTCTCTCTCTCTCTCTCTGTCTCTCAGAAATAAATAAAACATTAAAAAATTAAAAAAAATAAAATACAACACTCAGCAAAATATATGATATATAATTAAATATTTGTGTCATCATTTGTATAAAGTATTTCTTTATCCAAGTGGATAGCAGAAAATAAGCATCTGCAGATAACCAAACCAATACTCAGTTTTCTCAATTATATTTTCTCTCAATTAAAAAAAAATCTCTTTGAAAGTCTGAGTAATGGGGTGCCAAGGTGGCTCAGTCGTTTAAGCATCTGACTCTTGATTTTGGCTCAGGTTATGATCTCACAGTTCATGAGTTCGAGCCCCACCTCGGGCTCTGTGCTGACACTGCGGAGCCTACTTGGGATTCTTCTTCTCTCTCTGCCCTTTCCCTGCTTGTGCTGTCTCTGTCTCTCAAAATAAAAAGATAAAAACTTTAAAAAAATTTTTTAAACAATGAAGTAAATGTCTGAGTCATTTAAGAGCTGTATTTATAGCTTCCCTCATTATGTAAGACAGTTTCTGTCCTTTAATATTATGCATCAGACCAAGAAGCAATGACAGACAGTTCAGTGGCCATGAGCAACCCTCGCACCAGATGTAGTTTCCAAATACCATTTTTTGCTAAAAGAAACCAGAACTCCTTGGCAAAACAACTGATTCAGGATCTGGGGCAGGAATCGTTTAAGATATGGCTACAACGTGTTGTTGTGCCTGAAATCACAGCAACTACTTGAAGGGGCTCTCTCTCTGGCCATAGTTGGGTCAATCTGAATACCAAAGCAATGCTCATAAAAGATGGAAACATATCAAATATATAAAAATCACATTGCTCATATAATGATCATTTTAAAACAAATTGGTGATCTCCTTTGGAGGTTGCTAGGAGACCAACTCCAGACAGGCTGTTAAATAAAAGGAACGGATCTTTCCCTGCCTTTTCTGAGTAGCCTGTATTTCAGGGTAACTGACTTGTTGATGTGGGAAATACCTTCTATGTAGAAAGATCACAGCTAATAAAAGCAGAAGGAATGACATAATTAGAACATGATCATTTTCAAATCCCTGCTGAGTTCCTGGATCTAGGTCATGGACATCGATGGGTATGAAAACCATTAGATGAAAGGTTCATGGGGGTCTATATTATGGATAAATCAGGCTGACAATATCTAAAACCACCAGCCAACTTAACATCACTGAAGATGGAAGTAGCAGACGTCATATTTTCCTGATGCGATTCAGTAGAAATGCACACTGAACTACCATGGATCTAATCAAGACTCTGGTCTTAACTACCTGTTTGCAGACAATACAATGCGAAATTCTGTTTGCAGAATGTGTTCAATGATGGCAGGAGAAAACAATCAGTCAAATCTGGAATGTGGCAATTTTTACGGGACAAATGACCCAGTTTCTTTGACAAATGAATGGCATAGAAAGGAGGTGACCATGGGGGAACGTAAAACTTAAGGGTTATATTGTATTAGTCAACTCAGGGTACCATAATAAAATGTCAGAGACTGAGTGGCATAAACAATGGAAACCTATTTTTCTCAAGGATCTGGAAGCTGGACGTCCAGGTTCAGGGGCGCCAGCATGGCTGGATTCTGGTGAGAACTCTCTTCCTGGCTTGGAGATGGCCGCCTTTTGGCTGGGAGTTTATATGCCTTTCCTCGGTGCGTGCACATGGATGCTCTCATAAATCTTATAATCCACCGATTACATTGGGACCCCACCTTTATGGCCTCATTTAACCTTAATTGCCTCCTAAAGGCAGTATCTCCAAATATAGTCACTCTGGGGAGTAGAGTGGGGGTGCACACAAGTCATTCCTTAGCACATATCAACTAGATGCCGTGCACACACCTTCTTTGAATCCTGATTGCAACGCACCAACTGTAAAACACATTTATGGGACAGAGAAATTTTGACATCGCCTGTTGGACACTAGATGATGTTAAGAACTGTTCGTTTTTGTACAAGTGACAAGGATGTTATAGGGTTTTTTGTTGTTATTGTGACATAAATGAGTGTCTTTGGGTATTCTATTTAGTAAGCCCTGGTTCTTTTTCTTTTATCCTCAAGTTACTTAACATACAGTGTAGTCTTGGCTTCAGGAGTGGAACCCAGTGATTTATCTTTTGCATGTGACACCCAGTGCTCATTCAGAAGAGAGCCGTCCTCAATGCCCATCACCCATTTAACCCCCACATCCCCCCTTCAACCCTCAGTTTGTTCTCTGTGTTTAAGAGTCTCTTATGGTTGACCGTGTTGTGGCTGCTTTTTATTTATTTATTTATTTATTTATTTATTTAAATGTTCTGTTCATTTCTAAGAGAGAGAGAGAGAGAGACAGCGTGAGCAGGGGAGGGTCAGAGAGAGAGGGAGTGACAGACTCGGAAACAGGCTCCAGGCTCCGAGCTGGCAGTCAGCACAGAGCCCGACGCGGGGCTCGAACCCACGAACCGCAAGATCATGACCTAAGCGAAAGTCGGACGCTCAACCGACTAAGCCACCCAGGCGCCCCATGGCTGCTTTTTAAGTTGATTCCTTATCTCATAGAGGTATATACAAAAGTATTTACCTTTGAAATTATGTAAAGTCTGGGACTTGTTTCAAACTAATATGTAGGGGTGAGGGGCGGAGGTAAGGAAGGGAATATAGATGGAAGAGGATCACGCACACATTAGTTCCTGTCAGGGCTGGGTGATGGGCATTCGGGCTTTCCCTACACTATTCTTTCTACATTTGTGTAGAGATTTTTCATAACGATACAAAATATATTTGTTTTCAAGTTTACTTATTTATTTCAAGAGAGACAGAGACCGTGCGAGCGGAGGAGAGGCAGAGAGAGAGAGAGAGAGAAAGAGAGAGAGAGAGAACCCCAAGGCTCCTCATTAATGGCGCAGAACCTGACACAAGGCTCGAACTCACAAAACCGCGAGATCACCACCTGAACTGAAACCAAGAGTTGGACACTTAACTGAATGAGAGCCCCCCAGGTGCCCCACAATAAAAAAAAATGTTTTTAATGCAAAAGAGAGAGGGAGAGAGACTCAAGAAACATGATCAGCCAGACACAATGAGTAGACTTTGTTAAGCCCTTACTCAAACACACCAAGGGATTAGGAAGATTTTGAGACGCTTGGAGAAAATATACCATGAGCTGTGTGTGTTAGGTGATATTACAAATTATCATCAACTTTGATGTGTATAATGGGGAGTTTTTCTTTTTTAATTTTTTAAGGTCCTTACTGTTAGAGATGTGTATCGAAGCATTTACAGGCTGTATTGTCAGGGCTCTCCAGAGAAACAGAGCCAGTTATAGATACAGATAACAGACACAGATATGTACTTCTTTTAAGGAATTAGGTCACATGATTATAGAGGCTGGTGACTCCAACATCTGTAAGGTAGGCTGGCAGTCCAGAAATCCAAAGAAGAGCTGCAGTTTGAATCTAAACAGAATCTATCCCCTGCAGAATTCCCTTTTTTCTTAGTCTTTGTTCTAGTAAGGCCTTCAACTGATTGGGTGAGGCCCACCCACGTTGTGGTGTGCAATCTGCTTTACTCCGAGTCTGGAGGTTTAAATGTTATCCTGAAAGAAGGAAGAAAGGAAGGAAGGAAAGGGAGAAAGAAGGAAAGGAAGGAAAAAGAAAAAGACAAAACACCTTCACAAAAACTTCCGGAATAATATCTGACCAAATATCTGGACACCATGGATGCTATGGACTGAATTGTGTCCCCCAAACCCATGCATCAAATTTATATGTTGAAACTCTCACCACCCCTGCTGTATGACTGTATTTGGAGACAAAGCCTTTAGGACGTAACTCAGGTTAAACAAGATCATAAGGGTGGACCCCGAACTAACTAACAGGATCGGCGGCCTTGTTAGGTATGCATGAAGTCATGTGAGCGCATAGCAAGGTGCTGACTGCCTACAAACCAAGAGACAAGGGCTCAGAAGGAAACCTACCTGGCACCTTGATCTCTGACTCCCAACCTCCGAAACGGTGAGAAACAGATTGATTGTCCAAGCCCGTCTGTGGTATTTTGTTACAGCAGGCCAGGCTGACTAATACAGTGGCCCAGACAAATTAACACATGAAAGTAACCATCGTGCAAGCATTCATAGTATCTAGAATTTGCTTTAAGATACAAAAAAAGAAAAAGGAAAAGGAAACAGGGAGGGTAGATGAAACATGATTGGCAAAGTGTTGATACTTATTCAAGATAATGGATAGATGGGGTCCCACTACATTAGTAGGTGAAGTTTTCTATCATAAACCACGGAGAAGAAATATTCATGCAGCTCCCGTGTTCCAACCCAATAATGACAGGAAGAATTCACCTGCCTTCTTCCTACTTGGAAGATGAACCTTTTAATAATGAAATTCTTTAAGTACTTTTTTGTTCAACTCTGATCTGTAGTTTGCTTTTTCCTTTTCAAGCAGCAGGTCCTCATTAAGGTATAACTCAAGGACATAGCGATTATTAAAATGATCATCGTATCACAGAGTGGGAAGAACACAGTAAAAAAAAAAAAAATCCCTGTCTTGGGCAAAGCATGTCATTCAGGGTTTTCTACTACAGAAACTCAAGAGCTGATAAGGGTGTTTGAGATTTGCCTTCCAAAGACCTAGATAACGTATCATATTATCATGTAAATCTAAGAAGATTCAAAATGCAAACTGCTATATTTCTAGGGTTCTCATATTTGGCCTGGGGAGAGCTTAGACTATTTTCTTCTAAAACTGAATATTCATGCAAATATCTGTATCCAGCTTCCTATTCCTACGTTTCTGGTTTAGCTAGGTGAATGCTAAATGGTGTCATCGGCGAAAAACCACCAGAACCCAAGTTTTTAAGGCTCTTTGATTTTTCTTAAGAAGAGCAGAAGCTTTTCCATCTAGTAATAGATGCACTCTTGAGGGTTAAGGTGTTTTTATTATTTCAAGAATAGGTATTTTCAGAAACCTCATGCTCCCTATGGAAATTTGCAAATTAAAGAAAATACCATTAAAAATTTTCGGCACAAGCAGAACTGGGTCAGAGAACCTGTTGAAATGGACGGAAAGGAAGAGCCTCCCGTCTGCTCTGTCCCCTAAATAATTCATCGGTGGGGCCCGAATGGGCTTGAAAATTGGGACTCGGCTTAATTGTTTCTAAGTGAAAGTGGAAATCGAGTTTTTAGGGGAGTCGTTTGCTGGGAAATCTTGACCAGTATAAATGACAGCCTTGCCGCCCTGGTGCCCTGATGTGACCTTTCGGTGCACTCTTCCAGGTCTCCGATCGTCCTTTTCGGGTCTGAGAGGTATGGGCGGGGCCATCAACCCTGTGTGGGCTTCCGGGAAGAGCCGCCCCCCACCCCCCAGTCCTGAGAGCGGCCAAGTCCGGACGGTGTTGTTGAACTTGGGCTTCGTGTCAGGCGGGGCAGACTGGACACTGCGCTGCCTGCAGGTGTCTCTGCCAACTGCATAAAACAAAAACAAAACATTCTGGGAAGGGGGAGCGGGTCAGTCTGTCAGCGTCTAAAAATACCCAAGGAGAAGCAGAGACACATTGCCATGGCCCCAGGGCAATCGCAGGAAAGCCCCAGAAGAATGGGTTTGCCAGAGAAAGGAGGGGGCGACTGCAGAGGGGAGGAGCCTGGAGAGGCAGAAAATATGTATTTGGGTCACTTGAAGGCTGGCACGGTAGCCCTTCGCAGACAGATGCTGGGAGAGTCCCTTAAATAGCCGCTGGTTAATTGCCAAGGGGTGGCCTTTGCATCGGGCCAAAGAGGCCAGCTTTGAGCACCGGGAGTCCATGGGCCTCGGGCCATGTGATCAGAAGTCAGCAGGTTCACAAAGAAGCCACATGGGCTCCGACCAGGCTAAGCCGGCAGAATTTTCCAGACATCACCTAGAGCAAGGAGAACTGGGTGTATTACGGACGGATGGTGAGCATCCAGGGTTCTGAGTACGTGTGAGTCAAAAAACGGCAACCCTCACTCTGCACCTTTTTACCAGACACCCTCCTGGAGGAAGAGCCGTGTTGGGGGGGGGGGGGGGGGGCGAGCAGAGGACCTATCTGCTAGGCAGCATCCCAAATGTTGTCGGGTGTAGAGAGGCCCACTGTAGAGGAAGTGCAAACACAAGTATCAGGTGACAGCCTTGGGCTCCCAGAGGGGCTCAGATGCCCCTGCGCAGGGCCCTCCGGGTAACCAGCAGGGGGTCTCTGTAGCCCCCCCAGCTCTCTGTCCGTCTGGCTGTGCTCTCGCTCTCTCGCTCTCCTGATGGATGGGTGTCCCGGTCTGCTCTGGCCTTTGCCCTCCCTTGTCGCCCAGCTTTCCGGGCACACCCTCAGTCAGCCAAGCAGTGCTGGCCTGGGGTTTCTGGAGAGCATCCCACTTCCAGAAAGCTGAAAAAAATACCACCCCCTCCCTCATCTTCCTTCCATAGCCAGTCCCCTACCTTTCTCTTCTCTTCCCTGGATAAAACCATGTTCCCCACCAGTGTGTGATGGGGAACGAAGGCCCGTTTCTCCTCGGGACCCTCCGAGGAAGATGGTCACTGGAAAACCAGAGCAAAGACCCACGTAAGGCAGGAAGGAACCTCCCACCGCTGAGTGGCTACGCTGCCTAATACGTGTATAGTGCGGTAGAATGGGTGAAGACCTTTCCCTCCCATCGTCACGTTTTGGCCCGGCAATTGCTGAGAGAGGCGAGTATGATCGGTCCCGTGCTCAGAACGTAGAAACTTCAACGTGAAAAGCCAAAGTGATGGTACCAAGGGCACCCAGTTACTCGATGGCAGAACTAGAATTCAAGGGGCATCCGGGCGGCTCAGTCAATTGAGCGTCTGACTCTGAATTTCAGCTCAGGTCATGATCTAGTGGTTCATGAGATTGAGTCTTGTGTCTGGCTCTGTGCTGACAGTGCAGAGCCTGCTTGGGATTCTCTCTCTGCCCCTCTCCTGCTCTCTCTCTCTCGCTCTCAAAATAAATAAATATTTTTAAAAAGAGCTAGAAGGCAAGCCTGGGNATTCCAAGTAAAATCCTTTTTCTAATAAAATAATAATAATAATATTTAAATGTAGTTAAACCTTGGGGCACCTGGGTGGCTCAGCCGGTTAAGTGTCCAATGTCAGTTTAGGTCATGATCTCACAGTTTGTGAGTTCGAGACCCGCATCAGGCTCTGTGCTGACAGCTTGGAGACTGGGGCCTGCTTCGGATTCTGTGTCTCCCTCTCCTTCTCCCTCTCCCCTACTTGTGCTCTGTCTTTCAAAAATAAATAAATGTTAAAAAATAATAAATAAATGTAGTTAAACCTCGGGAAGGCCCTCTCGGATAAGGTAATGCTATCATTATACCCATTTTGGGGATGAGGAAAACCGAGGCACACGGATGTCGTGGAGCCGCCTGAGGACGCACAGCTATTCCTCACACCATCCTGCACCTGCCTCAAACTGGGCCATTCCTGTTTCATGACAAATCAGGAAGCCAGGCTAGGAAAGCGAAGTAAGAAACAGATAGGGACCCAGACATAAAGTGTGGGGAATACAGAGCCAACAGTTAGGATCCTGAAGGGAGTGGGGGAGGGTGCTCCTCCGAAAGCTCTGCCCACAGCACGACCTGCGGTGTTTGCTACGAAATCTGGGGAGACAGACAACACCCGCTGATTTGAAGCCTAAATGAAAAGCAGGTTGAGCAGCCAGGGCGCTGGCAGGAAACAGATGGTGCAGAACATTTAACTGGGGAGAGCTCAACAAAGACGCTGTTTACAGAAGGGCGGGCAGAAGGAGAGGAAGCAAGGGGTGCTGAGGCCCCCAGAAATAACAAATGCCGGAAGCTCTTACCACCTCTGGGATCGTAAGGACAGAGGGAAGGGATGTGTCACCCGAACGCAGTGACCGCCGGGGCTGCCCCCAGGGGAGGAACAGCCTGCCGGGAGATGTGGGCTGTAGCCACGGATGGGGCTGCCCTGTCACCCCTGCGTCTGCAGCAGGTGACCCCCCATTAGCAGGCAGAGGGCCTCGGCCAGGCTGCTCAGAGACACTTCTGGGGCCACAGTCAGGGTGGAGATGGGCAGAGAAAAAAGGGGTGAGGAGGGGAGCAAGTGGAGAACAGGCAGCATGTGGCTGACACTTGTCACCCTGAAGAGCTCCGGCCAGAGCCACAGTGTGTGAGCATCAATTGCCCGTAACAGTGACGTGTGACGTGCCCTGCCCCGTGCTTTCTCCAAAAGTGCACCTGTGATCCATAGAACAAACAGAAAAGGAAGCGTCACCATCATGCATTTCTTGTCCCAGAGGCTGCCCTGGGGGCTCCGTCCGTGCGCGCGACAACAAGGGTCCTCTGCTGACACCCTCACCTTTATCGGGGAGGCGTGGGGGCAGTGCCCCAGGGCCGCTCTCCTTGTCTGCACCTTCTCTCGCTTTTAGTTCCCTAATCAGTTAGTTACTTATTTATTTAATTCGAGAGGAAGGCAGCAATAGGAGAGCAAACCGACTTCCAGACTAGCGGTGCTCATAGGGTCCTGGCTCGCACAGGGCGTCGCGGTTGTCCTTGCAGGCAGAGGTGACAGGGAGTTGCACACGCACCTGCAGGCATGGAGGCTCAGGAAGATGGGGGGGCACTCAGGGCCCAATCAGCTAGCAGGGAAAGAGGAGGCGAAGGGCTCTCTCCCGACTGCTGGGAGAACATAGAAGTGAGACTCTGGGTCCCTGGGCGGCTCAGTCACTTGAGCGTCCAACTTCTGCTCAGGTTGTGATCTCACAGTTTGTGGGTTCGAGCCCTGCGTCGGGCTCTGTGCTGACAGCTCAGAGCCTGGAGGCTGCGTCAGATTCTGTGTCTCCCTCTCTCTCTGCTCCTCCCCTGCTCATGCTCTCTGTCTCTGTCTCTGTCTGTCTCTCTCTCAAAAGTAAATAAACATTAAAAAAAAAATTAAAAAAAAAAAAAAAAAAACCTGAACCTGAAAACAAAAAGCAGCCTCCAGGGGCTGAAAACCAAGTGCCCACAGTGGGGGGACTGAGTCGGGCCAGACCCTGGGGCCTGGACGGCCACTTAGAAGACCCAGAATCTCAAAGCCCGCGTGCTAACTGCTCTGTAACCAAGGAATGTGGGGCAAGATTGGAAGAGGAGTTGCATCCCTTTTCAGTGACAAAAATGGATTTTATTTAAATAATGAAAAGGGGGGTGGGGGCTTTCTTCCCACCTGTTAGACTCCTCACTCAGCGTCATCTCCCAAGGCACCCGGAAGATCAGATTCCTGATGTGGTTTGACAAGAATTGCTCTCAAGTGCAGAACGGTCACAGAGAGCGGCAAGCTGGGGCAAGGCCCACGCTGAAAGACAAGCGAGTCACAAATACACGGGGCTGTGGGAAGGGCAGGGTAGGGAATTGTAAGCGACCCAACCCATGCTTCTCAGTTCTGGTCTTTGGGGTCCCAACTGCCTTCCCTTACTCGCTGTTTTTACAAAGGGTCTGTGGTAGCAACTGGGGACACAGTGGAGATGGAAGCCAAAAGCTTACCATGAAAATGCCCAGTAGAGTCGTCCATGTGGGCTCTTCAGTTTTTCTCTGTTCACATCACCCCCATCAACCTGGTCACTGGGGCCATGTACCAGGAAGTTGTCTTGGGCTTTTCCCCTCTCCTCCACCATCCGTATCCCAGCTGTCATCGGGTCTGGCTGAAAAGTGGAATAAAATATACAGGCTGTGCACCCACGCTGTGCCAAGCAAAATTCAGGTCCTGAGCGATTCTCGGCATGCAGAGCTCACGGCCGAGGAGCTTACAGTTTGGTCTGGTGAGATAGCAGTAAATAGATGAACGAACAAAATCATCTCATAGTGTGTGTTAGGCTGCTTTGGTCTGCTACATAAATGAAACTGGCTTAATTCCAGCTGTGGAAAAGACTTCAAGGGTGTGTGATCAGCGGGTTGAGAATGTCATCAAGGACCCAGTCCCTTCCAGCTCTCTGCTCTGTGTTCTCATTTTGCATTAATGTAAAGCTCAAAACAAGATGGCTCCAACTTGGCATCAAGTTGAGATGCCAAGGTCAGAGGGAGGAGAGGGCTTCTCTGCCCGTGGCTCTCTGAGGACAGAGGAAACTTTCACTGACAGCCCTGAGAGCCTTCCCTGCATGTCTCTCCCTCTGGAACTGGGTCACTTGCCCATTCTGGACTCCCAAACTATCAGAAGGCATGAGATTACCATTGGATCAAACAAGATGGAGCCTCTTCCCCAAGGGGGTATGTGGGAGGGTGATATCCGACCAGAGTTAGGGTTTTGTTAAGACAGGAAAAGAGGGGAGCCAATTCTGGCTCGGCAGCCAACAGTGTTGACAAAACACTTACAAAGCACTAAAAATAAGATGGAGTAATGAGACAGAAGGGTCAGGAAAGGCTGCCCTTGACCTTGTCCCCACTGTCACTGCCTGGAGTTATGACAGCAGCTTCCTAACTGGTCTTCCGGCTTCCAACGTTTCCTCTCCCACTCAATAGATCCATTTTCTACTTTGCCCCATTGGATCTGCCTAAAAGACACACCTGCTTGTGTTTTCTTGCTTAAAACGTCCCCGTAGAGCCTTAGTTCCTATGCAATAAAAAGACGAACTTTTTAGCAAGATGTGACGATTGAGTACTTAGCACGTGCAAAGCACACTAGCCCTAGGATGGGGATGCTATCATAGCCCCCCCCTGTATAAATGAGTCCATCAGGAGCTGAGATGTAAATAGCTGCTCCCTTCGTTAGTACTTTCCTATTACTGCCCTAACACATCACTACAACCTTAGTGGTTCAAACCAACACAAACATATTATCTTATGGTTCTGGAGGTCAGAAGTCCAAAACCAGCTTGAAAATCAAGATGTCTGGAGAGCTACATACCTTCTGGAGACTCAAGGGGCAAATCTGTTTTCTTACCTCTTCCACCTACATGAGGTTGACTGTGTTCCTCACCGCGTGTCCATATCACTCAACCTATGCTTCCAAACTCCTTCTTTTTGCCTTCCTGCCTCCCCTCATTTAAGACTATGGTGATTACGGTGGGCTCGCTCGAATAACCCAGGATAATCCCCCCATCTCAAGATCCTTAAGTTAATCACATCGGCAAAGTCCGTTTGGCCACATAAGTCCCTTTGGCCATGAGATATGGGTATCAGGATAGGGATATGTTCGGTAGCCTGTATTCTGGCTGCCGCTCCCAAGGTCATATGACCAGGAAGTAGTGGAATCAAGGTTTGAACTCAAGCCCTGGAGTTCCCAGGAGTCACTCTCTACTTCCTAATCTGGTTGCTTTGTCTTTCACCTGAAAGGCCTTTCTTGCCTACCCGGCCCCTTACGCTGCTAATCACCACTTAACCTTAGGACTTAGCTCACGGTGACCTCTTAACAAGTCTTCCATGACAGTATTCTTACCATAGTCTTTCACCCCTGGACACACCCTTCAGCTGGGCTGGATGTCCCTGCCTTGTGAGCCCATGCCCCAGAGCTCACTACCAAAATATCGCTTCTAACTCTAACTGGGAAAGGCTTCCCACAGAGCACGGGGAGCTCAGGAAAACTAGACGATTGGTTGACTTGTTTGTGGGTTGGTTGGTTGAATCAAGGAATCAGCTGGGGGTAAGGTATTTGTAAGGAGAGAAATAATTATAAGAGCTAACAGATATAAGGAAAGGGGGCTCCTGGCAGTAGCTTGGAGAAATCTGTTTTGGGGTTGGAGGACATTTGGGGGGTTTGGAACACCTTACATACTTTTGAGAACCAGGAGGGATCTGAAAACGAGGCAGGTAAGTGACCCTCTGGGGCTATTCTGGTTTCCCAGCTAAATCTCCAGGTGAGACAGGAAGTGAGTTTCAGGGCAGGAGCTGGGTTCTAGAATAGAGTGAGCACATGATTGTGTTGTATCTCTCGGGGACAGGGTTGTGATGGGTGAGGCACAGAAGAAAGATTTTGCAATCCAGAGTGATGAACCTTTACCCTCTCCCTGGCTTGTGAACATGCAGTTCATTAGAGCTTAGAGTTTGAAGCCTGTGTTTAACACTCACCCCCACCCGTACTGGGGCAAAAAGAAATATGAGCATCACAGAACTAGTAAGCACTAGAACCACCGCACCACAAATACCAGTTGTGTTTTATTTTTAAAAGAAAGTAATATCTGGGGACTTTGGAGCCTGGTCTTAGCGGGCAGACAGGTCACAGACAGAAAGTCTAGGAGAAAAGAGGGAGGAAGATGGGGTGAGAAGTAATTTCAAAACCAGGACTCCTAAGAGCACAGCACCTGTATCAGGCCAATTCTTTGTCTTCTAAATGACTTTCCCTCTCAAAATTTGCAGTGGTCCTTCATTGAGAATTATCATTTTTACCAGACAGCAAGGAAACCTAGATGTAAAGGAATGTTATGCTTGTGATTCTAGCTAATTCGTTCTTGTAAACAGAGGCAGAAGGACTTCTCACCCAAAAGGCATTTTTTGTTTCTACTACGTGATTTCACCAAGGAGCTGAATCAGCGAGGGGTCCCTAAGAGGGCCTGCCTAATATTCTGAATTATGTTTTTATCAAATAAGTAAACAGAAAACTCTCCTGTAGTGGGTTAAAGATTCTACTTTAGTCAACGTCATAGAAAGCAGGGCTCCCCTAAGCAAGCCTGTGCACAGTTTGTTGGATAAGAGAGGGATCAGGGCTTTAGCTCTTATTTCCCCAGCAGAGGTGTTGATGGATCTTGACAGGGACGTGTGAATGTATCCCACTTAGCCCTGCTGCTAAGATGCATCCCTAAGATACGCCAAAAGCCCTAGCATGGCAAAGCGTTGGCAATTTTCCAAGGTTGGGCTTTTTCCGCAAACATGAAGTTCTGGGTCTGTAAACGTTGTGCTATGGCGTGCCGAACCTCCAGAACCACACCTTAAAACACCGTCATATCTTAGATATCGTCCAGCCCACCGTCTTCCATGTGAGGACATTTGGGCCAGAGACCTGCATGACTAACTCCGGGCCCCCGAGGATAGGGGCAGACACGCAGGCTGGAGGCATGGCTGTGGCAGGCTTCAGGAAAACCACAGGAGGAGGCCACCACAAACGGGAACCTTTAATGGGTAAACAGAGGACGATATGCACCTAAAGGTGGGAAGGAAACCAGGAGGGGCCAGGATCAGGGAAACAAGGGGGCGGAGACATTCAGAGCAGCCGTCCACACAGTCAGGAGGTGCAAGGGCAAGAAGGAGAAGGCTGAGAAAATCCCATTGGACGCGGGGACCAGGAGGAAGTCGGGGGTCTCTCCCAGCCCTGTCGTGGGGGCAGAATCAGATCTTAAGGGCATACAGAGTGGGAGGTGAGGTCAGGGGGTGCTGCTTTCAGAAGCTTGGCTGTAAGAAAAGGGGGGAGAGAGAGCACTCTGGCTGGCAGACAAGACTGCATCTGTTCCTTCCTGCCCCTGACCTTCAGGGAAAGGCAGGGAGGAAGAAGATCGGCCAGTCCAGGGCCAAGAGACTCAAAACAACACAGCTACCCCAAGGAGATGAGGGGGGGTGCCTGGGCAGCTCCCTTGATTAAGCATCCGACTCTTGGCTTCTGCTCTGGTCATGATCTCCCAGTTTGTGAGTTCAAGCCCCGCCTCGAGCTCTGTGCTGACAGTGTGGAGCCTGCTTGGGAGCCCGACTCCATCTCTCTGCCCCTCCCCAACTTGCTCTCTCTCTCTCCCTCAAAATTAAATATATATAAATAAAATAAAAATTAATTTAATTTAATTTAAACACACACACACACACACACACACACACACACGGAGACGGGAAGTTCCGTTCTTATTTAAAACCCAGCTGGGCATTCCAGCCAGAGGAACCTGGTAAGAAACGTATTGCTTCTGGGGACATTAGGAGAATTCACTCTCATCTTGGTTACTTGAAATGCTTAGGGAGGACTGACCATCCTAGCTGTACAGGGTGATCCCCCAGCTTTTGATTTGAAAGACCCTGGGGAGCCCCCAGCTCTCCCTAAACTACTGTCCCTGTCCAAGGTGCTCCCGTCACTTCTGCTTTCTCTGTGGCAGGAAAACACTACAAGTACGAAGGGAACTGTTTGTAAACCAAGACTATCAAAGAGCGCTTTCTGAGCCTAGCAAACGGCCGCAGAGGCGTCCCTTGTTGCGGAATCTGGTCTGGATCACTGGCGGAAGAACCAAGCGGCACTCGGAGACCTTGGAAGGCAGGAGGTTTATTTCACACCGGTGGGCTCAGAGGAGATCATTCTCCAGAGGTCTGAGCCCAGAGCATCAGCAGAGGGAGTAATTTATAGCCTGTTACTCCCGCATTCCTCATTAATGCAAGAGACAAGCAGTGTGGAAAGAAGAACCTAGAAGAGGGAGCCTTTGATCAGGGACAGGTATTTCTTTACCAGTCCTGCTGGCCATCTTCTAACAGATTTTTCCCCATCACCCTAATGGTTCCTCATTCGGCATGTTTACACAACCACTAATCTATTTGGGGGATAATTTATTCTCTCTAGAAACTGGCCGTAAATATTGACAACCAGTTTTCAGTGACTGCTGTTGTCAATAGGCCCTACCTGCTACCCCAAACCTGCAACAGCTGGGTGTCCTCCATCGGTCCAGAAGGGAATAAAATCCAGGGCATTTGGGGGAAGTCAAGGGATACCAGGTGAATGTGCACTGGTGTTTGTCTTCTCAGGAGCAGCAGAGACAGTTCTGAGAAGTCCAGCCCACACAGGCAGAGGCTGGCTGTGAAGATCGTGGGTGGACACTTAGTGATGCCCATCCTTCATCCAGTGGCAAAAAATACATTCCTGAGACACCAACTATCTGCCAGGTGCTTTCCTAAACATTTGACGCATCTCCCCTCCCAATGACCTATGAGACAGATAGGAGGTCTCCACTGAGCTGACAAGGAAACGAACCTTCGAAGAGATTAAGGGATTTATCAGGTGTTACACTCTAGTAAGTTCCGGAACCAAGATGATGAGCCAGACCTGCCTGCCTTGAAATTCCTATGCTTAACTAGGCTCCACGACTCGGATTAGACAAGTCTGGTCTAGCTGCCTGTTCTGAAGATTAAGCGAGAGAATGACGAAATGCGCTGTGAAAACTTCAAAGAGGAAGAGCAGAGCCTCCTGACTGGTCTCCTTGCTGCACCTACAGCGAGTACACATTGTCCAGCCTGAGTGGCCGCATCCATGCAGTCAGGGAATCCCCAGGGAAGCCTGTGTTTTCAGGCTACTGAACCAAGTATGCTGCACTCATCGGGGCTCATGGGAAGGGTTTGAGTCAAGGGAGCATCGTGTTGCCTCTCTGGTTAGCCCAGTGTCATTTCCTTATCTCACCTGGGGAAGAGTAATAGCGAGCAAGCTGGCCAGCTAGTTCCGGTGGGCCTCGGTTAGGCAATGGAGAGGTCCGCTGGCCTAGAGCTCCCTCAGGTATATACCAAGGGGTCTGGCTGGGAGGGGGAAAGCCTGTGTAGGCGTTTCAACCCAGCCCTCTATAAATGTCAGAGAATCAATTCCAGGACTCTCTTCAACCAGCGCTTCAGTTGGCTGACTCAGTATTCACATCTCTCAGCTCAAATGTCTCTCTGTAAAGTAATCTCCTCCTACTGCTTTGTTTTGTTTTCTTCATCTCTTTTTTCAATCTTTTAAATGTTTATTTATTTTGGGGGTGGGGGAAGGGGCAGAGAGAGAGGGAGACACAGACTCTGAAGCAGGCTCCAGCTCTGAGCTGTCAGCACAGACCCTGACATGAGGCTCGAACTCAGGAACCCCGAGATCATGACCTGAACTGAAGCCAGACGCTTCACCACATGAGCCATCCAGGCGCCCCTCTTCATCTCTATTTTTTTAATCTTTATTTATTTTTAAGAGACAGAGTGCGAGCGGAGGAGGAACAGAGAGAAAGGGGGACACAGAATCCGAAGCAGGCTCCAGGCTCTGAGCTGTCAGCCCAGCTTGGGGCTTGAACTCATGCACTGCAAGATCATGACCTGAGCTGAAGTCTGACGCTTAAACGTTTGAGCCACTCAGGCGTCCCTCTACATCTCTATTCTCAAAAACTACCTTTTATTTTTTTGTTTGGGGTATTTATCCGTTTTCCACATTCACTGCCCTTGACCCCAAAATGCAAATACAGATTTGTTGTATTTCTTGCACCTAAAAGAGTATCTTGTATCTTATAGGTACCCAGTGTATTTGCTGACTGGCTGGCTGGCTGGATGAGATTTTAGAATGGTGGTCCCCCTCTATTTGGGCAGCTCCCCTGTACCCAAACCCAGGAATATCCTATTTCACTGATGCGGCTGGTTCTTTTATCATCTAAACCACCATAAGAGCAGGTAGGAGAGAGGGGCTTTGCTTCCTGAAGCTTCACAAAGGGGATGACATTTGCCCGTAAACGGTACTGCAATATGGCAGGCGGAGAATGGCAAAGCCGCAGGCCTAGGAGGGCCACAGGAGCCGCGAGCAGCCCTTTGCGCTGGCTGGCATGATAAGGGCTGGGCAGGAGAGGTGGCTGGGGCGGTGAGGACCAGGCGGGGAAAGGCCATGAATGCCCAGATGAGGGGTTTGGATGTATCTCCTAGGAAATGGGGAGCCCCTTAAGGCCAACACAACACAAGCACCCGTCTGGCTTCCAACTGTGGATGTAAAGCAAAACTGTTGAATAATGACCCATGTAATGATCTCACTCATTAGCGGTGAGTCCAGTCTCCCTGCTCAGTCACTGCTCATCGCTGAGAGGCCAGGTTCATCAGACCTGTTCTAGACTCCCAGGTGAGGGGTAAAGTGCTATGAAGTCAGGGACGCCAAGAAACTACGTGGGCGCTAGTGAAAAATAACACGTCTTAAATACCGATCACATAGCAGTATGTGAAAATAGATTGTGACCTATACCAACGTCACAGATTGATTAAAAATGACCATTAATCATTTTTTAAAAGTCATTAGTACTACGTATTCCATATTCCCCATTCTTTCCATTCCTTTTCAGTGCCGAGGTAATGATTCATTTGATAACAGTGATCCTTAGCAACAGGAAAAATTTCCGGCCCAGGTGATCAATTCAATGGCTATGAGTTATGCTCGAGAGTCTCACGGAAATACGCCCAACCTATTTTAGGCTCTTCCAAATTGGAATCTGTTCCTGAAAACATGAATGTTCAGTAAAGAGCCAAATAAGCATTTAAATTACATTATTGGAAATTATTGCTAGGGTATCTGAAATTCTCAATATAAATGTAATAGTACTCCAACCGATCTTAAGGGGGAACTTGCGTCAAGCTCGTGCACTCCTGGCTGGCTGACTTAAGTCCTTTTGATCTGTAGCAGAACTAACTTTCTTTTGAGATTTGCAGACCACTGGCCTTGAGGAATGAAGGACCAGACTTCCCAGGAAGAAAAGGCCTGACCACATTAGCAAACAGCCACTGCAGATCCCAGCAAGTCTGTTCATGGTCATGTCGACATGTGACTAACTGCCCGGGCACCTGCTTCTCCTGCGCATACCCCCATCCCCTTCCCCAGGCCTTCTAAACCCCTAATGCCCCTCCCCCAGCTCCTCCTGGACAGGAAAGATTAGTTCACCTTCTTCCCAGGTTGCTGGCTTCCTGTATAAAGTAAACTTTCCTTTCCCACCATCACTTGTCTCTCGAGTATTGATTTTTGAGTGGCGAGCAGCTGAAATGGAGTTGGGAAGTGGTTCTCTGTCTTGTGGCAAAAACGCCAGAAAAAGCTCTTTTTAGGGAGAAAGGGATGCTGCACATTTGGAGAAAGGCTGGATCTCACTATTGTAATGACTCGGGAAACTTAAAAGTCCTGAGCTCCATCACACTGTAAGCCAGTTATATTCCAGGTCAATTGGATTAGAATTTCTGGGGGTGGGGCCTGGGTATCACTAGTTTTAAAGCTCACAGGTGTCTCCCAGGGGGCTAACAGATGGCCTGGGAAAACCCCAGATACAGGATCACCTGGAGAGATTTTATAAAACATTAATGCTGGGCCTCTTCCTCAGAGATTCTGACCCAACTGATCTACGGAGGAGTTGCAGATTTTTAAAGTACGCAGGTGAGTCTACCTGTGTGGCCAAGATTGAGAATCTCTAGCCTAATACTGCTTCCTTAATTAAATCAGTCCAGACCAGTGAACCAATCTTGAATCTTTCCCACATCCTTCAGATTTTTGCTGCTGCTGTCTGTAGTCAGTCATGATAGGGTAGGATGATACTACTTTTTTCCCTTTGAGTTTATATGTGGATTCAAACCAGTACAATCTTAAGCTGTCAGCCATGTATACCTTTGTGCATTTGTATCTTTCTTACCTTTGGGGCAGCAGCTCTTTGGGAAGCTAACTCACTGGATAGCTAGTGGCCATCGGAAGTATGGAGAAAGGGGGATGTTTGGGTGGCCCAGTTAGTTAAGCGTCCGACTTCAGCTCAGGTCATGATCTCGCAGTTTGTGAGACAGCTCAGAGCCTGGAGCCTGCTTTGCGTTCTGTGACTCCCTCTCTCTCTGCCCTTCCCCCACTCATGTGCACGCTCTCTCTCTTTCAAATATAAATATAAACGTTAAAAATTAAAAAAAAAAAAAAGGAAAGAAGTACGGAGAAAGGCAAATAGGAGTCAACCTGATTCCTTTATCTGAACTCGGGAATCTTAAAAATCCTGATGCCCCATCATGCCATAGGCCAAATATATTCCAGGCCTGTCAATTCTCAGAATGCCATAGAACTTCCCATTTGGCTCACTCACCATCCACCTGTGGTACAGTTAGCTAAGTATGCAGTCTGAACAATGCAGGCATGTAGCAGGCTCCAAAAATGGGAAGTGGATGAATGAAGAGAAAGATATATGGGGGGGGGGGTGCAGAATTTGAGGACACTCACACCTGTGCAGTGTAGGGATTGATCTATCAACCACCTGATCTGTGTAGAGAAGCTAAGTAGCTTTCCTGACCCACAAAGTGGATGGCCAGGCCTAGATTCAAAGCCAGGTGTCCATGAATCCAAAGTGGTGTATTTTTCTCTGACTTGTGTTGGCACCATGTCGATGTAAGTCCACAGTCAGTTTATTTGAAACCTCTGGGACCAGAGCACTCTGGAATTTAGAGTCTGGGGATATGGGAAAGGTATATAAATTAATATTTCTGCAGCAAAGCAGGTTAATGTTTTCATAAAAGGGGTCAAGAAGCCTCAGATCAGACTTTCACCAATTCAGTACAAACTGTACCACCAAATTTAGGGTTTTCTGAACTTCTGAGGTTTTGGGAGTTGCAGATAAAAAAAAAAATCATGGAGATCGGGGTGCCTGGGTGGCTCAATCTGTTGAGTGTCTGATTCTCGATCTTGGCTCAGGTTATGATCTCACAGTTTATGAGTTTGAGCCCCACGTTGGGCATTGCGCTGACAGCGTGGAGCCTGTTTGGGATTCTCTCTCTCCCTCTCTGTCTGCCTCTCCCCTTCTCTCTCTCTCTTAAAAAAAACATAAAAGAAAAAATTGTGAAGATGAACGTCAAAGGAAAGAAATGTATGTATGTGGTAACAAACTTTTATTGGATGATGAGCATTGAGTGAATGGAAACTCTCTGCAAAGCTCTGGACACACATAACCCTAACAATAACCTTGCAAGGTGAGTGCTATTACTACCTCCATGCCACAAATCAGGAAACTGAGGCATGCAGGGATTAAGTAACTTGTTGGAAACCACCTAAGTCCATTCATTTGGTTCAGTCTCCGTTTCAATTAAAATCTTACAGTTGAAATTTTTTAGAGAATAATTTTTCTTTTCTTATTGAAGGGTGGAATATTTTCAGCCCAACTGGGAGGCACTGGGGTTTGATCTGAGCATTTCTAAAAAAAATGTTTTTAATGTTTATTTATTTTTGAGAGAGAGAAACAGAGTGTGAGCAGGGGAGAGGCAGAGGGAGACACAAAATCTGAAGCAGGCTCCAGGCTCTGAGCTGTCAGCACAGAGCCCGATGTGGGGCTCGAACTCACAAACCATGAGATCATAACCTGAGCCGAAGTTGGCGCTTAATGGACTGAGCCACCCAGGCGCCCCTGATCTGAATGTTTTGACTTTGTAGCTATAAATATGCCTTTTCTTTGGTGTTATCTGTCTTATTTTAGCAACAGCCAATCCACAGAAACTAGCCATAGGTTCTCTCCTCTGAGCACTGTTAGAAGCCTTAGGAAATTCAAGGGAAAACTCATGGTTGATTCAGCTCATTCATTTGCTGTTTGTTGAACACGGGCAAAATGCTGGCACTTTGCCAGAATTAGACCCACTTCTGATAAAACAGAGCAGCATGTGAACTTCTAAAGCAGTGTGATGAAATTAAAGTCCGATGACTGAGGAAGGCTCGTCCTCAGTCATGAGACTCCAAGTGTAGATGCAGGGCTTGGCCAGAAACAAAGTGTTCTGCCTCCAGCGTGACTCATTTTCCCCTGGAATGATCACCTTTGCCTTCCTGGAGAAATCTAATAATGAAATTCACAGGAGTGGTTTCCTACTACTGTGCCTGATATAGCTTAGAATACGCTTTAAATATTCTCAGTGATTTACCAGAAAAGCACTGCTGTTCTAATAATTACTGAAATAGAAAGCCTTAAACCATACAGTCATTCAAAATGCTGGAAGTACAAAGCGTTCTAGTGTTTAGTGATTAATTAACCTTTCACTTTCCCCCCTTTAAAACTGAAAATTATTGCATAAAACACACAAACAGCCCTAGCTGTCGCACATCTATTTTGTGATGAAGTGAATTTTATTATTTCAGAAAATAAGAAAATGGTTTCCTAATTTAATTTTCAGGATTAATGCTTGAGGTTTTGAAAACAGACTAAAACTGACTGCTGTTTATCCAGGGGTGCCTGGGTGGCTCAGTCATAAGCCTCTGACTCTTGATTTTGGCTCAGGTCATGATTTCCTGGTTCAAGAGTTCGAGTCCCATGTCATAGGGCTCCTTGCTGATGACTCAGAACCTGTTTGAAATTCTCTCTCTATCTCTCAAAATAAATAAACTTAAAAAAACTGACTGTTGTTTACACATAAATGTGCTTTTAAAAAATATGATGCTATCTTAAGAGTAATCTTATCATGCTTGGGTAACGAAAACATCAAGATAATGAAATCCAGTGGAAGGAATGGTTAATCTGTAGAAATTCATTTTATGGGCAACTTTGAACTAATTTTTTTGAATGTCAATTTATTTTGAGAGAGAGAGTACACCCAAGGGAAGGGCAGAGAGAGAGAGAGAGAGAGGGAGAGAATCCCAGGAGACTCTGAGCTGTCAGAGCAAGCCATACGTGGGGCTCAATCTCACAAACCGTGAGAGCATGAACCTGAGTTGAAATCAAGTCTGCCGTTTAACTGACTGAGCCACCCAGGTGCCCCTGAACAAANGGCAATTTTGATTGGAATTGCGTTGACTGTGTAGATAGCTTGAACAAATTTATTCTTAAAAAAATAATAAATTGGGGCACCTGGGTGTCATGAAGCCAGTACGTAAGTAAGTAGGTACATAAATAAGTACATAAGCAAGTAAGTAAGCAAGTAAATAAATAAATAAATAAGTGCCCTTGTGCTCACGTGGCTTGTCCTCCAAGTCTGCTACTTTCTTCTTCACAAGGCTCCCCTGATGCTTCATAAAGTTCAATTTTACCCAATTCTTTTGGACTGTAAGTGCTTTTAATCATCCTAAAGAACAACCCATTGACGCCTCATCAGTTATTATCAAAGCTAGAACGTTTGGCCAAATTTTGAAAACTTCTGGGCACATAGTGATTCCTCAACAGATGTTTGCTGATGTTCCTACCAACCTCACAGCAGAAACCAGTCCACCAAGGCAGAATGAGGTGCTTAGCCCTCAATGTTCACCTACTGGCTTGGGACCTTGGGCAAGTCACATTACTTCATTTATTTATTTATTCAACAAACTTTCCTTGATCATTCATCCATGCCAGTCACCAACTCCTCCACTTCCACACCCCTTCCTGGGTACTAGGGACACAATAGTGACAAGACAGGAATGGGCCCTTTCTTCATAGACCCTTATTGAGGGAATCTCAATGCATCAGAATCCCCCCTAGGCCTTGTTATAAAAAAGGTTGCTGGGCTCCACCCCTAGAGCTTCTGATTTAGTAGGTCTAAGGTTGGGTCTGATACCTGGCATTTCTAACAAGTTCCCAGATGATGGTGTTGATGATGATGATGGCAGTGGTTGTGATGCTGCTGGCCTGGAAACCCTACTTTGAGAACCACTGCTCTGAGAGAACTAGAGTCCTAACAGTGCACGTGCTATGATAAATAGTCTATGAGGACAGAAGACGCTTCCCCAGACACAGCAGATTCGGTCAATACCAGGACCTTCACATCTCTGAAGTTGTAAACACCGACTCTTCTTTTTATACTTCAATGTCTCCCAAATCAAAATGCATTTGATGAAATACCGTGATGATATTTTTGTCTGAATGTTTATTTATTTATTTTGAGAGAGAGAGAGAGAGAGAACACGAGCAGGAGAGAGGGGCAGAGAGAGAGAAGGGAGAGAGAATTCCAAGCAGGCTCCACAACTCGGGGCTCAATCTCATGATGGTGAGATCGTGACCTGAGCTGATGTTGAGAGTCAGATGCTCAACCGACTGAGCCACCTGGGTGCCCCAGGTGAAACACTGTAACAACATTTAAGCAGACACAGTAATCAAGACAACTCGGTACTGGCACAAGGATAGACGTAGTTCGATGGATTAGGATTGAGAGTCCAGAAATGGATCCACATGTCTGTGCTCAATTGATCTTTAATAAGAGTGTTAAAACCATTCAATGGGGGAAAGAATGGTCTTTTCAACAAATAGTGCTGGGATGAAACATGGAAAAAAATTAAGTTAGACCCCATCCCATACCATATACAAAAAACTACCTTGGGGCATCTGGGTGGCTCAGTCAGTTAAGCGTCCAACTTCAGCTCAGGTCATGATCTCATGGTTCATGGGTTTAAGCCCCGCGTTGGGCTCTGTGCTGACAGCTCAGAGCTTAGAGCCTGCTTTGGGTTCTGTGTCTCCCTCTCTCTCTGCCCCTCTCTTTCTCATGCTCTGCTCTCTCTGTCTCTCAAAAAGTGAATAAAGGTTAAAAAAATTGTCTTAATTAACTCAAAGTAGATCAAAGGCCTAGTGTAAGAGCAACTATAAAACTTTTGTTTTTTATTTTTAACAACTATATAAAACTTTATTTTCATTTTTAAAATTACTTCCCATTATTTTATCTTAATGTTTATTTTGTTTTTGAGAGAGAGAGAGAGAGGGAGGGAGGGAGGGGCAGAGACAGACTGAGGGACAGAGGATCTGAAGCAGGCTCCAGGCTCCGAGCTGTCAGCACAGAGCCCAATGCGGGGGCTTGAACTCACAACCTGTGAGATCATGCCCTGAGCCAAAGTCAGATGCCTAACTGACTGAGCCACCCAGGCACCCCATAACATCTATAAAACTTTTAGATAAAAATATAGAGATGAGTCTTCATGATCTTGGAATTGGCAAAGGATTCTTATATAAAATCAAAAGCAGGAAAAACAAAAGGAAAACAGGTAGATTAGATTTCATCAAAATTAAAACCTTTTCTACTCAGAATGGGAGAAAATATCTGAGAGTCATAGCTCTGGTAAGGGAATTAAATCTGCACTAGGTAAGGAGCTCTCGCAACTCAAAAATTTAAAGATAATCTAATGTAAAAATGAACACATATTTCTCAAAAAAAGATACACAGATGGCCAACAAGCACATGACAAGACATTCAGCCTGGTCAAGGCTGGTGGTGGGAGTCCAGAAGGGGAAAGAGGGAGTGACAGCTAAAAAGTGCAGGATTTATTTTTGAGGTTACGAAAATGGTCCCATATTGACTGTGGTAATAGTGGTAACATATCTGTGACTATACTCAAGACCACAGAACTGTGTGCTTTTTTCCCTAATGTTTATTTATTTTTGAGAGAGAGACAGAAATCACGTGGGAGAGGGCAGACAGAGAGGGAGACACAGAATCGGAAGCAGGCTCCAGGTTCCGAGCTGTCAGCACAGAGCCCCATACGGGACTCGAACCCATGAACCGCAAGACCATGAACTGCATAACAGAGAGAGAGAGAGACAGAGTGAGAACAGAGGAGGGGCACAGAGACAGGGAGGCACAGGATCTGAAACAGTCTCCAGGCTCTGAGCTGTCAGCACAGAGCCTGATGCAGGGCTCAAACTCACAAGCTGTGAGATCATGACCTGAACTGGTGTTGGACACCTAACCCGCTGAGCCACCCAGGTGTCCCAGAAAGCACTGTGCTTTTAAGATACAATTTAAGATCAAGCTCTGTATCGTCAAGCAAAATTTTATTGCTGAGGAAAAATTTGCAATTGAAGAAAATCCCAACAAACCGTGTTAGAAGAAAGACTGGCTTATCTTCCCCTTTTTACATAAAGTGACGTTATAAAACCACTATTTCGTGAAGAGGTAATCAAAGAATAGACTGCAGCCAAAAAATGTAGAGGAGTGTCATAAATTTATTTTAAAAAAATGTCATGTTAACTTTCTAGATTTGTAGGATCTGTCAGCTTTATAGGATTGTGATTTGTTGTGATTTCTTTTCTCATTCTAAATATTTCACTATATATATATATAAAAATTCATAAACTGGCTGCACCAGTTTACATTCCCACCCACAGTGTAGGAGGGTGCCCATTTCTCCACATCCTCACCAGCATCTAGAGTCTCCTGATTTGTTCATTTTAGCCACTCTGACCAGCGTGAGGTGGTATCTCAGTGTGGTTTTGATTTGTATTTCCCTGATGATGAGGGATGCTGAGTATATATATATATGTATATATATATATATATTTAGAGAGAACATGTGATCAGGGGAGGGGCAGAGGGGGAGAGGGCTAGAATCTCAAGGAGACTCAATGTGGAACCCAACGTGGGGCTTGTTCCCAGGGCCACAAGACCATGACCTGAGCCAAAATCAAGAGTTGGATGCGTAACCAACTGAGCCACCCAGATGCCCCTAAATATTTACTTTTTTTTTTAAATATTTTATTTATCTCTAGGAGAGAGAGAGACAGACAGCGTGAGCAGGGGAGGGTCAGAGAGAGAGGGAGACACAGACTCTGAAATAGGCTCCAGGCTCTGAGCTGGTAGTCAGCACAGAGCCTGACGCGGGGCTCGAACCCATGAACCTCGAGATCATGACCTAAGCGAAAGTCGGACGCTTAACCGACTAAGCCACCCAGGCGCCCCTAAATATTTACTTTTATATTTAATTTTGTGGTCATAATTTTGTTCTTTTTCTTAAGAGAATCTCCGCATATTATATATAAGCCTCAGCCCTCACAAAACCCAGATCCATCCTGTGTCCCAGTTAACTGAGGTACTAAAAAGCTAAAAATCCGCTCCTTATGCAATGTCCCATTACAAATTAGGCCAGTCATGTTGTCCAGTATAGCCTACCAGGGGCTCTGCAATGAGCTTAGATGACGTCATCATGATAACAAAATGCCAACAACAGATCCTTCTTGTTGGAATATTCACTATGGATTTAAAGCTCAAAGATGAAAACCCCAGAGAGGTTGAATTCCTGAATTTTTAAGTTCAAGTTCAAAGGAATTAGTCTAATATTTTCACCCTTATGAATGAAAGCCTAAAGTCCAAATTTCTTAGGATAATTTTGTTTTATTTTATTTTATTTTAAATAGTTTATTGTCAAGTTGGTTTGCATGTAACACCCAGTGCTCATCCCCACAAGTGCCCTCCTCTATGCCCATCTCCCCCCTGCCCCTCTCCCCTACCCCCATCAGCCCTCCGTTTGTTCTCAGCGTTCAAGAGTCTCTCATGGTTTGCCTCCCTCCCTCTCCCCAACTATTTTTCCCCTTCTTCTCCCCCCCATGGCCCTCCCTTAAGTTTCTCCTAATCCACCTATAACTGAAAACATATGGTATCTGTCTTTCTCTGCCTGACTTATTTTGCTCAGCATAATACCACTTCTTGATTCTTAATCATTTGTTTTTCCTATGCACTAATGCTAAACTCTTATTTTATCTATTAAGTATTTTTCAAGATAATTATCATATCAAGGAGTTATCATTCTTTGTATTTTCCTTATGTTGTAGTGTTTACAGTACATGTTCAACAAGTAATTGAATGTATTNTCATAGGGGAGTTCTAGTGTTAATTTTTTGAGGAACCTCCACACTGTTTTCCAGAGGGGCTGCACCAGTTGACATTCCCACCAACAGTGGAGGAGGGTGCCCGTTTCTCCACATCCTCGCCAGCATCTAGAGTCTCCTGATTTGTTCATTTTAGCCACTCTGACCAGCATGAGGTGGTATCTCAGTGTGGTTTTGATTTGCATTTCCCTGTTGAGGAGAGATGCTGAGCATCGTTTGATGTGTCTGTTGGCCATTTGGATGTCCTCTTTGGAGAAGTGTCTGTTCATGTCTTCTGCCCATTTCTTCACTGGATTATTTGTTTTTCGGGTGTGGAGTTTGATGAGTTCCTTGAGATTTTGGATACTAGCCCTTTATCTGATATGTCATTTGCAAATATCTTTTCCCATTCCATCGGTTGTCTATTAGTTTTATTGATTGTTTCCTTTGCTGTGAAAAAGCCTTTTATCTTGATGAGATCCCAGTACTTCATTTTTGCTCTTGAACTTAAAATGGATAAAGGACCTGAGTGTGAGACAGGAAACCATCAAAATCCTAGAAAAGAAAGCAGGAAACAACCTCCTTGACCTCAACCACAGCAATTTCTTACTTGACACATCCCCAAAGGCAAGAGAATCCATAGGATAATTTTAAACGAAATGAACAGTCTTCCCAATGTCTCCTAGTCCATTCTGACCAGGGTTTCTTGGAGCCTGGGTGGCTGGAGGGGCTCCTCTGGGACACCCAGCCTGAAATAAGTGTGCTCCTCCAAGATATCCAATATGGCACCCATCAGACTACTTTTCGGAAAGTCCAAAGTGCGCAACAAGAGACAAGGCTTTGGGCGGCCCCGACCCCACACCTACTCACTGGAAAAACAGATACAAACAACCAAAAGCCAAATTCTTGCCTTTAGAACAGTCATCCAGGCTCTCTGAAAAATATGTTCCAGAAACCAGCATCTTAACCCATAGCTTCATGGAGGGAGAAAGGACAGAGAAGTCTCTGTGTCAGCTTCCCCAGGGAAAAACTAGTTAATCCCAGTTAGTTGCAACCCATGAGTTGTGCACTTTGTTTCTTTGGGAGACCCTTCCTAGCAAGAAATTAGTGGTGGTATGTTCCCCCATTGTGGGCACGAGGGCGGGGGTGTTCCTCGCTCTGTCCCTGCTTCCTTCCAAGGAGGAGCCATAAAGTCATCTTCACTGTCTTGCATCACTTAGAAATTTGCAACTGCCTGTTACATCACCTTCTTTTAGTTCCCTCCCTCTCCTCCTGCCCTGCATATTGAAGAACTCAAACACTCGATTCCCCCTTTGAGTCTTAATCATTTAAAGCTCGAGGTTAAAACACAAAGACTCTGTACCACTGGTAGAGTGGATCTCACTGGTAGTTGAAAGTTCCAACCTGCCGACCTGACTGGGAAAAAACCCCACGCACAATAAAAGGTAGCAACTGCTTCTTCCGGCCATAATGATCAAAAGTTCTTTTCTTAAAAAAAAAGATGGGGGGCACCCGGATGGCTCAGTCTGTTAAGCGTCTGACTCTTGATCTCCGCTCGGGTCATGATCTCACAGTTCATGGAATCGAGCCCTGAGGCTGACAGCACGGAACCTGCTTGGGGTTCTCTCTCCCCTTCTCTCTCTACCCCTCCCCGTCTTGTGCATGCTCTCGCTCTCTCTCCCCCCCAAAAATAAATAAACTTAAAAATAAAAAACTACTCTCTGAGCTCCACCCCAGGAAAATTAAATCAGAATTGGGGGCGATGCAGATGGGTGAAGAGGTGGAAGGATACAGGTATCTGTTCAATCAGTTTCCCCGGGGAAAATGGAGTGCAGCGCCAGGGTCAAGAACTGTGTAGCCCCTGCTAGGACCTGCTGCAGCCACTGATCACCCCAACCCCCACTATTCCTTGGCTTCCTCATTTTGATGAGACACACCGTCCAGTAGCCTCTTAAGAAAGGTGCATAGGGTGTAAATTTCCTGAGTCTTTAAATGCCTGGAATGTCACTGATTGGATGAACCAGTAGTTCACTAGGTGAACTAATGAGCTCATGCTTTGCATGTGTATAGAAGTTTATGTGGAAAATAATGACTCTTCAGAACTGTGGGTATCAGGAATCCTGGTGGCTCTGGCTCTCAGAGAATCCTGAGGAGTCATGGAGAAGCCTCATGCTGCTCTATGTCTCAGTCCTTTCATTGGAACCTACTTTCTCCTCCAAATGTGTTGGAAGATCCTGTTTAGTCAGGAGGCGCACATCAGACGTTTATAAATTGTTTTCTTATTAATTTCCTTCCCTCTGCTTTCTCTATGTTCATTTTCTGGGACTGCTACTACTTTATCTGACCTCTGGAATTGAGCCTTCGGGTAATTTTTTTTTCTCGCTCTCATGTTTTCTATTATCTTTTTCCGAGATGACTCTTTTCCAACCTCACCACCGAATTTCTTCTTTCACTCAACCTACTTAATCTCTTTTGAATGCTCTTTCAACAAACATAGCAAAACATTTTCTCTGGAAGTGCGCAAGCTGATTTTGACGTTTATATGGGAAAACAAACAAGAAAGACCATAAAAATTCTAAGAGGAAGTATGCTGTGAAGGAACAAAGCCCTATCAGATATTAACACATTTGCAAAGCCTTAGTAATAAGAACAATGTGGTATTATGCATGAAAAGACACATGGGTCCTTGGGGCAGAACAGAGAGTCCAGAAATAAATTCAATAGATTATGGGTAAATTTCATGTATTACACAAGTACCATCTTTAATCAGCAGAGTAAAGATGAACTTTTTCGTGAAAGATATTGCAGTCACTGGGTAGCCATTTGGAATAAACTAAAGTTGGATCTATGCTCTATCTATCTATCTATCTATCTATCTATCATCTATCTATCTATCTCTAGAAATCAAAACAAAGCAAAGGGCAAAGAAGACGGAGTTCATGGAAGAAAGAACTATAAATAACCCTTAAGCATATAAACAACTTCACTGTAATAAGAAAAATATAAATGCAAACTGTACCAGAATTCCCCCTCCCAAAAAGTCAGGTTATTTTCCCTCCTAAAAAATCTAAAAATTTGCTATTATCATACTTTGTTGGGAAGGCTCAGAAGAAATAGGCACTTCCAGGGGCGCCTGGGTGGCTTAGTCGGTTAAGCGTCCGACTTTCGCTTAGGTCATGACCTCGCGGTTCGTGGGTTCGGGCCCCGCGTCGGGCTCTGTGCTGACTGCCAGCTCAGAGCCTGGAGCCTGTTTCAGTCTGTGACTCCCTCTCTCTCTGACCCTCCCCTGCTCACGCTGTCTCTCTCTCTCTCCTAGAAATAAATAAAAAACATTAAAAAAAATTTTTAAAAAAAAGAAAGAAATAGGCACTTCCATATTTTATTGGTGCAAAACTGTACAACCCCCTTTGGGGGGGAATCTGGTGATATTTACCAAAATTAGAGACACATATACCCTTGGACACAGCAATCTGCTCTTCTGGGAATATATCCTATACAATCTTCTACGTAATAATGCAAGAACACATGTACAAGTTTATTGATTGTGGTGTGATTTTTAGAATGTAACCATGTATTTAGCAGGCAAGTACTAATTCAATAAATGAAGGCACACCCAATTCAATGGAATAGTATGCAGCTATAAAAAGGAATGTGGTAAATCCCTACAGATGTGAGGAGATCTATCCATGGGTTACACCATTAAAACATAAAAAGGACGGTGTATATAGAATATTATTTGATTGAATGTAGACAGTACACTACACTTAGTTGAATAAAAATAACAGTTGTATTTGTCTGCACTTGTAGAGGACACTGGAAATATATAAATAAGAAAGTAATAAAAAGATTCTCTTTGGGAGGAATCATTAATCAGTATTCAATTTCTCTAAGGCTACCAAATAGATTTGAGTGACTCATGAGTTTTTGTGTTTGTTATTCTGTTTCCTGAATTATTAACTTTGGTCTCTGTATCGGTTAGGAACGCTTTCAACTACAAGCAACAAAAAAATTAAAAGCAGTCTCTTTTTCTCAGGTAACAAGGAATATGGTAATAAGCAGATGCTAGACATTAGTTAGAGGGGGCATCTTTACAGTTCTTTTCAGCCTCTCCCTCATGACCATCAGATTGTTACCCCAAGTCCAAGTATCACATCTGCACTCACAGCAAGAAAAAAATGATAGAATAGGTCGTTTTTTATATTCCTGATGCTTTCATCAACAAAGCAAGACTTTTCTAGAACCCCCTTTAACAGACTGCCCCCACACCAGGTCTTTCGGCTTCCCAAAGAGGGAGCCAACCAATGGTTTGGACCATTGATGATTCGTCACCTAGAACTGGGCACATTACTACCTTGAGTAAATTTAGGGTTCTATTCAATGCACTGGAGGAGGCTTACTGGCTTCTTTTGCGGAACCTCAATTACCAGTGTGGTGTGGTAGAGTCTGGGGCCCCATCCGGTTCCCCCAGGAGAGAAGCCTTCTACAGAGGTCTGCCTTGGAGCCAGCGTGGCTAGGGGTGAGGGCCCGAGGGAGGAGGGTCGGCAGCCAGACCAGTCCGTTCCCAGGCAGTCAATCCTCTTGACAACAACCCCCCACGCCTCAGGACCATCGTTCAGTTCCTGTTATCTTTAAGGCAGTGGTTTTCAACTGGGAGCCATGTTGGGAGCCATGTTGTTCCTCAGGAGGGCTGCCAAACTTAGCGAATAAAGATACAGGGCGCCCAGCTAAATGTGAACTTCAGATAAACGAGTAATGTGTTAGGGTATGTTCCAAATATCGCAATATTTATCTGAAATTCACATTTAACCAGACATCTGATGTTTTATCTGGCGCGTTGGAGATCCCCAGAGGATATCTGGCAACACCGACAGACATTTCTGGTTGTCACAATTCCAGGGGGCGGGTGGGGGTGCGGGCCGGGCCCGAAGACAGTCCTTACCACAAAGAGTGATCTGGTCTAAAATGCCAATGGCACCGAGGTTGAGAAAAATGGTTCCAGAGCGAAGCCTTTTCCTTTCAGCTTCTCCAAAGAAGAAAGCTCCAGACTCTTGCTTGATATTTTGTGCCCGGGGTGGGGCGCATGCATTTATTTTTGAAATAGTAGCATGATCTCTTTTCTGTGGCTCCATTAGAGACTCGAACGTTCTGTCTTCTTCTTTGTTTTCTTTTATATGTAATAAGCAACCCAAGGAAGAGCTGGCCGAGAAGAAGATGGCATTTATGTCATGTTCAGGACCACGAAGGCCAGCCTGCATATACCCCTTGAGCCTTTTCTTGGTAAAGCCCACGTTCAGCACCAGCCTCACAAAGAGCCTTGAGGAGCTGGGGCGCAGGGTGGAGGGGGCTTGNGCAGCTGCACTTCTCATGAAGAGACGCTTTCTTTGCAGACCCAGGGGAGGGAGGGGAGCAGAGGGCAGAAGGTGTGGATAGGATGACATGGCTGTTAATCAAACAATTTTTCAGAGAGTAGGCGAGGAAGGAAGCAGACGGGTGGGGAAGGCTCGGAGTGGTTTCTGGTTATGAGATGTGTATAAATTCGCGGGAGGTTATTTGAGGGTATTTATCCAAGCCCTATTCACAGTTGTCCTTGAAATGAATACCAGAACATTAGAATTCAGGGGCGATCGCTCTGCTTTCTGCAGCCACCGGGCCCCACTTCCTTCCCGCCCGGCAGATCCTGTGTCTCACACATGCTGGTGTGTGTGCAAACAGAGCGAACATAGACCGTTACCCACCCAACCCGCACACCTTGATGTCCCTAAGGAAAAAAGAAATTACTGGTAGGTTTTTCTCCCTTTATTTTATTAATTCTTAAAATAAATACAAACCTTTTTTCTTCTTTTTTTTAACCAGTAACTGCTGACTCCAGGATAGAGATTAAGGGTTTGGGGGGTGAGGGAGGGTTTTTTTAATTTATTTTTTTAGAATTTAAATGTAAAAACCAATTCAGGCATTCATTAAGGCAAGCAAGATGAATCAGGCTTTTGGTTATATAAAAGCTCGGCTTTTTCTGCGAGATCTGTCTCTGCATTTTGCTGCTTGCTGGAGAAAAGAATGCCTAGAACATAAGGGGCAGTACGGACAGCTTCATAAACACTGGAAAAGCCCCTTTTAGGCTCAGCTACAGCCTTGCACCGACTATATAATAAACCTGAGTGGGTGAGGGGTGAGGGGCTGCTGGAGTGAGGGGCTGGCCACCCCTCCCTTCTCTGTGACCATGCATCGTTTGTGGGTACAGGAAAGTCACTGGGTAGAGTGCCAATTAATATGTGTCGTTTCCATCTCAAGTTTAGTGACTTAATATATTTCTCTCGTTTTGGGAAAATATTGTAAACTAAACTGAAATATATTAAAAAAGAAAAAGACCTTGATCTTATCATACACTGTAAAGGCAGTAGAGATACCTAAGGGAAAAACAAAACAAAGCAAAACAACAACAACAAAAAAACCCTCAGAAAATGTCAAAAATATAAAAATAAAGAATAGAGAAAATAATAATGGAACCCTGCTTGAACACATAGTTGAGCATCCACAGAGGCAGCCTCTGCCCTTGAGCTATTTCTTTCCAGGGTTTTCTCTAAGCTTAGTTTATGGATTGAAGTGTTGCAGTGACTTTTTATTTTTTAAATTTTCTTAATGTTTATTTTTTAGAGAGAAAGAGAGTGAACGTGAGCAGGGGAGGGGCAGAGACAGGGAGACAGAGGATCTGAAGCAGGCTCTGTGCTGACAGCAGAGAGCCCCATGCGGAGCTCGAACTCACAGCCAGTGAGATCATGACCTGAGCCAAAGTTAGAGGCTTAACCCACTGAGCTACCCAGGCACCCTTGTGGTGACTTTTTAAATGATAGGTTGCATCTGGCTTGCTATTTAAAAAATAGCAATTGCTATCTGACAAACACATTGCACAGAATGTACATAATTCCACTTAATGATCCAACACCCTGATGTGAGGAAGATACTGTTGTGACTTCCCATTTGAAAGATGAGCAATGGACTTTCTTACTTGCCACAGAGTTAGTAAGTGGCAGAATGAGGCATCTTCTACTTTTTTCACTTACTATTTATTGAACATGACCTTTTCCGTGTTGTAACTCTAATATCATTGTAATGGTCCAATATTTTGAGTTGCTCTCTCACAATTTTTTAGCTATCATTGGACACTGGGGTTACTTCCAGTTTCTTATGGTCATAGATAATGTTGGACGTTTTTTTTCTTTCATAGTTTATTGTCAAGTTGGTTTCCATATAACACCCAGTGCTCATCCCCACAAGTGCCCTCCTCCATGCCCATCACCCCCCTTCCCCTCCCCCCACCCCNTTTCTACCCATTTCTGCACTGGGTTATTTGTTTTTTGGGTGTGGAGTTTGGTGAGTTCCTTATAGATTTTGGATACTAGCCCTTCATCTAATACATAGTTTGCCACTATCCTTTCCCATTCCATCAGTTGCCTATTGGTTTTATTGATTGTTTCCTCTGCTGAGAAAAAGCTTTTTATCTTGATGAGGTCCCAGTACTTCATTTTTGCTCTTGATTCCCTTGCCTTTGGGGATGTGTCAAGTAAGATATTGCTGCGGTTGAGGTCAAGGAGGTTGTTTCCTGCTTTCTCCTCTAGGGTTTTGATGGTTTCCTGTCTCACANTAATGCAGGAATGAATCCCACTTGATCATGGTGGATAATTCTTTTTATGTGCTGTTGGATTCAATTTGCAAGTATCTTGTTGAGGATTTTTGCATCTGTATTCATCAAGAACGTTGGCCTGTAGTTCTCTTTATTTGCTGGGTATCTGTCTGGCTTGAGAATCAAAGTGATGCTGGCTTCACAGAATGAGTCCAGAAGTTTTCCNTTGAGAAGCCTGGCCAGAGGTTTATCAATTTTGTTTATTTCTTCAAAAAACCAACTCTTGGTTTCATTAATCTGTTCAACTGGTTTCTTTTGGATTCTGTATTGTTTATTTCTGCCCTGATTTTTATTATTTCTTCTTCTACTGGGTTTGGGGTGTTCTTGGTTGCTCTCTTTCTAGTTCCTTTAGGTGAGCTGTTAGATTTTGCACTTGCACTTTTTCTAATTTCTTGAAATAGGCCTGGAGTGCAATGTACTTTCCTCTTAGGACTGCCTTTGCCACATCCCATAGAGTTTGGATTGTTGTATTTTCGTTTTCATTGGTTTCCATATATTTTTAAATTTCTTCTCTTATTGCCTGATTGGTCCATTCGTTCTTTAGTAGGGTGTTCCTTGACCTCCATGTTTTTGGAGGTTTTCCAGACTTCTTCCTGTGATTGATTTCAAGTTTCATTGCATTGTGATCTGAAAGTGTGCATGGTATGATCTCAATTCATTATATTTATTGAGGGCTGCTTTATGTCTCAGTATGTGATCTATCTTGGAGAATGTGCCATGTGCACTTGAGAAGATGTGAATTCCATGGCCTCAGGATGTAGAGTTCTAAATATATCTGCCAGATCCATCTGGTCCAATGTGTCATTCAAGTCCATTGTTTCTTTAGTGATTTTCTGTCTAGTTGATTTATCCATTGCTGTAAGTGGAGTATTAAATTCCCTTGTTATCAGCACATTCTTATCCATAAGATTCTTTCTGTTTGTGATTAATTGTTTTATGTATTTCGATACTTCCGTATTCGGTGTGTAGACATTTATAATTGTTAGCTCTTCCTGATGAATTGACCCTGCAATTATTATATAATGCCCTTCTTCATCCCTTGTTACCACCTTTACTTTATAGCCAGTTTGTCTGATATAAGTATGACTACTCCAGCTTTCTTTTGACTTCTAGTAGCATGATAGATATTCCTGTGTCCCCTTACTTTCAATCTGAAGGTGTCCTTAGGTCTAAAATGAGTCTCTTATAGACAGCAAATAGATGGGTTTTGTGTCTTTTTATCCATTCTGCTACCTATGTCTTTTGATTGGAGCATTTAGTCCATTTACATTCAGTGTTATTATTGAAAACTATTGGTTTGGAGTCATTGTGTTCTTTCTAAGAGTCATGCTTGTAGTGGTGTCTCTGGTACCTTGCCTTCCTTGCAACATTTCTCTCATAGAGTCCTCTCAGGATTTCTTGTAGGGCTAGTTTAGTGGTGATGAATTCTTTCAATATTTGTTTGTTTGGGAAGATTTTTCTCTCTCCTTCTATTCTGAGTGACAGGCTTGCTGGGTAGAGGATTCTTGGTTGCATATTTTTTCTGTTCATCACATTGAAGATCACCTGCCATTCCTTTCTGGCCTGCCAAGTTTCAGTAGATAGTTCTCTCACCACTCTGACAGGTCTCCCTTTGTATATTAGGGCCCTTTTCTCCCTAGCTGCTTTCAGAATTCTCTCTTTGTCCTTATATTTTGCCAGTTTCACTATGATGTGTTGTGCAGAAGGTTGATTCAAGTTACATCTGAGGGGAGTTCTCTGTGCCTCTTGGATTTCAATGTCTGTTTCCTTCCCCAGATTGGGGAAGTTCTCAGCTATAATTTGTTCAAGGACTCCTTCAGCGCCTTTCCCTCTCTCTTCGTCTTCTGGGATTCCTATGATACGGATACTGTTGCATTTGATTGTATCACTCAGTTCTCAAACTCTCCTTTTATCTCAGTTTATCTCTCTTTTTCTCAGCTTCCTCCTTTCTATAATTGTGTCCCCTAATTCACCTATTCTATTCTCTGCCTCTTCAATCCGTGCTTTAGATGCTTCCATTTTATTATGCACCTCATTTATAGCATTTTTTTAATTCATCACAACTATTTTAAGCTCCATAGTCTTTGTAGCAATAGCTTCTCTGATGTCTTCCAGACTGCCTTTTTCAAGCCCAGTAATTAACTTTATGACTACTGTTCTAAATTCTTGTTCAGTTATGTTGCTTATATCTGTTTTAATCAAGTCTTTAGCTGTAATTTCTTCCTGGAATTTCTTTAGAGGAGAGTTCTTTCATTTCATCATTTTGGCTAGCTTTCTGTCCCTTGTTAGTTTAAAAGCTTGTTATGCACTCAGCACCTGTGAGTACTGCTATATTAAAAAAGGCTCATTGACTATCCAGTGCCTGCCCGTTCAGGAAGTCTCTTGGTCTCTTGGTCTCTCTTGTTGAGACTTTGGTTATTTTATTTCCCTACTCATAGTGGTATTTGGGACTTTCCACCATGTGTACTTAGGCTTGTTTCTTGAGGTAGCCCTGGAAAAGAAAACAGACAGACAAACACACAGGGAACAAAGGCACACAAACACACAGACAAATCCAACAAACAAGCAAACTGAAAGGGGAAAAGAAAAAAAAAAGGAAAAGGAAAAAGAAAAAAACCAAAAGACAAAGGACAGTTAAAAGCATAAAACCAGAATTCCCTGCTACAAATAAAGAGTAGGCTGTATGCGGTGCTGATGGAAGAGCACATACAAAGAGAGAAATGACAGGGCGGGGAGAAAGCAAAATTGGACAATGACCAGGCAGAGAGCGTAAGAGGCTTAATTCAGAGAGAGAAAGAGTAGAATATGGTAGGAGGCAAGGAGAAAGAAATGAAGATAATGTTGCTCAGAGAAACTATATAGTCTGATTACTCCAGAGAGAGAGAGATAGGAAGGTAGCGGTGGAGGTGTAGACTATACATCTATAGAATGGATTAAATGTGACTGTTTGAGCAAACCAATGAGCAAAGTGCCCAGTCCAGCAGAGGGGAGGGATATGAATGAGACAAGGGAAAATATATATCTGAATAGAAAGAATTGATCTATAGTTAATCATGGCAGTGCATCCATGTTGGTCTTGCCCCGGGCTGTGGTTTAAAAAAAAAAAAAAAAAAAAAAAGCAGTTCTCTAGCAGTGATGGGCATGGTTTGGGGCAGGCAAGTCTTTTTTTTTTTTTAATGTTTTATTTATTTCTAGGAGAGACAGAGAGAGACAGCGTGAGCAGGGGAGGGTCAGAGAGAGAGGGAGTCACAGACCGAAACAGGCTCCAGGCTCCGAGCTGGCAGTCAGCACAGAGCCCGACGCGGGGCTTGAACCCACGAACTGCGAGATCATGACCTAAGCAAAAGGCGGACGCTTAACCAACTAAGCCACCCAGGCGCCCCAATGGGGTAGGCAAGTCTGAATCTCCACTGTGGTCCTGCAGCCGCTCCCTGAGGTCCCGCCTAGGTGGTTGTGGGAAGAAAAAGGGCGGCAGCCCAGTTCCTTCTCGAACCAAGCATTGCAAATCACTCTTTTGTGTCCAATCTCCCTATGCGGGCGAGCGTAGCCAAGGTGGACTGTGTTCTATGTCTCAAGCCCCGCCTAGTTTCAAGTTATTACTTCACGCACTTTACTGATACCGCCAGAAATATAGTCCCACAGGTCGGACCCCTTCCCAGCCGGGGATCAAGCTGGGAGAATAGCGGAGCATTTTCTCCTGGTCCCACCTGGGACCCAGCCGAAAGTCAGCACCACAGCTAGAAATAGCATCACTCTCTGTCCTGAGCCAAGGTTTTCTCTTCTCTCGGGACAGTTCTATGAGCAGTTTCAGCAGCTCTTTCTTTTCCCTTCGACTCACTGTGGCTCCTCGCAAAGGGGATTCTCTCCCCTCCCTCCATGACTCCAGTCCTGGCCTGTTTTTATCTTCCCCAGTTCACACTCACGCACCTATGAGGTTGTCTTCTTAGTGGACTCTGTCTCTTTTCTTCCCAGACTCCTGCGGTTCAGTGTCCTATGGCTTCAGGCCTTCTCTGTTTGAGAGATGGGGGCAAGCGAAATGCACGGAGCTCCCTACCTCTCTGCCATCTTGCCTCCTCTCCAGAAGGAATGTGTCTTGATGGAGTGAAGAGGTTTTATCTTATGAAAGGAAAACTTCCTTCCACTAGACAAGTGGACAAAACCACATGATCTTTCCAATAGGAAGATATTATTGCTTGAATCTGGGTCACTAAAATTATCACTGAATTTGTTCAGTTAATCAGTAAAGGCAATAGAATACTTTATCTTGAATGAAGATACCATCTGCGTCATGGGTACTCTCTTAGCAAGAGCAGCAACTCAGGAAATTCCTGGTGCCCACGATGCAGAGCAGTGGGCTGAAGAGCTAGGTCAGACCGGCCCAGACAGAGAGCTGAGCCGGAGGACCTCAACGTTGGACGTTCTTTACCTGTGATTATGAATAGCATGATGAGCATCTTTGAGCAAAATTATTTTTTGGATTTAGGTATTTGGAAGGATAGATTTCTAAAAGTGAAGATGGAATGTTGTTTTCTTTTATTGTCTTTGTTTTTTTTTTATTATTGAAGTATAACTAACATAAAATGTTATATTAGTTTCAGGTGTACAATATAGCGATTTGACAATTCTATACATTGAGTCAGTGTTCAATGATAAGTGTGCTCTTAATCCCCTCCATCTATTTTACCCATCCTCCCATCCACCTCCCCTCTGGTAACCACTAGTTTGTTCTCTATAGTTAAGTGTCTGTTTTTTGGTTTCTCTCTCTCTCTCTTTTTCTTTCGTTCATTTGTTTTGTTTCTTAAATTCCACATGAGTGAAATCATGTGGTGTTCATCTTTCTCTGACTGATTTATTTCACTTAGCATTATACTCTCTAGCTCCATCCATGTTATTGCAAATGGCAAGATTTCATTCTTTCTGTAGCCGAGTGATATTCCATTATATGTGTGTGTGTGTGTGTGTGTGTGTGTATTATATATATATAATCTCCACATCTTCTTTATCCATTCATCTATTGAAGGACACTTGGGTTTCTTCCATATCTTGGCTATTGTAAATAATGCTACAATCCCATAGAGGCGCATATATCTTTTTGAATTAGTGTTTTCCTTTTCCTTGGGTAAATACCTAGTAGTGAAATTACTGGGTCATATGATATTTCTATTTTTAATTTTTTGAGGAACCTCCATAATGTTTTCCACAGAGCACACCAATTTTCATTGCCACCAACAGGGCACACGTGTTCCTTTTTCTCCACATCTTTGCCAACTCTTGCTATCTCTTGTCTTTTTGATATTGCCATTCTGATAGGTGTAAAGCGATCTTTCATTGTGGTTTTCATTTGCATTTCCCTGATGATTAGTGATGTTGAGCGTCTTTTCATGTATCTGTTGGCCATCTGTATGTCTTCTTTGGAAAAATGTCCATTCATGTCCTCTCCCCAGTTTTTAATTGGATCATTTAGGGTTTTTTGGTGTTGGGTTGTATAAGTTCTTTATCTATCTTGGATACTAACCCCTTATTGGATATATATCATTTACAAACATATCCCATTCAGTAGGTTGCCTTTTTGTTTTGTTGAATATTTCCTCCACTGTTCAAAAGCTTTCTATTTTGGTATAGTGCAACAAGTTTAATTTTGCCTTTGTCTCCCTTGCCTGAGGAGACATATCTAGAAAAATGTTTCTATGGCTGATGTCAAATAAATTACCATTACTGTTTTCTTTGAGGAGTTTTATGGTTTCAGAACTCACAATTAAGTCGTTAATAATCCATTTCGAGCTTATTTTTGTGTTCAGTGTTAAAAAGTGGTCCAGTTTCATTCTTTTGGGTGTGTCTTCCAGTTTTCCCAATAGTATTTGTTAAAAGAGACTGTCCTTTTTCCATTGTATGGAAAAAGAACAGTCTTTTTTTCCTTTGTCAAAGATTAATTGACTATCTAATCATGGATTTATTTCTGAATCCTCTATTTTGTTCTATTGATCTATGTGTCTCTTTTTTGTGCCTGTACCATACTGTTTTAATTACTATAGCTTTGAAATAGATCTTGAAAGCTGGGCTTGTGATACCTTGAGCTTTGTTCTTTTTCAAGATTGCTTTGGCTATTTGATGTCTTTTTTGGTTCCATACATGTTTTAGGGTTATTTGTTCTCTATCTCTGAAAAATGCTGTTGGTATTTCGATAGGGATTGCATTAAATCTGTAGATTGCTTTGAGTAGTTTGGATGTTTTAACAATACAGTTTCTTCCAGTTCATGAGCATGGAATACCTTTCCATTTGTTTGTTTCTTCAATTTCTTTCACCAGTGTTTTATAGTTTTTGGAGTATAGGCCTTTCACCTCCTTGGTTAAGTTTATTCTTAGGGTTTTTTTTTTGTGTGTGTGTGTGCATGTGCAATTGTAAATGGGATTGTTTTCTTATTTTCGCTTTCTGCTACTTTATTTTTAGTGTACAGAAATACCACAGATTCCTATATATTAATTTTGTGTCCTGTAACTTTACCAAATTCATTTATCGTTCTAATAGGTTTTTTTGGTGCAGTCTTTAGGGTTTTTTTATATATAGAATCATGTCATCAGCAAATAGTGAAAGTTTGACTTCTTCCTTATCGATTCAGGTGCCTTTTCTTTCTTGTGCTTGTCTGATTGCTGTGGCTAGGACTTCCAGCACTATGTTGAATAAAAGTGGTAAGAGTGGACATCCTTAATCCCTAATAAATTTTAGAGCAGAAAAAAATGAAATAGAGATTGAAAAAAATCTGTAATAGAGCAATGAAACCAGGAGCTTGAAAAAAGATAAACAAAGTTGATAAACCAACCTTTAGCTAGACTTCATTAGAGAGAGAGAGAGAGAGAACTTAATAAATAAAATCAAAACCAGATAAAGATGCCACAAGAAAAGAAAACTACAGGACAACATCTCTAACATAAATGGGAAAATCCTCAAACTGTTATTAGCAAGCCGCATTCATCAATACATTAAAAAATTCTTTACCACAATCGAGTGGGATTTATTCCATGGATGCAAAGGTGGTTTGATATTCACAAATCAATTAACCTGATACATCACGTTAATAAGTGAAGGTATTAAAAAAAAAACATGATCATCTCAACTCAATAGAGGCAGAAAAAGCATTTGACAAAATACAGCATCTGTTGATAAAAACTCTCAACAGAGTAGATTTAGAGGGAACATACCTCAACATGATAAAGACCATACATGAAAAATCCACAGCTAAGATCATATTCCATGGTGAGAAACTGAGAGCTTTTCTTCTAAGAAAATGGAATGCTTTTAAGGAGTTTTACATGTAGAGAATCACTGATGTTCAAATAGGCCCCTTTTTCCATACGTTCATTAGCAATAAAAGTTATTATGGAAAAAATAATCTGTTGGTTTTTTTAGAAAAAATTTTATAGTAAGTGGTTTGAGTTTAATTTTGCATTATAAGTAATCAGGTCATTTTTTTCTCATTTATTTCTTGGCCAAATATAAAATTCGTTTTATGAATTTCTTTTAATCTAGTTATCCACTGGGGCTTTCGTGTTTTCCCAACCAATTTCAATGAGTAATTAGGTGGCAAATATTTTGTCATATGTTACAGTGTCCGTATTGTCCTCAGGTTGCTGTTTTCCTTTAATGTTTGATTACTTCTTTCATAACATTCGAAAATGTGTATTTAAACCGCTTGGTGTTTTCATTGTGACATCCTCCATTCAGAGTTCAGATACGCCCTCCTCTTTCCTCCAGGAGTAACCTGTGTTTAACACTCCCGAGAGATTTCTCAGTAGTATTTATAAAAATAATACACAAACAAATACCCTTTCTCAACCCCAGCTTTACTGAAACAATTGATTGCTGTAAGCTACGGGTCTGAATCCACCCAGAACCGATTTGTGCAAGCCAGCCCGGGGCTCCTCCGATCCCCTTGGCAAGCCATCCTGGTATTTAACAGCCCTCATTATGTGATGTTGAAAATTCTCCATTACAGCTAATTTGAAACTCTTCTGCCATGCAGATCCACTTGCCTTTGTTTCATTCTGGGCAGAGACGGAACAGCTAGGCATTGTTCCCCAGGCGATTATTTCTCGTGGGTAACACTCCCCCAGTGCATGGTGGGCTCTCAATAAATATTTCGTGATTAAAGTTGATATTGAAAAATCTAATTGGATCTATTCTCAGGCTTTCTTCCTCAAAGTTGAATAAGCTAACAACTTTGCTTTTTGTTTTTTGATTTTGTTTTTGTTTTTGTTTTTGTTACCCTTTGGATCATCTCCATGTCTCTAACTTATTTCCGGGAACTGCCAGTCATCTTGAAGCATAGAGTCCAAGTTGGGATGAGAAGTCTGTATCCTTCAGCCACCCCTGCCTCAGCACTTTCCCAGGGTGTGAGTATCCAGCTTGTCCCCTGCCCCTTGCAACCCCCCCCCCACCAACCCAGAGATGGTGTGGAAGACCATTACGAGGGGTGTTCTCTCTGGAATAGATACAGACTGAGATGAAACCATAAAGGCAGTGGAAAGGGAGCTGGCTGGGATAGAATTGAGTGCTCAGGGCCAGGGGTACCAGGCTTAAGTAAATACCTAAGGGGCTCACAAGCTGATACTGGATTGAAGATTCATCAGTTTCAACCAAAACAAATTGTCAAAGGTAGTGACACGAGAGGCTATATTATAGTCAACAGATAGATTTATATGTATTATATGTAACTCTCAAAATGATTAAGAGAATTCTTTTTCTGAGAACCGTTTACATTCCCTAGCCTTTAAAATGCCCTCAGGAAAAAAACAGACTAATAAAAACGATCCAGCTATAAGCCGTATTTCTGTGTCACCTTATATCTGAGTAATCTGCTGGCAGAGGACATCGTTATTACTTTGGAATGAAGGAGTTGCAGCCTGGAAAAGGAATGAGCCTCAATGGACACTTGTTTTGCCTTTGTACGTGGTTTGAGTTTTGCATCATCAGAAGTTTCTCTTTCCAATGTTTCACAACCTTAATTGTTACTAAAATGGAATTGACAGAGAATGACGTCAGGACTCGGATGCTATGTAGAAGCCTCATTCATGGGTGAAAGCCATTCTGTAAAAAAGGAACCATTCTGTTTTGTTTTACTTAGTTGGCTTAAAGAGAAATATATTTCCCATCCCCCCCCATTCACTTCCAGTTTAATTCGTTGTCAGAGAAGGAGTTAATGGCCCAATTAAATGCTCCGCCATCACCTTCACTGGATGCTAAATAGAGTCCCCAAAAGAGAGAATCTCCAACTTACAATGAATCTTCACTTACACTTAAGTGAAACTTTTGTTTCACTTAACAGGCTCTGTTCCTATCTGCTCTGTGTCACATAACCATATGTTTGCCTTCTCTAGGACATTGCTTTATGCTGCCCCAGACCTTAGACGGTTAGTTGGTGCCATGAAGATAGAATGCAAGAGTGAACAAAGGAGTTGATTCAGGCAGGAACTTCTCTACTCAGATTACAGAATATTCCATTTTCTTAGATTCTCCCATTAAATCACTATTGCCTAATTATAGGGTTCTCTGGAAGCCAAAGGAAACTGACTTTGAAATCCCTTCCAGAGCTTTTTCTCAGCCTGGCTAAGGAGCCTAAGAAGGGACATTGGAAGACAAGCACTATTCTCACGCTAAAGCCCCGAGGTAGCCACATTGGCTAGGGTTCCTTCTAGTATTTTTAACATTTCCTTGCTCGAAGTGTCCTACAAAAAAGGTGTAGTGTTTCTGCCACCTGTATTTTAAACTGACTCTACTATTAAGAAAAGAATAAAGGAACATTAGCTACCAACTGCTTTTAAGAGATGGCTACTACATTAAGCTGATGGCCACTACATTAAAAATTCTTTCTTTTTAATATCCATTTTAGTGACCTTGGGTCTAAATCACCTCTTCCATTAATCCCTCAGAAGGTCGTTTTTAGAACATGAGTGTGAATATATAAAACACAGGGAGAAATATCTCAAGTGACAGCTTTAGTGTCTGTGGTTAAAGCAATGAACTGGATTGATTTAGAAGTCTCATTGCGGCAAGATTATTGACCCTTCCCCGGCCAGCGCTTGCCTGAGCCAAGCTTTGAAACAAACCAGCTCAGCACTTAATCAATCCTTCTCTTTCCTTTGACTTTAAAAGTGGCCTTGATCAAGAGCAGCCATCTTCCAATGCATGCTACCCTGTTGGCATTTTCTTTTTCTATTAAATTATACAATCCCAGGTTTGACAGTGCCTCGCCCCGACCTTGGGCCCGCCACTTACCCTCTATATCCAGGTGGCCGCACTGAAAACAGAAGATGTTAACATTGACCTGAAGATTCAGCGACAGATAAGTTATTAATGATTTGCAAGCACTTAGATCCTATAAAGCTCATAAAAATCCCTCCTGCGATAATGTCACATAAGGGAGGCAAGATAAGAATCACCATAGTGGAAACGAACCACTTAGGTACCATTTTGGCGATCAGTGAAATTAAGCAATGGAGGATCCTTTTCTACCCAAAGGATTTTGCCAAAGTAGGTGAACATTTGCAAGCCCACCCTCTAGTTATTTTCCTGTGTTTGTAGTGTAACAATCTGATGTGATTCAAAGCTGTCCTTATATGTCAAAAAGCTTGGGGTGGTGCGCCTGGGTGGCTTAGTCGGTTAAGCGTCCGACTTTCGCTTAGGTCATGATCTTGCGGTTCGTGGGTTCGAGCCCCGCGTTGGGCTCTGTGCTGACTGCCAGCTCAGAGCCTGGAGGCTATTTCAGAGTCTGTGTCTCCCTCTCTCTCTGACCCTCCCCTGCTCACGCTGTCTCTCTCTCTCTCTCTCTCCTAGAAATAAATAAAAACATGAAAAAAAAAAAAAGCTTGGGGTGTCCTCATTACTTTTGGCCTTCCTTGACCTAGAAAATAGAAAGCAAAGCTTGTGTTACTAAAATGTTCACAGAAAATGCTAACAGGTTCTGGGTGCATAAGGGTCTGTCTAGAAACTGTGTTGGAGTATGTGGAAGAGATAGGAAAGTGGATGTGAACCGTGTCAACCATCTTAGTGTTTTGGAAAATGTATAGGGGCTTCATCATCATGTGAAGCATTTCTAGATCAAAAGAGGCCAGTTTAAGACAATACTTAAAAAACTATTTTTAATGTTTATTTATTATTTGAGAGACAGGCAGAGCACAAGCTGGGGAGGGGCAGAGAGAGAGGAAGACACAGAATCTGAAGCAGCCTCCAGGCTTCAAGCCATTCCACCCAGAGCCTGATGCTGGGCTCAAACCCACAGACTGTGAGATCATGACCTGAGTGAAGTCAGACGCTTCACCAACTGAGCCTCCCAGGGGCCCCAACGATACTTTGAAGAGACGGTGCTTGTTGTTGGGTGGACATTGTCCTTCTCCTTGGCTGCTCAGCACGTGTACCCCTTTCCAATATTGGGAAATTCTCCCATTTTAGGAATATTGGTGGGAGGCAGAGTCCGCTTTCCACGCTAGAAAGTGAAAATGCAAGATACCTGCTTTCCCAGAGCACAGCCATGGCACAAAATCCTTCCAGACAGAGACACCTGTTCCGGACTTTGAAAACAGAACTAGTGATGCAAAGAAAGGGCCAGAAGAACTCTAGGAGACAGCGTCAAAGGATGCGGGAGCCCACCTCCTTGGGCAGCAGAGGGACTTGTGCATTGCAGCATCGGGTTCCGGAAGGAGCAGTCTGCGGGTCAAGTTCAGACGTGGTCCCAGCTTCAGACGAGTTCTTTCTACAGAAGTTCTACACTGGGCTTTTGGGCATTGCTCCTGGCTGGAGGGCCCAGACCTGGTCTCAGGGATGCCGTGAGATACCCTGTACCCTTTCGTTGTTAGTAACTGGTTAAAATGAGAAAATACTCATATTTTGCGTATGTGTTTGTTTTTGTACAAACATGCACAAACGCTTTATCTTCCCACCCTCCACACTTCTTGGTACAACCTCCTTACCATAACATTCATACCCTGTGGCTGAACAACGTGACGGGTTTTAGTGAATTTATAGTGCTCTATAACCACCATATCGTCATGCTTTTGTTCGTTTTAGTATGTAGTTCTAGGAATTCTGACACATGTATGGATTTGTTTAAGCACCCCCTCCCCCGCCACAATCAGTTTTCATCACCCCAGAGGACCCCCTCTGGCTACTATAGTTTCTACCTTCACCACGCCTAGACCTTGGCAACCACTGATCTGCTCTCCACCTTTAGAACTCTTTTCTAGAATGTCATATAAATGGAATTCTACAGCATGTAGTCTTTTACATCTTTGCATAATGCTTTTGAAAGTCGCCCAAGTTGCTGAGTGTCAGCAGTACAGCTAGATCAGTTGGTTTATCCATTCACCTTTTGATGGGCATTTGCGTTGTTTCTGGGGCTTCTTGGTGGTGGGAGAGAAATAGCCTTTTATGTTTTAAAGATCTTTTTTTATGTATTAAAATATATTTTTTACTTTGGAATAAGCATAACTTATTTAAAAAACTATACAAAGAATGGATTTTCTCGAAACTATTTGTGAGCAGTAGATAATCTGAGGTCCCATTATCCACCCATTATACTTAAGTATTTTCTATACACAAGAACATTCTCCTACATAACCACAGTACAACAGTCAAAGTCAGTAAATCCGCCTTGATACGTCACTACCACCTAATTCCCAGAGTCATTCCAGTGTATTCAGTTGACCCTAGAGTGGATTGTTTAGCAAAAGTATCCAGGTTACAATCACATGGAGTATTTAGCTCTCATGGTTCTTGAGTCTGTGTCTACCGTCTGAAAGAGTTCCCCAGTCTTTTCAGAGGCTTTCATGACCTTGACACTTTCATAATTAACAGTCTAGTTCTTCTGTAGATTATCCTCCAAACTGATCTGACTGGTGTTTCCTCAAGATTAGATTAAGCTTATCATTTTTGGAAATGATTGTATCCTATAATTTCTGTTTGTCTCATTACTGATGATATTCACTTTGATCCCTTGATTAGGTGGAAAATACCAGGTTTGACAAATACTTTGTGGGGTGGTATTTGGATACGGTCTAGGTATCCTGTTCTATATCACACACACACACACACACACACACATACACACACACACACACACACACACACGATGCGTATAAAATAAATGCGTACATTTAAATATACATACCATGTGTCTATGTTCCCATGGCTTCCTGTTTTATTTAAAAACTTTTAGTTATTAGTTCTGTGTCCTTCTAATGTCCCCATCAATCTTGGGGCATGGTCTTGCTTTCTGGAATTACAAAATGTCCCAAGATCACCTTCCTCTTTCCTTGTGCCAAATGCATCAACTGATACTGGATATTGCTGCTCCCAGTTTTTCAGCGAACAGAACTAGGGGAAATATGTCTGGATATGCACGTATACATATACACACTTATATTATATCTTTCATCTATCGTCATCATCATTTCTTGGAGCTTTTATATATCTTAGATATTAATTCCTTATTGCCCATATGATCTGCAAATTTTTGTTCTCATTCCATAGGCTGTCATTCTGTTTTGTAAATGGTTTCCTTTGCTGCACAGAAGCTTCTTTGTTTGATGGAGTCTCACTTGTTTATTTGTGCTTTTGTTGCCTTAGCTTTCTTGTGTCAAATGCCAAAACCAATGTCAAGAAGCCTACCACCTAAGTTTTCTTTTAGGAGTTTTGTGATTTCAAGCCTTATCTTCAAGTCGTTAATCCAGTGTGAGTTGATTGGTGTGCGTCGTGTAAGATTGGGGTCCAGTAGCATTCTTTTGCACGTGGCTATCCAGTTTTCCAGCACCATTTCTTGAAAAGACTGTCCTTTCCCCTTGTAGATGTGTGACTCTTTTGTTACACACAATTGGCCACATATGTGTGAGTTTATCAGTGGGCTCTCTACTCCATTCCATTGGTCTATGTATCTGTTTTTATGCCAGTGCCATACTGTTTTGATTACTATAGCTTTGTCATAGAGACTGAAGTCGGGAAGTGTGCTCCAGGTTTGTTCTTTTTTCTCCAAATGGCTTTGGCTATTTTGGGGTCTTTTGTGGTTTCACGTGAATTTTAGGATTGTTCTATTTCTGTAAAAAATGTTATTTTGATAGGGCTTGCATTGTTTGTGTAAATTGCTTTGGCTTTGAGTAGATGGACATTTTCAACAATATAAATTCTTCCAATTCATGGGCATAAAATATCCTTCCATTTAGTTGTGGCTTCCTCAGTTTCTTTCATCAGTGTACAGATCTTTCACTTCCTTGGTTAAATTTATTCCTAGGTATTTTATTCCTTTGAAGGCAATAGTCAATGGTACTATTTTCTTAATTCCTCTTTTTATTAATTTTTAATGTATAGAAATGCAACTGAGTTTTGTATATTGATTTTTGTATCCTACAACTTACCTGAATTCTTTTATCAAAATTTTTAATGGAGTCTTTAGGGTCTTCTGTATATAGTATCATCTTATCTGTAAATAGAGACAGGTTTACTTCTTTTGTTCTGATTTCAGTGGCTTTTCTTTTTCTTGCCTGATTGTTCTGGCTAAGACTTCTAGCACCATGTTGAATAAAAGTGGCTTTCGTGGGTGTCCCTGTCTCGTTCCTGACCTTAGAGGAAAAGCTTTCACTTTTCACTGGTGAGTATGATGTTAGCTGTGGCTTGTCATATATGACCTTTACTATGTTGGGACATGTTCCCTCTGTACCCACTTTATTGAGAGTTTTAGCATGAATAGACATTGAATTTTGTCAAATGCTTTTTCTGCATTTATTGAGATGATCATATGATTGTATCCTTTATTTTGTTACTGTGGTGCATCACACTGATTGATTTGTGGATCTTGAACCATCCCTGTGGCCTTGGAATAAACCCCACTTGATCATGGCATATGATCCTTTTAATGTGTCATTGAATTCAGTGTGCTAATACTTGTTTTGAGACTTTTGCAGTTATGTTCATTAGGGATGTTGGCCAGTAGTTTTCTTTTCCTCTGGTGTCCTTGTCTGATTTTGGTATCAGTGTAATGCCGGCCTCATAAAATGAGTTTGGGGGTATTCCCTCCTCTTCTATATTTGGGAAGCATTTGAAAAGGATTGATAGTAAGTCTTTAAATGCTTGGTAGAATGCACCAGTGAATGTATCCATCTGGTCCTAACCTTTTGTATGTTGGGAGGTGTTGTGTTTTTTTTAAATGTTTATTTATTTATTTATTGAGAGAGAGAGCATGCTGAGAAGGGTAGAGCGGTCAGCACAGAGCCTGACATGGGGCTTAAACTCACGATCTGTGAGATCATGACCCGAGCTGAAAACAAGAGTTGGACATTTAACCGACTGACTCACCCAGATGCCTCATTTGTTGGCAGGTTTCTAATTACTAATTCAATCTCCTTACCAGTAATTGGTCTGTTCAGATTTTGTATTTCTTTTTTTTTTTTTTAAGTTTTTATCTATTTTTAAACTAATCTTTACCCAATGTGGGGCTCGAATCTACAACTCGGAGACCAAGTTACACACTCCACCAAGTGGGCAACCCAGGCAACCCAGATTTTGTATATCTTGATGATTCAGTCTTAATACATTGTGTGTTTTTAGGAATTTATTTGTTTCTTCTAGGTTGTCCAATTTGTTGATGTGTAATTGTTCATAGTAGTTGATCCTTTCTATTTCTGTGTTATCATTCATAATATCTCCTTTTTCATTTATGATTTTATTTGCATCCCCTCTCATCTTGGTCAATCTGGCCAAAAGTTTGTCTATTTTGTTTATCTATTCAAAAAGCCAGCTCTAAGTTTCATTGATCTTTTCTATTGTCTTTTTAATCTCTATTTCATTTATTTTTTCTCTGATGTATGGTATTTCCTTCCTTCTACTAACTTTGGGATTTGTTTGTTCTTCTTCTACCTCCTTCAGGTATAAAGTTAGGTTGTTTATTTGAGATCTTTCTTGTTTCTTAATATAGGCATTCATTGCTATGAACTACCTACCCCAACCCTGGCCCCAGAACTACTTTTACTGCATCCCCTGAATTTTGGTGTGTTGTGTTTCCAGTTTCCTTTGTCTTGAGATTTTTTTTAATGTCTCTTTTTATTTTCCCTTTGATCCATGGGTTGTTTAAAAGCATGTTGCTTGATCACCATGTATTTGTGAATTTTCCAGTTTTCTTCTTATAACGGATTTCTAGTTTCATACTACTGTGGTCAGAAAAAAAGCTTGGTATGATTTCAGTCTTCTAACATTTATTAAGACTTGTTTTGTGGCCCACTGTAAGATCTATCATGGAGAATGTTCCATGTACACTTGAGAAGAATGTGTGTTTTGTTGATTTTGAATGGAATGTTTGATATATGCCTGTTAAGTCCATCTGGTCTAACTTGTCATTTAAATCTGATGCTTCCTTACTGATTTTCTGTCTGGATGAAGAAAGCAAGGTATTAAAGTCCCCCGTTATTATTGTTTTGATGTCTATTTCTCCCTTTAGGTCGGTTAGTATTTGATTTATATATTTAGACGCTTCTATATTGGGTGCATCAATATACAAATGTTATATCCTCTAGTTGGATATAACACCTTTATCATTATTTAATGCCTTTCTTCATCTCCTATTACAGTCTTTGGTTTAAGTTCTGCTTTGTCTGATGTGGATATAGCTGCTCCAGCTTTCTTTCAGCTTCCATTTGCATGGAACATCTTTTTCCATCCCTTCACTTTCAGTCTATATGTGTCCTTAAAGCTGAAGTGGGTCTCTTATAGGTAGCATACAGATGGATCCCATTTATTTTTACCCATTCAGCCACACTGTGTCTTTTGATTGGGGAATTTAGTCCACTTACACTTAAAGTAATTGTTGAGGGGCACCTGAGTAGCTCAGTTGGTTGAGCATCTGACCCTTCATCTCAGCTTGGGTCTTGATCATGGAGTAATGAGTTCAAACCTCACATTGGGCATGGAGCCTATTTAAAAAAAGAGAGAGAGAAAAGAAATTGTTGATAGGTATGGACTTATTACTATTTTGCTAAGTGTTTTCTGACTGTTCCTTTCCTTTGTTCCTTTCTTCTTCTCATGCTATCCTCCTTTGTGAGTTGATGCTTTTCTGTAGTGGTATGCTTAGATTCCTTCCTCTTTCTCTTTGGCGTATCTGCTGTAGATTTTTGCTTTGTGGTTGCCAGAGGCTTACATAAAGCAACTTATATTTATAACAGTCTATTTTAAGTGAATAACAACTTGTCCAAATGAATTCTAGAGCTCTACATTTTTTAATTCTCTTCCTTCCCATGTTTTGTTTTTCATGTCACAATTTACATCTCTTTATCTTGCTAATCATTAACAAATCATTGTAGTTATATTTATCTAACATCTTTTTAAAGAAAATATGTTTTTCTAATTAAACTAGCCAGAATTGGCTCCTGTGGCTCGCAATGAAGTACCAGACCACTATTCTTCTGTAACTGGAATGTCCCCAGACCTCACCAACTGAGGGTACAAATAAGGTCACTTTACTATTTAGACACTTATTTTGTTAGTCAAATGGCCCACACTTTATATCTATAGTATCCCAGTATTGTTGTTTTTTCCCAAGTATTTGTCTTCCTTTTTATAATTTTTTGAAAAATGTTTATTTATTTATTTTGAGAGAGAAAGAGCCAGTGGATCAAGGGAGGTGCAGAGAGACGGGGAGAGAATCTCCAGCAGGCTCCACACTGTCAGCGCAGATCCCAGTGAGGGGCTTAAACCTACTAACCGTGAGATCATGACCCGAGCCGAAACCAAGAGGCAGAAGCTTAACCAACTGAGCCACCCGGGTGCTCCTTGTCTTCCTTTTTACATTTAAATGAATCTCCAAGCTCCTATGTGCCACTGCCCATTTCAGCAAGATGATCAGCCCCACCCACCACTTCATGGTCTACTTGGTTCATCGTTCACACGTCATTTCTCCCATGTAATGGGTAATCACGTGTGAATACCACTCTCCTTGGCTTCTGTTCTTCGAGGCCCCCAGAGAGACCCTTAGCCCCAGGCATTACAGAGTTTCATGAGCTGAATGCTTTCATCTTACACAAACTCTTTCCTCTTTAAACCTCCTAGGATGTCAAGGGGCCTGGGCTGAGGCAGGCTCATGTAACGGTCACTCTGTTCTACCTGAAAGCACTGCCCTCCGCCAAACCTTAATCCTGTTCCTGAGGCTGGTCCAGGATGCCTGACTTTATCTTTCCTTAGAACGAATTCACTCTCAGAGGCTCTGTATTTTTGCTCTTTCTTCTTTTGAGCTCCCATTCCCCTGCCGGTTCACCAGATGACTTTCTTGGTGGTACATTCTACTTTCTACCACAGGCATCCATTATGGAGCAAATGAGCAAGCTCAAAGGCCCCTGCACCTGGGTGAAGTCTGGACGCATGATAAGTCTCAAGAGTGGCCATTACTTTCTTCTTATCTTATGCCTAATTCTCCTTCTCTGTTCCCCCCAAACATCAGACGAACTCCTCTTTAACCCTGACTAGTTGAGCCCCTTGTCCCCTGCCTTAGAGATACCCAGCTGAGCTCAGAGGTTCAGAGGCTGCCTCTCACCCAATCCCTAGTGGCACTGTTATTTCTCTTGATTTGGGCCCTTCCCACCTCTGTCATTACCAGGTATAATACTTGTCTAGATTTATGTAACAAGTTAACCCAAAACATAGTGGCTTAAAATAAACATCCATTGTCCCACAGTTTCTGTAGTTCAAGAATACAGGAACGGGGGTGCCTGGGTGGCTCAGTCGATTGAGTGTCCGACTTTGGCTCAGGTCATGATCTCATGGTTCGTGGGTTTGAGCCCTGCGTCGGGCTCTGTGCTGACATCTAGCTCAGAGCCTGGAGCCTGCTTTGGATTTTGTGTCTTCCTCTCTCTCTGACCCTCCCCTGCTCATGCTGTCTCTCTCTCTCTCTCTGAAATAAATAAAACACATTTAAAAAATTAAAAAAAAAAAAAAGAATACAGGAGCGGCTTAACATGAAGTTCTACAAGCCCCGGTCAAGCCTTCACGTGACAGCAGCCCCAGCGGACATGTTAGCCAGGAGGTCAGAGCCAGAACTACACAACTAAGCTGCTCCCAAATCCTCAAGCTCCAGAAGCTGTGGGATAATAAGCGCTTCTTGTAAAATTGACCCTTTTCAAGTGAACCGTTTTAGGGATTTTGACAAATACATGTAGTCGTATCATCCCCACTACAACGGAGATCTAGAGAATTTCTCTCTCCCCAAAATGTTCTCATGCCTCTTTATAATCAATCTCTTACGCCACCCCAGTCCCTTGGCAACTGATCTAATTTTTATGCCGACAGTTTTGCCTTTTACTGGAATATGATCGCAATAGAACCAAACAGTAAGTAGCCTTTGAGGCTGGCTTTTTTCATTTAACATAATGCGTTTGAGATTCATCTCCATTGTTACCTGTGTTGTTCATTTACTCTTCTTTATTGCTGAGTACTGTCTCCTTGTAAGTCTGCACCACAATTCTTTCATCCATTCACAGTTGATGGCTATGTGGGTTGTTTCCAGATTTTGGTAATTAAGAAGACAGCTGCTGTAGGGGTGCCTGGGTGGCTCAGTTGGTTGAGCGTCTGGCTCTTGATTTCAGCTCAGGTCATGATCTCACAGTTCGTGGGTTGGAGCCTCGCGTCAGGCTCTGTGCTGACAGCTTGGAGCCTGGAGCCTGCTTTGGATTCTGTGTCTCTCTCTGCCCCTCCCCCACTGGTGCTCTGTCTCTCAAAAATAAATACACATTAAAAAATTTTTAAGACTACAGCTGCTGTAAACATTAGCTTCGAGATGTTTCTGTGGACATATTTTCCATTTCTCTCGAAATACCCGGGAGTGAGATTGCTGGATCAAAATGGATCACAGATCCAAATGTAAAACCCAAACCTATTAACTTTCCACGGCAACATTTGTAACGCTGAAAATGTTTTCTTATCCGTGGCATTCAGTACAATAGCCAGTAGCCCCATGTGGCTATTACACACTTGAAATGTGACTGATGTGACTAAGCCACTGAATTGTTCATTTTACTTCATTAGATTTTAATTAATTTAAATTTAAATTTGACATTTGACTAGAGGCTACCGTAGAAGCCAATGCACTTCCAGAAGGAAACGTACAAAAGCATCTTTGTGATTTTGGCTGAGGCAAGGATTACTTAGGGCACAAGTCATAAGTCACAGAAATTTGTGGACAAGTTGGACTTCACATCAAAATGGAAATACCTCTGCTCCTTGAAAAACGTGGTTAAGAAAATGAAAGGATGAGCGGCAGAGAAAATACTTGCAAAACAAATACCTGGCTAAGCAAGGTCACAACATAATAAGAAAACAACCTAATTTTTTACAACAGGCAAAATATTTGAATGGACACTTCGCCAAAACCAAAGTAGGTAGCAAATAAGTACGCAGAGGATGCTCCGTGTGGTTATTCATTAGAGAAATGGAAATCGCCACCATGTGATAGCACCTTCCGCCTAATAGGATGCCTTTGAAACGACTGACAATACAAAGGACAGAAGAGACTGTGGAGTAATTAGTCCCTCACGTCCTGCTGGAATGTGCGGATATTTAAAAAATAATCAAGAGGGGTGCCTGGGTGGCTTAGTCGGTTAAGCGTCCGACTTTCACTTAGGTCATGATTTCACGGTTCGTGGGTTCGAGCCCCGCGTCGGGCTCTGTGCTGACTGCCAGCTCAGAGCCTGGAGCCTGTTTCAGAGTCTGTGTCTCCCTCTCTCTCTGACCCTCCCCTGCTCACGCTGTCTCTCTCTCTCCTAGAAATTAAAAAAAAAAATTAAAAAAATAATCAAGAGCTCTTTCTACTGGAGTTTGATCAATTGTATCTCTAAGGCAACTTCATAAATGTCAGCCATGGATTCCTTAACGTCCAAGGGCAAGTGCCTCGGTTTGCTCTGCGCTCAGCCTCCTCCTGTAGATCTGCATGCTGTACCCCTTGCATGCGCTGAACTCCAGGAGGGGCGTTTCGGTTGCTCTTTTTGGTGAGAAACATAATTTCTGGTTTGGAGTTGCAGCTAAAAACAAAACCAGATCAGCCTTCCACTGGGCAGGAACAAGGCCACTATGACTTTCTTAGAGAACACACATTGCACCTGTGTTGGGGGAAGCGGCTGCTTATAATAACTTTCTCTCTACTGGTAGGTAAACAACGACAGTACCTCTCAAACTTTGAAGTTTCTAGAAATCAACCCAGGGATCTTCTTACAATGCAGATTCTGACTGAGACGTTTCTGCATTTCTAACAAGTTCCCAGGTATTGTTGACGCAGCTGTTCCCAGAACCATACCTGCCTTCCGTAAAGCGAAATTCAGAATCTGATTAGTGTTTTGTTTCCTACCTTTCCAAGAGGGTTGGGGTGCTCTACATCTTTCAAGGAGGCTGATGAAACAGTATCAGTAAAGGGGTGAATAGCCAGTAATAACGACTTGGATATTCTTTCAGACTACAATCTAGACGGCGATTCCATAAATTAGTTCTGAAAATGAGTAAAGTAATAGCAATTGGGCAACTGTTTATTGGGTGTGACTGTACACCAGGCACTGTGTTAAAGCCCCTGTAGACATTATTTCACTTACTCCTCACAAGAATCCAGTAAGAAGGGGCATTGTTAGCCACATCTAAAAGGTAAAAAATCAGGGGCGCCAGAGTGGCTCAGTCGGTTAAGCGTCCGACTTCGGCTCAGGTCATGATCTCACAGTTCGTGGATTCGAGCCCCGCATCGGGCTCTGTGCTGACACGTAGCTCAGAGCCAGGAGCCTGTTTCGGATTCTGTGTCTCCCTCTCTCTCCGACCCTCCCCTGCTCATGCTGTCTCTCTCTCTCTATCTCAAAAATAAATAAAATATTTAAAAAACCCCACTATAAATAAATAAATAAAAAAATAAAAGGCAAAAAATCTGAGGCTCAAGATGTTAAAACAGAAGCTATGGACACTGGATTCTGAAGCCCTGTAGAATTACCTACAACAAACTTACATATATATGCCAGTGATGATCACAGACTGGGTGGAACAAGTGATCAAAATGTTCATAAAATAAATAGATGCAAACTATATAACAAAATGGACGAGCGTGTCAGATTACATGGAGACCACAGGACCTTTTCTGTTTGTTTCTGGAGGATGTCTTTGGTTCCCACCAATCTAGTTAATCTAGACGTATGGTAGGTAGAGGTGGTTTCCCTTGACTTGCCTCACCATCTCATATTGAGCTTGTTGAACACTCTGATGGAAGGTTATTACAAAATGCTTCACACTCCTAGAGAGAATGTTAACTTTTATAATAAGTACCCAGCACAGTTATTTACTGGGGCTCAAAAAAATTAAATAAATAAAAGCAGATTCTAAATTTTAGTGCTTAACGTTTTGGAGAAGGGCCGAGGGCAAAAGATACAACACAGTGTATGTTTGATGGCAGAATTTTATTATTTGATCCGTGCCTAGTTATTTCTGCTGGTATTGTTAGTTTTTACCCAATTGCTCTGATTGAAGTCTGATTGGCCAGTGTTTGGCACATAACTGATAAATGAATAAGTGGATGGATGGATGGATGGATGCATCAGTGGATGGATGGATGAGATGAAGCTTGGGATGGTCAGACCTGCTCGGCTGATCTGAAGTGGTAGAATATTGGACACTTCCTTTTTATTCCCACGTCCCTTTGCTTTTGACCCCCTAATGTCCTGGTATTTCTTTTGTTGGATTCTTCGTGTAAAGAGGAATTTTTGAAATGAGAGGACTTTTTGAATGGTTAACTCCAGTAATTTAATTTCAAGATAAAATAGGAATAATTTAACAAGAAATGTGGAAAATCTATATATGAAGAAAAGTTTAAGGGCTCCTGAGAGATTTAAAAGAAGCCTTGAATAAATGAAAAGGTATATACCTTTGTTTTAATTGAAGTTTAGTTGACTTGCAATATTATATTAGTTTCAGGGGCTAACATAGTGATTCAACAATTATGTGCATTTTGAAATGTTCATCACGATTAGTCTAATTACCATCTGTCACTGTGGACAATTATTACAATATTATTGACTATATTCCTTATGCTTTAGCTTTCATCCCCATGGCTTATTTTATAACTAATTGGATGTTTGTACCTTTCAACCCCTTTACCCATTTTAGACCTCTCTACCCCACCCTCGGAAACCACCAGTTTGTTCTCTGTATTTATGAGTCTGTTTCTGGTTTTTGTTTTGTTTTGTTTTGTTTTTTCCCTTTAAAAATTTTAATGGCCAGGAAATGATATAGAATAACTGCCAAGTCACATAAATTAACGTTTTAAAGTTTATGATCCTGGAAAGAACACTCTATCGGTCAATGCAAACCGCATGGGAGTGTCATCAGTGGTTGTCTGGACACGTGACTGAGTGCAGGCCATGGACCCATCTTTACGTGGTCCAGGAAACATGGCGGCTGGCTTCAGCTCTCCTTCCACCTCAGGGGTGAGCTCTGCTCTTGGTCTTGAGATTCTCTGGGAAAGGTTGATCTGTTTTCACGTAGGTGACCTTTGACAGCTCTTTCAGGTCAGGTCACACCCAGCCCCGTTTGCCCCGCACACACTCGTCAAACTTGGCCTGCTGTTTGCGACACCAACAGAGTTAACCACAGGCTGGAATAATCAATGCAAGTTTAAGCTTCTTATTTTTATCGATTTTTTATTTTTTTAACTTTTTAAAATGTTTATTTACTTTTGAGAGAGAGAGAGAGAGAGAGCAGGGCAGAAGCAGAGAGGGGGAGACACAGAACCCGAAGCAGGCTCCAGGCTCCGAGCTGTCAGCGCAGAGCTCCAGCTCATAAACCGGGAGATCATGACTTGAGCTGAAGTCCCAGGCTTAACGGACTGAGCCACCCAGGTACCCAGGAAGGTGCTGCTTTGAATGAAAGTCCATCGGACAAAGGTCTAGAGTTCAGGGTGATGAAGGGTTCTCATCACCGGCTTGCAGGATGCAATGCACATCTTTTCCCTCTTGGCGCCTGTGATTGTTGATTCTTCCCTACTGGACACTCTTTGTTGGGGCCTGAAAATGACAGTTCTTCCTGTAATTGACGTTGGGTGGTAAGGGTTCCTCTTCTATCCTCTGGACTTTAGTGAAGTTTCCCTTTATTAATTATCACAGGCATTAAGAACAAGGGCACTGACTCCCCTCCCCCTCTCCATCCAACCACTAAAAGATTGTGCCCTCGTTGTTCCAAATTGCTGTCTGATATAACCGTTTCCTCATCACCTGGCTTCCCTCACCACAGAGCATGCAAACCCCTGCACCCCTCATTTCCTGTCTCCCACCACTCACAGCTCAGGTTTTTTTGGTGTGTGTTAATTTTATTTCTTGAGTGTGAGCTGCGTGCACTGTTGCTATATCCTATGCAGCCGTATTGTATGCAGACGGACCGCCTGTGTGTCAGAAGTGAAAGCTGCAGACCCTGGATGCTGTGTGTGCGGGGATCCCTCGCAGGGCAAGGTTGTTCTTCGTGCTAACTACCCCCCGGGGTCTCATGCTGAAACCGGAAGGACTTGAGGAGCTATGCAGAGATGCCCTTGCTCTCTTGCCAAGATGCATGGGGGTGGATGCAGGGATGAGTGTTACATTGGTGTGTTATTGTGGAAACAGACTAGAGTTGGGAAATGTATAATCTGGTGGGGCTGGGGTTTTGCACAATTTCTGAATTGTTTTGCAGTCTTGATGTCTATTTTCTTATTGTTCTCCCTTAGTATAAAGTCCTTAGTCACTTTTAGCTTTCTCCTGAGTATGTCAAAATCAGTCAATCAATGAAGGACAGGTCTAGATGTTGACATCCACGTTTACATTTTTTAAAATGTTTTATTTATTTCTGAGAGAGAGACAGCGTGAGCAGGGGAGGGTCAGAGAGAGAGGGAGATATAGAATCTAAAGCAGGCTCCAGGCTCTGAGCTGTCAGCATAGAGCCCAACGCGGGGCTCAAACCCACGAACCGTGAAATCATGACCTGAGCCGAAGTCGGACGCTTAACCGACTGAGCCACCCAGGCGCCCCGCCATGTTTACATTTGTACCAGAGCTTAAAGAAGACGGTCCACCCCAAATGGACAGCATGGGAATTAGCAAAGTGAGCGACTCTGANGATTCCTTTTTTTTTCTAAAATGTTTATTCAGTTTGAGGTGGAGGTGGAGAGATAGAGAGGGCTCATATACTCTAGGGATGGGGCAGAAAGAGAAAATCCCAAGCAGGCTCCACACTGTCAGCGCAAAGCCCAACTTGGGGCTCAGTCTCACAAACTGAGCCACCCAGGTCCCCCCTTGATTTCAGCTCTGTTTATGATCTCACAGCACAGAGCCTCCTTGGGATTCTTTCTCCCTCTCTCTCTGCCCCTCCCCTGCTCACGCCTGCGTGTTCTCTTTCTCTCTCTCAAAATACACAAACATAAAAAAAAAAAAGAGTGTGTGTGTGTGGGGATTTTCTTCCCAGAGGGAAAGTTTGGCATGTCTGAATTTCACTAAAGGGAGGAGGCAATAGATACCACTTCCCAGTGTATGGTCTCCTAAACTCTTATATCACCTCCTTCATTTTGCCAGGAAAACCTCTATAAATAGGTAGTTACTGATAATCTGCTTTCGCTTGTTTATTTTTGGTGTGTTTTGTGCTGCTAGGGACTCATAAACAACATGAAAGAAAAAAAAGTAATTTACTTCTTCATTTTGGTAAAGATAGCCAAGCCATTATCCTCTCAGTTCTAGGCTTTTCTTCCGTGAGGTTGTTCATTTATTCACGTGACATACATTAAGTGATTTAATAAATTGAGTATCCACTATCAGGCACCGTGAGGGGCCGGAAGTACAATTGTGAGCAAATAAAGACAACAAAGGTCACCTTCAGGGAAGCTTGCAGCCTGGGGGAGAGAAAATGGAATCCAATAAACAGCAATACATTTGAAACCTTGAGTGGGATCGTTGATGTAGTGCCGTAAGGGCCTGGATCAGGAACGAGGGGTCTCTCACAATGCCGGGGAGAGTGGGGATCAGAGAAAGCTTCCTTGAGGAAGTTACAACTGATGGGAGACGGGATGGTTGACAGGAGTTACTCTTGAGAGAATAGGGAAAGAACATTCCGGGAAGAGGGCACGGTCTTTGTTTTGAAAGAACAAGCCCATCGAGAAATCCAGCTGGAGTTGCTTGCAAGATGGAAAGGAAGGTACTTGCTGATGCTTCAGGAGGGAGTCAGCTCTTCCAGGCCTGGAAGAAGGAGTGGGGTGGGGGGGTGGGGGTGGGGAGGGTTGCTGCAGGGTGTGGACTCCTGGACCTCGATGGAATGCCACGCATCAGAGGTGGGTGAACACGTGGGCCTTGGAAGCATGGAACTTTGCAGTGAGGGTCCCTGGGCCTCCCCAGCTGCCTGCACCCCAGTGTCTGAATGAAGGGAAGGATGACCCCTCCAGGGCTAATCTCACACTCACACAAAACAGTGGAACGACACAGTAATGACAGACGGTATATGCGGTAGCCGGCACCTTTGTGTCTGCAGCTAAAGCACTTAGGTTCAATTTCTAGCTCCGTCAACGGCTTTTCTGCCTTGGGCATTACTTCCCTGGGCTTCAGTTTCCCCACCTGTAAAGTGGGGATAAGAGCATCTATCTTATCAAGCGGTGGGGAAGATTTAAACTGGTTAATGCTGGGCGCCTGGGTGCCTCAGTGGCTTAAGCGTCCCGGCTCCTGGTTTCGGCTCGGATCACGATCTCACGGGTCGTGAGGTCAAGCCCTGTGACCGGTTCTGCCCTTGGCAGCACCGAGCCTGCTTGGAGTTCTCTCTCTTCCTCTCTCTCTGCCCCTCCCCTGAATTCTCACGCTCTCAAAAGAAATAAACTTAAAAAAAAAAAAACTGGATAAGGTATGTTAAGTTCTTACAATAAGTCACAAAGTAAGTGCCACATACACATCCGGGACTTCTGGGGGGGAGGGGAGGAGGGAATAGTTGGATGTGAGACCCTCCCCCTCCTCCAATACCCTTGAACTCCTTAAGCCCCCGGGGGCTGCAACAGCCTACAGGGGCAAGAGAGGTTTCCAAAGTGGGCTGAATTTCCAGCCTAACTAGGAAGTGGTTGAGGTCTGGGACCAGAAACAAATGTTAAGGTACCATTTTTTTGCACCCAGGTTCTCAGACCACTTCCCGTTCGGATCCCCGGGCACGCCCGGAAGCCAGTCTGCTGCAGGGAAGGAAGCGGGCGGTGAGCCTGAATCCAACGGAAGAAAGATGAGTCAGGGAAAGCAGACGCGTGCAGCCACCTGGGGCACCGACTCCTAGAGACCCTCACGCCATTCCCTTGGGCCACCCGGGCAAAGCTCTCTGTGGTCGTTGCCTGGGCACCCAGCTGACCGTGTCTGGAAAACAGCGGTGCCCACCACTTGAACTGCTCTGTCCTGAAGCTGTGTGATCCGGCAGGACGAGAGCAGGTAGTAACCCACGACACCTCGGGGAAGCTCACAAAGACGCAGCAAGCCACTGCCCCCTGCCCCTCCGCGGGCGCGCAAAGCAACCTTCGCTGGAGGACAGACAGGCACAGGGGTGGCCCCAGCAGCCAGGCTGGGTCTCNGAGCCCGGTGTGCGCACAGCCCGCGGGCAGCTGCCGCCCGACAGCCGAGGGAGGGGGCAGGAAGCGAGGTTCAAAGTCACGCGGCCGGAGCAGGTGGGCCTGGCGGGCAGCCCTGCAGGGGGAGCCGCAGGAGGGCTCCCAGTGGAGCCAGTGTGGCCACAGCGGCAGTCCGGGTCGCGGATTATGGTGGCCCTGGCCCGGGCTGGGGGTGTGAGATGTGAAAGGGAGAGGTCAGGTTCAAGGAGAAGATGCCTTAAGGCTTTGCGGGGAGAAGGTGTGGGGAAGGTTCTGGAGCTCAGGCGTGGCTGTGTGAGGTGGGAGCGCCTGTTGGACCTTGAGGGGTGGGGGGGATGGGAGACCCAGACACGTAGGAGGAAAATCTGGGAGGTGTGGTGCCTGGAAACCAGAAGAAGCACATGTTTCCTGTAGAAGTGATCAAATGGGTCAGAGGCTGGACGTGGCCAAGTAGGAGGCTCTAGATGACCACTGGGTTTAGCAAGGTGGATGGAGGTCGCTCATGGCCTTGACAAGAGCCGTTCGTAGAGGGGAGAGGGCATAAGTGTGCTCGTGGGGACTGGTACATTGCACTTAACTCCTAGGGTTTCCAGAAGTATTCACTTGTGTAAGTTTTTGCAGTTCCTTTGCAATATACGTCTGTATTTTAAATCAGTGTTTTTCTCTTGAGTTCCTGACGTATCCTTTCATTTATTGTATTTTTCAGAATTGAAAAATACACAGGCAGCATAGAGACATTTTTCTTTTATTCTAATTCAGTAGGTGATTTCCAAAGTCTGGTTAAATGGGACCATCATTCACCCAGAGTAATGTTAGTGTTTGGGGAGCCAGTCCTGCACCCAGAAAGTTCCCAATGACTGATGAATGAGTTTATTTCTCCCCTGTGGTCTGTCTGCCCACCCTAAAGATAAAAGGCAGAGTAATTGAGTTCTCTATTCTCTGACTCCTTACAGTGGTGGCCCGTGCTGCTTGGAAGAATTTGCTTTTACACTTGAACAAGGTCGTATGCTTGTAGGTTAGAGCCACTGCTCACGTCCCCACACCCCC
>NW_027530974.1:11957482-11967793 GCF_008692635.1 Crocuta crocuta
CCTGAAAAGCAGGTAAATGTTGGCACAGAAGAGGCTTCCAAGAAATACTTGGTGGGAGTATCTTGAAAATAGTCGTATGTTCTGAGCATTTTCAATCCTGGAAGTAAATTTCAGGTGGCACTGTTGTATTTAATCTCTACTCTGCACATTCCCTGAACGGTTTGCAGAACATCTTTTAAATGAACCGACAGTTTAGCAAAACGGTTCCCACGTTCATTAAAAACATCATGTGAAATGTTCACCAATAAAACAGGAAATACAGTGGGTTTTGTGAGCCCAGAAATTATCTCACTGATTCATTACTTCAGATAGACAATGAGAAACTTACGTTCTGAGATGCCTGGGTGGCTCACTTGGTTAAGTGTCCGACTCTTGATTTTTGGCTCAGGTCATGATCTCACGGTTTGTGAGTTACAGCCGCATGTCAGTATCTGCGCTGTCAGCTTGGGATTCTCTCCCTCTTTCTCTGCCCCTCCCCCGCTAGTTCTCTCTCCCTCTCTCTCTCTCAAAATAAGCATTAAAGCTGCCAGCTTGGAGCCTGAGGCCTGTTTCAGATTCTGTCTCCCTCTCTCTGCCCCCGCCCCCCGCTCATGCTCAGTCTCTCTCTGTCTCTCGAAAAAATAAATGTTAAAAAAAGCATTAAAAAAAGGAAAGCTTAGATTCTACTACTAATAAATTAGTATGATAAAAGATTTGAAATACAAAGAATATACATGTTTAGAAAGTATTTTAATTGTATTATAGTTCATGAGCGTGTGTGTGTGTGGTTAGACATAATTCACATAAGGTAAGAACTAAAGCCATCTTCTCAAGAAGTACTTGCCCATTGTATCTGGCAAAGTATCTGGTAACTAGTAATTTTTGGAAATACTGAAACATGAGCGGGTAAAACTTTTTTCTGCTTTATGATTATTATAGAGAGCGAGAGAGAGAGAGAGAGAGTCCCAAGCAAGCTCCATATTCCATGTGGAGCTCACCTTGGGGCTCAATCCTAGGACCCTGGGATCACGACCTGAGCAGTTATCAAGATTCTCCCCATCTGGCCCTTCCCCGCTCACTCGGGCTCCCTCTTTCTCTCTCAAAATGAATAAACATTTTTTTAAAAAATAGGAAAAAAGATTTGTTTTCCTTCCATAGCTAACCAGTAGAAGACTCATCATTGAGACCATCATGCAAAACAGCTGAGGACAAAGAACAGTATTATCAGCTGCTTTATGTTGCCGTCTCTGTTGGCTGGATTTTAATTCCTTAAAATTTTAAAAATTCGTTTTTTCTTTTTTTTCTTAAATATTTTTATTTATTTCTAGGAGAGAGAGAGAGACAGCATGAGCAGGGGAGGGTCAGAGAGAGAGGGAGATACAGACTCTGAAATAGGCTCCAGGCACTGAGCTGGCAGTCAGCACAGAGCCCAACGTGGGGCTCGAACCCACGAACCGCGAGATCATGACCTAAGCGAAAGTCGGACGCTTAACCGACTAAGCCACCCAGGTGCCCCAAAAAATTTTTAAAATTCTCAATGACTTTGTAAAATGTTTGTTTATTTTGAGGAAGAGAGAGAATCCCAAGCAGGCTCCCCGCGGTTACTGCAGAACCCGACACGGGGCTCAATCCCACGAACCATGAGGTCATGACCCAAGCCAAAACCAAGAGTTGGCCTTTTAACTGACTGAGGCACCCAGGCGCCTCAAATTCCTGGTGACTTTTAAAACCCTTCCTCCAGGTCTGAGAAACAACTATAACCATTTATTCAAAAGTTAGCGAGGTGTCTTTGATGAGAAGTAGGCTAAGCGTTTGGTCGTATGGACGGACCACAGCGTTTTTACCCCTTTATAAGCTGGTGGACGTCAAGTTTGCGTCCCTATTTTTGTCCTGGCGCTACGTGATGGGCGCTGGTGTTCTGCTGTAGCACAGAAATCATTTCATAGAACGCCAGCGTCACACGAGGCTGCCCTGTGACCACGGTGAAACAGGACAAGAGACGGTTCGGTAATTAGGTCCGAACCCAGACGAACACAAGAAGGTTTTCTAAGTCACAAAAATGACCAAACATTCTCCTAACCTGGATGATCTCAGAGGCCACAGCTCTCTGACCACTCCTGGTTCTAGCCAATTTTTCTGTGTTGCACCTCGTAGGTAAGATTCACTAAAATGAGCACGGCATCCCCTTCTGTGTCCCCACCCAATCCGGGACACTGCCTTCCTTCCATGAGCCCTCCCTGACCTTCCCCAGGCAAGCGTCCTAAATCCTTTCTAACGCTGTTCCTGAGACGCGCTGTAGGTCCCCATGGTGCGTTTCTCTCTCCTTGCACCCTGCCGGCTACAGGTGTGCTTGCACACTTTCCCTGGAGAGCACTCACGCTGGAAATGACACTCGAGTACTTGTAGTGAAGGTCCCTGCTTCCCCTCTCATCTCCAAACTTCCTATTTCCCACCCCACGTCCCACCCTTTGTACTAACTAACTGGGAATTCCTCCATTTTTTAAAACATGAATGCAAATAAGTACGATGGTCTGTACTTCTATCTCCTTCCCTTTCTCCTATGGAACAGTATGTGCATCTGACTTTCACCCCCTCAACGTTGTATCTTCTAGACATGTCTATCGAGGTTGTAGAGAATGCCTTGGGGCATGTAGCTGGGTCAGTCAGTAGAGCAGGGACTCTTGAACCTGGGTTGTGAATGCAAGCCCCACATTGAGGGTAGAGCTTACTTTTGGAAAAAAAAAAAAAAAGATTAGAATGTCTTTTTTTTTTTTTTAATATGTGACATCTGCACATTGGACTGATTTGTGGAATTAAATACTCTGATTTGGCACTAACTTATTTTTGAGCCTCATCTTCCAGAGAGTTATTTTTAACCTTTCTGAACATCCTCTGCTCAGCTGATACTAGCCCTCACTTCTTAAATTTTTTTTTATGTTTTATTTGAGACAGAGAGAGAACATGAGCAGGGGAGGGGCAGAGACAGAGAGGGAGACACAGAATCCAAAGCAGGCTTCAGGCTCTGAGCTGTCAGCATGAAGCCGGATGCACGGCTCGAACCCACGAACCGTGAGATCTTGACCTGAGCCAAAGTTGGACGCTTAACCAACTGAGCCACCCAGACACCCCTAACCTTCACTTCTAAAGTCAGGGAGCTACTTGCTTATAAATGCTGAATCCACCAGCAAATCACATGTAATCACTTAGTTCATTTTTCTTTAATTGTAGTAAAATATACCCAACATTTAGCATCTTAACTATTTTTAAGGGCACAGTTCAGTAGTGTTAAGTAGGCACATTCACATGGTTTTATAACCAGTCTCCAGAACTCTTTTTTTTTTTTATCTTACAAAACTGAAACCCTATACCCATTGCTTTTATTTTTAAACTATTTTCTAGTTCACATGCAGGAAAATTAACCCTTTTTTAGTGTGGTGTTCTATGGGTTTTGACAGACAATAATCACGTAACCGCCACCATAATCAAGTTGAAGGACAATTCCCTCTCCTGCCAAAATCCCCTCATGCCCCTTCATGCTTTCACTCCTCCCTGCTCAGGTGACTACCGACATGTTCTCTGTCCCCATAGTTTTGTCCCTTTCAGATGTCATATTGGGAGAATCCTACGTACCTCCTTTTGTGTCAAGCTGCATATTGTGAATGTGCCATTGTTTATTGAACTCGTCCCCCGTAGATGGACAGACAGGTTGTTTCCCGTCTCTTGCTGTTAATCACGTTGATCTAAAGAACAACCCTGAGGATTCCTCATTTTGGATGTGGGCAAGTCTCACCATTTTAAAAATTTCCTCACTTGGGATTGGTAGGCCAAAGGGAAAATGCACTTGTAATCTTGATCGGTTGTCTTCCAAAGCGATTATAAAGTTTCGGTAACTGTGTTATTTTTCTCTTTTCTGGATCTACAGACCTTTAATTCTGAGTCCACCCAACAGTTTCCCCTCTAGATGGAAGTCAGCCCTGCCCATTACTCTTCTGATGTCAGTGATCCAAATATTGTCTTTCTCTGTGTCTGTTTGTCTTTTATAAATTTCCGCAGGGATGGATAAAAATTTACGAAATGTGCTTTAAGTCACAAGTTCCTTTGACTCGATGTCATCTTGATTCTCTTCGTTGCCGTAGTTTATGTCTTCCCTGCCGGGTTCTGTTCTCGGTTAGAATTTACATTCTCATGGAAACTCCATTTTGACCCTAAGTTGAGAAGACATACTTTTTTTTCCTTACCTTTTCATACCTCTTAAAAAGCCGAAGAACTTGTTTTTCAAACGAATTCTCACATCTTACCCCTTCCCAAGCCTCTAAGGCAGTGGATCTCAAACCTGAACATTCATCAGAATCAACTTGGAGCCGGATGGGGGCTCCACCTGCAAAGTTTCATATCCAGTGGATCCGCGGCAGAGCCTCTACCTTTGCAATTTCTAGCAAGATCTTCAGGTGCCGCTGCTGGTCTGGGGACCCCTCTTTGAGAACCGTTGCCCCAGGGCACCTGGGAGAGCTTGAAAACACAGACTGAAAATAATTGGTTTAGAGGATGCCTCCCATCAAGACCTGTTCCTAATAGGGGCACCTGGGTGGCTCAGTCGGTTAAGTGTCTGACTTTGGCTCAGGTCATGATCTCACAGTTTGTGGGTTCGAGCCCCGCATCGGGCTCTGTGCTGACAGCTAGCTCAGAGCCTGGAGCCTGTTTCAGATTCTGTGCCTTCCTCTCTCTTCCCCTGCTCATGCTGTCTTTCTCTCTCTCTCTCTCTCTCTCTCTCTCTCAGAAATAAATAAAAAACATTAAAAAAATTAAAAAAAACATCTGTTCCTAATGATTTTTGTCAGGGGTGCTCTTACTTTTATATACACGTGTAGAAATACAAGTTGATTGTTTCTGTTTGTGTCTGTGTTTTTTCTGAAGCCCGTCTCAGGAGTGAGTGCTACAAAGAAAACCTGATGCAACCTCACCAGATTGTCCCCTGCCGATTACTCTCCTGGCTGTACAGTGGACTGAAGTCTCCAGCCTCCACCCGAACCCGGATCTGCCCGACGATGGCTCGACCAAGTTCAAGTAAGTCTTTCTCAGCCTAGCCACTCCTTTATCTCTGGTGGAGTTTAAAGTACCTGAGCGTTCTTACACGTTGAGGGGTAATGTCTGGAGTGGAGTGGGTGCTGGGCAAGATTTTGGAGAAAGCCACACTGCCCTCCTTCCCTCAGCCAACCCCTTCCAGGTCAGGATCTGGGGTCATCTCTTAGTAGTCAAGTGCAAGTCCATTGAAGACATTGTATTGCTTCTCCCAGGCTGTTTGCATTCAAGCTTCTCACATAAGATTTGCATTTGAAATTTTTTTTTTAATGTTTAATTATTTTTGAGAGAGAGAGAGAGAGAGAGAATCCTAAGTAGGCTACCAGCTGTCAGTGCAAAGCCTGATGTGGGGCTCGAACCCAAGAACTGTAAGGAAGAGTTCCCTTCCCTTCCCTCCTTTTTCTTCTTTTAAGATTTCGCACCACATTAACAGTATTATATTTTACATCCTGTTTTCCAAGAACCAAACCTGAGTTGCCCTTTTTGTTTCTAGAAATTGCTTCAAGTGAGACCTGAATAGGGGTTGCTTTGACCTGGAATCTATTCATCAGTAGGATGACAGAGGTTACATTTCAGGTGAAAAAGACCATTAGGGCTGAGGAAAGTTTTACAGGTGAACTTTGAACTCCTTGAGGGTATTTGTAGGGTTTGAACCCAGGAGTCACACAAAGAGTCCCGAGCAAAATACTTGTACGTTTTCTTCTGAAGCATCTAGTTCGTTCAAGAGATTAGATCAGACTGTGCACTCGAATCCACCCAGACTGGGTTTCTTCTCTCGAATTCTTCCTGGTTGGTCAGCTTTAGTGGGATCATTTCTCTCACTATCTCTGGAAGGGGCGTGAGTGTGGACTGAAGTGTGGCATGGCTAGCCAGTGGCTGGGCCGGTCACACCCCAGGAACAGTGTGCCTGCACCATCTTCAGTCCTTTGAGATTTGGGCTGTCCGAAACGTGGTCCCGGAGAAGCTTCGGGAATGCAGTGGGAGAGGGTCACACATCAGGCCAGATGGATAGCATCTTCGTGACCTAAGAGTCATTTTTATTTGCGTTTCCTAAAGTATAATTTCATGCCAGGTCAAACCAAAATATGAACAATTGATATAGAAGATAAATGTCAGACGGTACCGTGGATTTATAAAGATTTTATGCACTCTTTAGGTATGGCTGATTTTCGGAAATTCTTTGCAAAAGCAAAGCACATAGTCATCATCTCGGGGGCTGGCGTTAGTGCTGAAAGTGGGGTTCCGACCTTCAGAGGAGCTGGGGGCTACTGGAGAACGTGGCAGGCACAGGTGAGTGGGGTTTCCGGAATACCGAGAGGCTCTTCTGAAGGAAGCGGAGATAGAGTTTGACTCAGAGCCTGATGTCTGGCCCATAGACAAAAGCTTTGAAATTGACCATGACTCTTCTCCTTATTTATTTTGGCCTCAACACAAAGTCTCTATGATTACGGTCTCAGGCATAAGCAATGCAGCTACTTTTTCTTACTTTCTAGAAATGTATAGATTGCATTGACTCATGTCACAATTTCAATTTCTTCTAGTACTTAAAGTGGAATCAGAAAAGTCATGATTAGCATAGTTCATTACTTTTCTATAGATTAATTCTGAAATTAAGTATTACAGATTTTTTTAAGTTTATTTATTTTGAGAGAGAGAGGCAGCACGAGTGGGGGAGGGGCAAGGGGCGGCGGAGAGAGAATCCCAAGCAGGCTCCCAGCTGTCAGCATGGAGCCCGACACGGGGCTGGAACTCATGAAACTGTCCACAGTCGCACTTTCGAAGGCTTAGGGCTTGACATTTAAAAACTTTATACAGGGGCACCTGGGTGGCTCAGTCGGTTAAGCGTCTGACTTCAGCTCAGGTCATGATCTCGCGGTTCGTGGGTTCGAGCCCCGCGTTGGGCTCTGTGCTGACTGCCAGCTCAGAGCCTGGAGCCTGTTTCAGATTCTGTGTCTCCGTCTCTCTCTGACCGTGCCCTGCTCGCGCTGCCTCTCTCTCTCTCTCTCTCTCTCAGAAATAAATAAAACATTAAAAAAAAATAAGAGTCTGATGCCTTAACCAACTGAGCTGCCCTGGTGCCCCCTTTTTTATTTTTTGATGTCTACCATTAGTAACACGTATAACATCTACGGTGTTTTGTGTCATATGTAAGGATATTGATGTGGATACCAGCAGACAATTCACATTGTGAACAGACAATGTACTTTTGGTGTCGAAACATTCAGTGCTGTAAATGTATTCCCTCTTCCTCATGATTTTCTTAGTAACATTTTCTTATTTTCTAGCATGCTTTCTTGTAAGAATACATTATATAACACACAAAATGTGTGTTAATTGCCTGGTATCAGTAAGGCTTCCAGTCAGCAGTAAGCTATCAGTAGTCAAGTTTTGGGGAATCAAAAGTTACATGCAAGATTTTTTACTGCACAGATGTCGGTGCCCTTAACCCCCACATTGTTTAAGGGTCAACTGTATGTACGATAAAATTCATCAATTTGAACTGTACCATTTAATGTGTTTTAACAAGTGTGTCCAGTAGCATAGCCACGACCATGATCCCTTCAGGCCTTGCAGTCAGCCTTCAGCCCTCCTCCTGGCTCAGGAAATCCCTAGTTTTGGAGAGCAGGCAGTTGTGTGTGTGTGTGTGTGTGTGTGTGTGTGTGTGTTTAATGTGTATTTATATTTGAGAGACGTGAAATGGGGAGAGTGTGAGTGAGGGAGGGGCAAAGAGCTAGAGACCATGAGTCGGGGGGCGGGGGTTGTAGGGGAAACAGAGGGTCTGATGCAGGCTCCACACTGACAGCACAGAGCCTGATGCAGGACTCGAACTCACAAACCTTGAGATCATGACCTGAGCTGAAATCGGATGCTTAACCGACTGAGCCCCCCAGGCGCCCCTGTCTGTTTAATCCATCGCTCTGTCCCCTGCTCCCGGAACTCTGGCACGTGTGACGGCTTACTAGACCTCTGTCGGCTGAATGAGGCCATCACACATAGCTGCTTCAGTACGCCAATTCCACGGTTGCTAGGCAGCTTCTTGTTAAATGAAGGGTTCGGGAACCTGCCTTTCCTGCCCTAGTAAATGCCCCAGGCTGGCAAATGTTCAGGATGTTGTCACCTCTCTGCGGCCCTCCCAGTGAGCCCGTGGATGCAGATGTGGGGACGAGTGGGGGAAGGGGAGCAGAGAGCCAGAGAGCAGTCGCTGAAGCGGAGAGGCAGGGGGTGGGGATTCAGGGGGGCTCGGGGGTCGCTCTGAGAGCAGAGGAGGAGTCAGTAGGGTCCAAGCGGCTCAGGGTTTGTAGGGAAGCAGAGAAGTCAGTGGAGTGTGTTCGAGTCCAGGTGTGTTCCGAGGACACTAGATACAGGCTCCTGCGCCCCCCGGAAACCGCCTCGGCCGCCGGTGCGCTCCGTGCAGGGCAAGACGCAAGCACAGGGTGGGTGCGGGTGATCCGCGGCGCAGGTGTTCGCTCCCCCTTCGCTCCCCAAAGGAAGGCTGACGCTACTAGCAGGCGGAAGGGCGGCCTTTCCACATGGGCTTGTGGCCCCCAGACAGCGACTACCCTTCTCTCGTTCCCGGTAGATGAGATTTTTCTCTCCTGGCAGAGAAATCATACTTTAAAAATATATTTTTATATATTCTGTTAATACATATACTGTTTTTTTTAAGTATATTTATTTTGAGGGAGAGAGGGGGAGGGAGGGGAAGAGAGGGAAGGAGAGAATCCCAAGCAGGCCCCACAGTCAGCTCAGAGCCCGATGCAGGGCCCGAACTCCTGAACCTGAGATCTGAGATCATGACCTGAGCCGAAACCACGAGTCAGATGCTTAACCAGCTGAGCCCCCCAGTCGCCCCTGCGTATACTGTTCTTTTTATGTGTAGTCGTGTGCGCGTATGGACCTGTGATTATAGTTATAAAAAACTGGATTTCTCGAGGGGTAAATGGGACAGGTGCATTATCCATGCCTGGTAAGTGGGGAAAGGATTTCTCCAAGGTCCCCTGTTGGTCCCAGGATCGGGACAGAGGCTGGCGCACAAGGCCCCCCTGTCCCGCGTCTGCCGCACCGTGTGGGCCTAAGGCAGCCGTGTCCCCACTCGCTCCCCCCAGGAGCCGCCTGCCTCCGAGTTCCAGAGCCTTCGTGCATCCTTCCCTCTCTCTTTTTTTTTTTACTGTTTTATTTATTTCTAGGGGAGAGAGAGAGAGAGACAGCGCGAGCAGGGGAGGGTCAGAGAGAGAGGGAGTCACAGACTGAAACAGGCTCCAGGCTCTGAGCCGGCAGTCAGCACAGAGCCCGACGCGGGGCTCGAACCCACGAACCGCGAGATCATGACCTAAGCGAAAGTCGGACGCTTAACTGACTAAGCCACCCAGGCGCCCCTACATCCTTCCCTCTCTGATGTCTGCCCCCGTCTCACCCCCAGGACCTGGCCACCCCTCAGGCGTTTGCGCGAAACCCATCTCTGGTGTGGGAGTTCTATCACTACCGGCGGGAGGTGATGCTGAGCAAGGAGCCGAACCCCGGGCACCTCGCCATCGCAGAGTGTGAGGCCCGGCTGCGCGGGCAGGGCCGACGGCTCGCCGTCATCACTCAGAACATCGACGAGCTGCACCGCAAGGCTGGCACCAAGAACCTTCTGGAAATCCATGGTGAGGCGCCCTTGCGTGGGGAGGGGAACCAGACTGCAAGACCCACGTCCCGCCGTTTCCCACCTGGACCCGCCGGGTCACGATCTGCATTTTGACAGGACACCCAGGCGTCTGATGTGCGCGTGGCGAGGCAGAGACGCGAGGGTCCAGCGAGGCTGGCGGGAAATGGGAAGTTTGGGCCGTCGAACAACCAGGGCTTTAGGCATAGCCGCCCGGGAAGACTGGCTTTCCTGGGGGTGGCCGTTTCCTTTCCTTCCTCCCCGGCTCGCTCTCTCCCCCGAGGCCGGGCCGCCCCCCAGCCCTCAACAGATCAGTGATGTCACCGCAGCAAGCCCGCGGAGTTTGTGACACCCGTGTGACACCCGTGCCCTTTGTCTTCCATCCCGCTGGCTGGCTTCCCTCCGCCCTTGATGACACCTTCTTTTGCCCTCACGTCCTCTCTAACCCCCTCCCTTCTCTGAGCTCGCCAGGAATCTCTTGACCACTACAGTCTCACAGTCGTTCACCCCAGAGCATAAACGGGCTGCAAGATTTTCTTCCCAAGGCCTTTGTATTTAAGGGCCTACAAAACTTTCAGCCCAAGGAATGCATTGCTAATTGTGTTATT
>NW_027530974.1:11967861-11972662 GCF_008692635.1 Crocuta crocuta
GGGGGGGGAGAGGAATGTGTCTCATTTTCCTGGGCGTGCAGTGAAGTTGCCCGTTTTTGCTGGGATAACGGAGACCGAGCACGGTTCGCTTGGGTCCCGTCTCTCTTTTGTGTCCTCGCCGTAGTCCTTCCCCCGCTGGGTCTGGGCCGGTGTCCATGCGGCGCCTCACCCTGTCGGAATACAGGCGGCGTCACTGCCGTGGATAAGGGTGGAAAACGGGGTGCTGACACCTGTCTTACTTGTTTGAAGGATTAAACGAGATGATGTGTGCCCGTTAGTTGGGATTTGGGGGGTTGTGAGCGGTACGAACTCTCTTTTTTTTTTGTTTCTTTTTATTGTTGAGAGAGAGAGAGAGAGAGAGAGAGAGAGACGGTGGCGGCGGGGGGGAGAGGGGCAGAGAGAGAGGGAGACACAGAATCTGAAACAGGCTCCAGGCTCTGAGCTGTCAGCACAGAGCCTGACATGGGGCTCGAACTCACAAGCTTTGAGATCATGACCTGAGCCGAAGTCAGACGCTTACCCGACTGAGCCACCCAGGTGCCCGGTACGAACTCTCTTCTAATTTAGGCAAAGACAAAAGTCCCTCCTCTCGTCACACTAAAGCCGCCACCAGCTTACAACGTGTATCGTGTTTTCACTGTGAGCCTCCCAAAGGAAGTAGTCTGCCCCAGCTGCGACATTTTATTATCCCGAACATTGTTACTTTGCACTCACCGAGACAGCTTGCGGAAACTTAACGTAGACCCAGGTTTTTAGAAACCGGATCATATAAAAAACCAAATATGAGTGAAATAGAGTGGTTGAGCTATTTCTCACGATCCAGCTCTCTTGAATCACTTCCCAGTGACCCCGAGGCATCAGTGTTTTCCGGGCGTGTTTTCCACGCTCTCCCCAAAAGGCTGCTCCCCTCTCGTGTCCGGGCTCCCTTCCCAGCTGCCGCCGCGCATCCCGGAAGTCTGGTACTGGGCCTTCCTGGATCGACACCAACAGGGGTCGGTGGGAATGGTCCAGACAACAGCCAGAACTCGGTTTCCCTCCTCCAGCGGCCCTTCGGTGGTTTGTGGGCTGAAAAATCCAGGGGTTGCCCTGGCCCCAGCAGTGACAGCCACGTCCCCGCGCCTTTCAGCCGGCGGCGTCCTCCCGCGGCAGGTGGGCAAGCGCAGGCTCTGACGGCCACCTCACGTCCGTCCTCGGCCGGGTGACAGTGCTCAGACGCGTGCGATTCCGGGATTGCTCCCGTGGGGAGAATGGCCTTACGGGAACTGACAGAGCGGGGGCGCTGTCTGAGTGAACCCAGGGGCCCCGGGCCGCAGCTGGGGCCGTGTGCAGCCTCCTCTTCCCTCCCCTCCCCCAGCTCCGTCGCCTTGGAGTAAAGCCTCACCTCTCCCCGTGGATGCGATCTGCCTCGCGCACCGGGCCAGCGAAGGGAGCCGCTGGCCGCTCCGGGCTCCTTGCTTGGCTCCCATACCTCCCCTATTTTTTAAAAAATTTTATTTAATTAGTTTTTAAAAAATGTACATCCAAGTTAGCGTATAGTGCAACAGTGATTTCAGGAGTAGATTCCTTAAAGCCCCTCAGCCTTTTAGCCCCTCCCCCTCCCACAATCCCCCCCCAGCAACCCTCTGTTTGTTCTCCATATTTGAGTCTCTTATATTTCTTCCCCTCCTTGTTTTTTACTATTTTTGCTTCCCTTCCCTTATGTTTGTCTGTCTTGTATCGTAAAGTCCTCATGTGAGTGAAGTCATACGATATTTGTCCTTCTCTGACTAATTTCCCTTAGCGTAATACCCTCCAGTTCCATCCACGTAGTTGCAAATGGCAAGATTTCGTTCTTTTTGATCGCCGAGTAAGACTCCGTTGTATGTACACCACATCTTCTTTATCCGTTCATCCATCGATGGACATTTGGGCTCTTTCCATACTTTGGCTTTTGTTGATGGCGCTGCTATAAGCACGGGGTGCATGAGCCCCTTCCAAACAGCACACCTGGATCCCTTGGGTAAATACCTAGTCGTGCGATTGCTGGGTCATGGGATGGCTCTACTTTTAATTTTTTTGAGGAGCCTCCACACTGTTTTCCAGAGGGGCTGCACCCGTTTGCATGCCCACCCGCAGTGCCCAAGAGATTCTCTTTCTCCGCATCCTCGCCAGCATCTGTCGTTGCCTGAGTTGTTCATGTAGCCATTCTGACCGGTGTGAGGTGGTGTCTCACTGTGGTTTTGATTCGCATTTCCCTGACGATGAGTGCTGTTGAGCATCGCACATACCTCCCTTTGACGGAAGACCACTGTCAGAGGATTACAGTCCTGTGATTGGACCAGTCGGGAGCGTGAGTCCAGGCTTGTATTTTGGGATGGGACTGACAGCTCTGTCCGCTCAGGGGACAGAGGAGAGATGGCTCCCCGAGGAAGGGATACTGGACAGAATGGAGCAGTGGACGTCCACTCTGGCGTGTGCTGGGCTCAGCCAGCACTGGGCACGTGGTGAATACGTAGTGAGTCGTGGTCACCGTCACTGGGTTAGCTCAATAAATGGTTGCTGGTTTTAACAACTATTTGCTTCATTTATTAGTTGCTTATTTGTTTATTGAGCTGCTATTGTAGAAAGATTCAAAGTTTGTTGAGTCGACGTTAGGAGTTTGTCAATACATCCAAAGTATTGAGCCTTCCTCAGTCATATAGCTCGTAACCGTGCGCTTAGGTTTACATTGGCTTCATGTACCCTACTGATGGCTCCAAGGCCGCCTGAACATCAGGGTCATTCAAGAGCTCCTTAATCATGTCGTATGCCGTCTTATCTGTCCCTCTTGTTTCCAGATTACAAAATCCAGGAGGCAGATGCCCTTGGCTCGGTAGAAGCGCATGCCTGTGGGTTCCCCTCGACACCAAGGGCAGGCCCGTTTGTGCAAATGAATGAATAAAAACTATATTCTGTTGTACCCTTTTAGACGTGAAGATAGTCCCTCCTAATTCTATTGAATTCCGGTCTTGTTTACCTTGTGTTTTTCAGGTAGCTTATTTAAAACTCGATGTACCTCTTGCGGAGCTGTGGCTGAGAATTACAAGAGTCCCATTTGTCCAGCTCTCTCGGGAAAAGGGTAATGACATTGCCCTACAGAATGAGTGTACCTTGTTTTCTCTTTTAAGTTGAACATAAATGTAAGGAAATTGAACATTAGCCTAAGATTCCTGTGGACATTTACGAGACATGAGACTAGATTACAGTACAGCCATAGGATAACAAAACTATTTTGCTCAAAATTTGCAATGCTAAGTGAAAACCGCAGGACCTAATTCTTATCTAATATGATCTGAACTTTATATTTAAACACACACGCACGTGCACACCCATGCACACACACACGCACACCCCTTGTTGGTATACCCGTGTGTAGATAAAAGACCAGAAGAAAATACAACAAAATATTAACAGTGATTATCAAGCGTGGTGGGGTTATGGGTAATTTTTAGTAGTTCTTTATATCTTTCTGGAATTTTCTAACATTTCTGTGATGAGCATGTACTGTTATAACTAGGGAAAAAATAAGAGTAGACTTGAAATATTGAGAAAACTTTTACCTGGTCATTTAAAAAAATTAAAAAAAATTTTTTTAAATGTTTATTTACTTGATAGAGAGACAGAGACAGAGAGAGACAGAGACAGAGATAGACATGTGAGCAGGGGAAGGACAGAGTAAGACACAGAATCCAAAGTAGGCTCCAGGTGGCAAGCTGTCAGCACAGAGCCTGAACCAGGGCTTGAACCCACAGACCGTGAGATCATGACCTGAGCCGAAGTCAGACACCAAACCAACCGAGCCACCCAGGCGCCCCTAAAATTTTTTTAAAATTATTTTTATTTTAATTTTTTTTAGAGAGAGAAAGACAGCATGAGGGAATGGGCAGAGAGAGAGGGAGACACAGAATCTGAAGCAAGCTCCAGGCTATGAGCTGTCAGTGTAGAGCCTGATGCGGGGCTGGAACTCATGAACCGTGAGATCATGACCTGAGCTGAAGTCGGACACTTAACCGACTGAGCCACCTTGGTGCGCCTTACTTGGTCATTTTATTTTATTTTTTTTAAAATTTTGTATGTTTTATTTATTTCTGAGAGAGAGAGCAAGGCACAGCATGAGCAGGGGAGGGTCAGAGAGAGAGGGAGACACAGAATCTGAAACAGGCTCCAGGCTCTGGGCTGGCAGTGAGCACAGAGCCCGATGTGGGGGTTGAACCCACAAACCGTGAGATCGTGACCTGAGCCGAAGTCGGACACTTAACCGACTGAGCCACCCAGGTGCCCCTTCCTTGGTCATTTCAAATCAGGGTAAATTGCACAGGTAGTAAATTAATCTAGTATCATTGTAGAAGATTCAAATTATGTTGTATACAGTCCATATCATGAAACTCCTGATGGCTCCATCCCCTCCCCATACACAGGTTCCATCTTGTGAGGTAAAGTCACTGGCCCTTAACTGGGGTCTGTCCTTCGGAACCCCTCTAAGTTAGCCTGCAATAACTCTATGAGTTTTGAATCAGATACTGACGCGCGCATGTACAGACTCACTGGGTTACGTTATATCTCTGTTCTTCGATTATACCAGTGTCCTTGCTGCCTTTCTAACACCCTTTATTCCAGGGCTCCCGAACCTGAAGCTCAGGATGCCAGAATCCCAGTGGAGAAGCTTCCCCGGTGGGTAAAAATCCTTGATCCATGTTTGNGATTTTCTTTTTTCTTTTTTTTTAATTTTTATCTATTTTTGAGAGAGACAGAACATGAGTGGGGGGAGGGGCAGAGAGAGGGA
>NW_027530974.1:11972708-11982107 GCF_008692635.1 Crocuta crocuta
TTTAACCAGAGACAAAAAAAAAAAAAAAAAAAAAAAAACAACCACAGTCTAAGTTCATTTACTGAGATGCCTCTTACATGCACACATGCAGACACTAACCCTGACGTGTGAGGCCAGGGGCCAAAGGTTGAAGGTGAATCACACCTGGGCGAGGAGAACCACCCCTTTCCCGTCCCTTCCTGCGTTGCACCGTGGTGGGATCATTTGAGGTCTGGAGAGTTTCCAGAGCTGTTATGGTGGTTTCTTGTGAAACTGTTAGCTGCTACTGTCTTCGTCCCCCTCCTCGTCATCAGTGTTATTAACTCAGGGTGAAGGGGGCAGTGAAAAGTCTTGCAAAGGTGAAATTATAGGACCAAACAGGATTAAAAAAAAACAAACCAAAAAACCCTAGAGAAAAATTTTTGCATCAGATTTTCTTTTTTCTTTTTTTTTAATTTTTATCTATTTTTGAGAGAGACAGAACATGAGTGGGGGGAGGGGCAGAGAGAGGGAAGGAGACACAGAACCCAAAGCAGGTTCCAGGCTCTGAGTTATCAGCACAGAGCCCGATGCGGGCCTCGAACCCACGAACCATGAGATCATGACCTGAGCCGAAGTTGGACACTTAACCAACTGAGCCACCCAGGTGCCCCTGTGTCAGATTTTCAAAAGCAGACATTACAGCAGCATTTCCCAAAGTGTTTTATAGAGCACTCGATCCATGTGACATTGATGGACGTTACCATAGATTAAACAAATTTGAAGTATGTTTGCTTTTCTGCAGGACTTCTCAGAGCATTTAATACACTAAAGTACACTGTTCTTTAAAGAATAATTGTATGTTAATATTTCACTAGTTGATTTAACCACAGACCTCTATTTATTATTCTTTAAAAAATTTTTTAATTTAAGTGTTTATTTATTTATTTTGAGAGAGAGAGAATGAGAATGAGTGGGGGAAGGGCAGAAAGAAAGGGAGAAAGAGACTCCCAAGCAGGCTCTGCGCTCTTAATGTGGAGACCGATGCAGGGCTTGATCCCATGACTGCGAGATCATGACCTGAGCTCAAATCGAGAGTTGGATGCTTAACCGACTGAGCTACCCTGGCGCCCCAGAACCCTATTTATCATTCTTAATGAGGGTTTTCGTTACCGAATTCTGAAGTTTGATCTAAATCCTGGGCAGTTCTTGAGAAGATTATTTAAGATGAAAATGAGGTTCGGAGAGTTATTGTACAAGGTCTATGTAAGATGACCCACAGGCAGTGGGGAGTGGAAGATGAGAGGAAGATAGCGAACTTGGCCGTGGTCAGGACAAGAGAAAGGTGAACCTGAGGGAAAATGAAAGGGGGTCCCAGATGCGTCTGGCAGGTGGCTGGGGTGTTAGAGGCGGGGCTGAGCCTGGTGCCTCCGGGCAGCCATGCCGAAGGGTGAGATGAAGTCGCTGGGAGCGGGAAAGCTATGGTTAAGTCCCCACATCCCGCCGAGTCCACGTTGAAGATGCGGATGGCTTCATCCGAGATTCACAGGTTGGGCAGCGTCCCCTGCAGCAGGCAGAGAGAAGCTCCAAGGAGCTGCACACGACGGAGACGGTTCTAGGTGGGAGAGGCAGGGCAAGGAGGTTACTAGGGCGAAGAGGGAATTGTTTCGGGCAAGGTCACCTTCCTTCTGGGGAGCCTGGGGGTGTTTGGGGCGGGTTACCCCTCTGGTGCTGACCAGGTCGTTCCAGAGTGACTGGTTAGAGACCACATTCCCTGGAGAGGCTGGATGTGCCGCAAGGTTAGGTACTAAATCTTGGTTTGCTGATGTGGGGCTTAGCCCATGTGACTCCATTTTTGGGCCCATGGTCTCTCTTTAAAAAAAAATTTTTTTTAATGTTTATTTTTGAGAGGGAGACAGAGCACGAGGAGGGGGAGGGGCAGAGAGAGAAGGAGACAGAATCCTAAGCAGGCTCCAGGCTCTGAGCTGTCAGCACAGAACCAGATGCGGGGCTCAAACCCACAAACTGCGAGATCATGACTTGAGCCGGAGTCAGATGCTCAACCAACTGAGCCACCCAGGCGCCCCTCTCTTTTTAAATCCAGTTTAGAAAGAGAACGTTAAGGTTCACTGAAACACATCTGTCAACATGTCAACCCAGGGCATCCAGACAAAATAAAAACTTTATAAGGGCTGGAATGCTCGGAATAAGCTCACGTGGTCCAGAAGGGGAGGGATAGAGGATAAGAAGGAAGTGAGCGCCTTTCTGGACAGACTGGATTGGGGGCAGCCCCTAGCCTTCCTCTGGTCCAGTGGGGCAGATCTGGGAGGGCAGGGGTTGGGGTTGGGTGAAGGTTAATGTCCCTACAGGTGTGAAGAGACAGGGTGCCAGGGCCTGCTGCGACCCCATGTGGTGTGGTTTGGAGAAAACCTGGATCCTGCCATTCTGGAGGAGGTTGACCGAGAGCTGACCCTCTGTGACTTATGTCTAGTGGTAAGTCATGCCCGTCCCTGATCCTCGAGATTTTCCGGGAAAACCAGCACTGGGATGGAGTCTGTTGTGTTTTTCATCTCCCCTTCCTTCCCTCTCTCTTCCCTTTCCTTCCTTCCTCCTCCTAATGTGTGTGTTGAGAGGTTTTGTACCCTACAGAAGAATTAAGAAACAATGAATACAGGGGACGCCTGGGTGGCTTAGTCGGTTAAGCATCCGACTTCAGCTCAGGTCATGATCTCGTAGCTGGTGAGTTGGAGCTCCACATTGGGTTCCGTGCTGACAGCTGAGCCTGGAGCCTGCTTCAGATTCTGTGTCTCTTTCTCTCTCTGCCCCTCCCCTGCTCACGTTCTGTCTCTCTCTCTCCTTCAAAAAATAAACATTAAAAAAAAAAAGAATGAATGAATGAATACTAGTTGGTTTTAAATGTGAAACTATGTAAGACCACATCTTGGCCTTTGCAAAGACCCTCCCCTGCTGCCAAAAATAATGAAGAGAGCATGTAATTGGTCCTGATTTTGAAAGTAATACATGCTCATTATTACATTTGAGAAAATAAAAAAAAAGTGTGACATTATAAAGAGGAACTTAGAAATCACCAATAATCCTACCATCCAGACATAGCCACTGTTCATATTTTAGTATTTTTCCCCCCTAGATCAGAGGTGAGAAACTGTGGCTGGTGGGCCAGATCTAGGCTGCCACTTGTTTTTGTAAATAAAGTTTTATTGGAACACAGCCATGCCCATTCTTCTATGGATTGTCTGTGGCTGCTTCCACACTCCAGTGGCAGAGTTGACTCTTTGTGATGGAGACTGTATGGCTTCTAAATCCTGAAAAAATTACTATCTGGCCCTTTGCCGAAAAACATTTGCCCACTCCTGGTCTAGACCTTTTCTTAGGTGGATGTATCCATATGGTTAAAAATTCAAAAGTGGGTTCCTACTGTACGTTCTGTTTTGAAACAACTTGGTTCATGTAGCACTTCCGCGAGCATATAACGTGTCAGTACATCCACAGATGTGCCATCTTTTCACCAGCGGCATGGTGTTCTACCACGTGGATATACAATGATGTATTTAGCCAATCCTTTATTATTGGACGTTTAGGCCATTTCACATTTTTATATTTTAAATAATGCTGTAGTGAATATTCTTTTGTTGTTAATTTTTTTAATGCTTGTTTACTTTTGAGAGAGAGTGCGTGAGTTGGGTGGGGCAGAGAGCAAGGGAGACACAGAAACCAAAGCAGGCTCCAGGCTCTGAGCTGTCAGCACAGAGCCCCATGCAGGGCTCAAACCCACGAACCGCGAGATCATGACCTGAGCCCAAGTCGGACACTTGACCGACTGAGCCACCCTGGCGCCCCTGTGGTGAATGTTCTTGAATGTAACTCCATGCATGCCCTTCAAATCATTTTCTTAGGATGTATTTTTTAGAAGTGGAATTAATTGGACAGGGCTATGCATATTTCAGAGTTTGCTTAACATGTCTTTAAAAGCAGAAGTACGTTCTCATGGGTGCATGTTCGTTCAGACAGTATTTGGTGAGTGCAGCCCAATGTTTCAGTGCCCGTGTTCATCTCGAGCACTTAAGTGAGAAAAGCTGGCTTGTACAGCGTGTGCTGGTCTTTCCATTCTTGTAAAGCACATTTATAAATATGTATCTATAGGGAAAACCCTGAAAGGATATATATCAAAATGTGAACAGTGGTTATCATAGGGTAGCGGGATTATGAATGACATGAATATATTTTTTCTTTGAGTTTTCTAATGTTGAAAAAAAAAAAAAAGCACATGGGTCATTGGCATTACTTCACAGAGCCGACACAGAACCGGGCCATTGATCTGCCGTTCTCTCCATTGTGACCCTTTCCGCCAGCACGTTCTTCCAGTGATCAGCCGACAGGATGCCTCTTGACCCCCCATCTGTGACTTGGAGGCTCTCTGTCTGTTTCATCCAGCCAGCTTTCCTCCCATCTTGCAACCCCAAACCAGCCTGAGTTTCCATAAGGTTTTCTGGAAGAATGCTTCCTCTCCCCGTAGGATGGTCATCTGTCCATTTCCGTTCGTTTGCTTTGTAGGTGGGAACTTCGTCCGTGGTCTATCCTGCCGCCATGTTCGCCCCGCAGGTGTCTGCCCGCGGAGTGCCAGTGGCCGAATTCAACATGGAAACCACCCCAGCCACCAACAGATTCAGGTACAGGGACAAGGTGGGAGATGGCTGGTACTGAGCATGCTTAGACATGTCATCTAAACAGATCTTACCTACTGTTCTAATTTAAAAAGAGAGAGAGAGACAGCCAGACAGACATAGACTATATGTTTTCTAACTTGGTCTGTAGTTTTAATGGAAGAACAAAAATCTCCTGCACTGTCGACCAAGGTAGCTGTGTCTGTTTACAGGGAATTTGCCTTAGGGCTTTTGGGGTTCACATTTTGAAAATTCTTTGCTTAGCATTTTGAAAGTTCTTTGAGTCCCTAGGCTTTTTTTTCATTTGTATTTTTAACTGAGGTTTAGCAATGGCGTTTGGGCGTAGGTGAATTGAATACCCAGCACAGCCTGAGAGATGCCCATGCACCTGCATCGCTCTGTTCTCACTGTGCGGCGTCTTGGGTGAGCTCCTCTTTGGTCGAATTGCCAAATAATTGTCAAATTGCCAGATATCCTCAATATGAGTCCTTGGGGCCGTGTCATGATATGGATCCCTTCTCCCGTACTTGTGTGGAAAGTGGAGACCATCAGAGTATGCGTTTCCAGAGTTCTGTTTTATCCTCACTTTCCTTTTGCCTTCTTTTTTCACCCTGACTGTTGCATCTTCCCTTAGTTTATATATTTTTACCAGTCTGCTTAATTCTTTCCTAGAATGAGGTAGAATGTGAATAACTCTTAAAGAAATATGAATAAATAAAATGGAAAATTTCACTGAAACTTAAAAAATTTTTCTTAATTTTTTAATGTTTATTTTTTTGAGAGAGAGAGACAGAGCACAAGTGGGGGAGGGGCAGAGAGAGAAGGAGACATAGAATCTGAAGCAGGATCCACGTTCTGAGCTGTCAGCACAGAGCCCGATGTGGGGCTTGAACCTATGAACTGCAAGATCATGACCTGAGCCCAAGTCGGACACTTAACCGACTGAGCCGCCCAGGCACTCCTGAAACTTCTGGTCATTAGTTCAGCCAGTAGTTTTCACCTCAGCAACATATTTTAAAAATACTGACGAGTGGGTGCCGCCCAGGAGACACTGATGTAATCGGCCTGAGGTGTAGTCTGGGCATAGTGACTTTTATCAGTTTCCTAAGAGGATTCTAGTGTGCAGCCAAGGTGAGAACCGGTGTTCTGAGTCTTCACTGGGATAAAAAAAAATGTGCCACAGACTGTGGGACCCTCTTCGGGTGAGTTGACTTGAATCTAATCGGCTCCACGTCTTTTTAATCAGCTACAGTTCGTGTCCTCAGCCCACCTCCTCATTTGTGCATAAGTGGTAGGAACTGGCAAGATGTCCCTTTAAAAAATTGCCTTCAATTATAAAACCGATTCTTTTTTTTNCGCTTAACCGACTAAGCCAACCAGGCGCCCCTAAAACTGATTCTTTGGAAACTTCCCAGGAAAAGAAATATAGAAGATGAGAATATGTGGAAGGACATTCATGTTCACGTTCATGGACCAGACGAATTAATATTGTTAACATGGCAGTGTTCTCTACCTTGATTTACGGATACAGCTCGTCTCTCTCAAGATCGCAGCTGGGTGCTTTGCTAAAACGGGCAAGGTGATCCTAAAATCCATACAGAAATGCAAGGGACCCAGAACAGCCAAAACAAAAAGAACTGAAAAACTCACACTTTGCAAGTTCGTAAGTTACCATGAAGTTACAGTTACGCAGACCGCATGGTGCTGGCATGAAGACGGACGCGTGGGCCAGCGGAGCAGAATTGAGAGTCCAGAAATACACCCTCAGGGTATGGCCGACCGATTTTTGGAAAGGGTATGAAGACAATTCAGGGAAAGAACAATCTTTTTAACAAACGGTGCTGGAGCAGCTGGACAGCTCCCTGCGAAAGAAGGCCTGGGACTCTCTCCCCACATCACCTACAGCGATCAGCCCAGGTGGATCAGAGACCTACACATAAGAGCTAAAAGTATAAAATACTTAAAATATAGGAGTAAGCTTTTTTGACCTCGAGTTAGTCAAAGCCTCCTTGACATGACATCAACAGCACAAGTAACACAAAAAAATGGATAAATCGGGGGCGCCAGCGTGGCTCAGTCAGTTAAGCATCTGATTTTGGCTCAGGTCATGATCTCACGGTCTGTGGGTTCGAGCCCCACATCGGGCTCTGTGCTGACAGCTCAGAGGCTGGAGCCTGCTTCGGATTCTGTGTCTCCCTCTCTCTCTGCTCTTCCCCTACTTGTACTCTGTCTCTCTCAAAAAAATAAACGTTTAAAAAAGAAAAGAAAACATACATCTATACAAAAATGTATACTTGAATGTTCATAGCAGCAGTGTTCATAAAAATAAAAAAACAAAATTGAAAAAAACAAAAACAACAAGAAGAGGGGTACCTGGGTGGCTTAGTCAGTAGAGTGTCCAACTTCAACTCAGGTCATGATCTCACGGTTCGTGAGTTCGAGCCCCACATCGGGCTCTCTGCTGTCAGAGCAAGCCCACTTCAGATCCTCTCTTTCCTTCTCTCTCTGCCCCTCCCTGGCTTGTGCTCTCTCCGTCTCACATTAGAAAAAAAAAAAGAATATCAGAATCCTCCAAGAATGGGATAGGACAAACTTTCTTTTCTTTTTTTATTTTTATTTTTTAAATTACTTTGAGGTGGAGGGGTGCAGAGAGAGAATGAGAAAGAATCCCAAGCAGCCTTTGTGCCATCAGCATGGAGCCTGACTTGGGGCTTGATCCCACAAACTGCGAGATCATGACCTGAGCCAAGATCAACTTTCTGAAGAAGGTGCCCTGGGAAAAACTTTCGAAGGAGGAAGTGAGCTACATCCCCAGTCCCTTTCTTCTTTGTGGTTTATTTTCCTCTCCAGCTCACCTCTAAGAAGTATAAAGACTGAAAACAAATCATCATGGTAGAAAAGTAACAAAATTCAGCTAGGGGGAAAAAAGAGGAAAATAAAAGCAGAGTGTTTGCACAAGGCAGGGGCTGGCATCTACCTTCCGTGTCCTGGACTGACCAGCAGGGACTGGCATGCGTTGTGTGTGTCTTCGTGTGAGGGGCCATTGAACTTGGTAGTTTTCCCTGCATGTTAGAAGAGAATCCTGGTGTATAATAATATCATTTCATAAGTTGGGCCTCTTAAACGACAGACCTGATTCGGCTGCTGCTGTCTCTCAGCTCAAATCGTTCAGCTTCACCTCCTAAAACTCTGTGTGTCTCCTTTCAGACAGAACAGCCACTTGCCAGTTAGAAACTTTGGTCAGAACGGACAAGCTAGCCATTGACCGACACCTACCCCAAGAGCCACCTTCTGTGGCTTCTCTGACGGCTGTGGCTGTCTGTACCACTAAGTCTGGGAATTTTCCCAGCTGGGTGTAACTGACCGGCGAAGACAGTCGTGTTTTTATCTAGGAGTCATCAAAGGTGACATTTAGAAGAGACACAGGTGATTTTCTTACCCCTTCGCAACTTTCCAAACAGGGGGCCAGGGCTGGAGCGATGACGGGTTCGAACACGCTGCTTAACAAGGGCAGGATTGTCTCTTACGGCTCATGCGTGGTAGACGTGGGGTGAATTTGACTCTAGGTCAGTGCTCAGCAAACTGCTTCCTGTAGGCCAAATTTGCCCCACCATCTGTATTTGTAAATAAAGTTTTATTGGCACTCGGCCATGGCCCTGTGTTTCCGTCTCGTCTGCGGCTGCCTTTGCACTGCTGAGTTGTTGCGACAGAGACGGTCTGGCTTAAAACACGCACTCTCCGGCTCTTCACGGAAAAAAAGCGTGCCAACAGCGGCTGTAGGTTAATGAGACAAACCAAAACTGGAATAGTGTTTCCTTTTAACCGAATTTTCTTTATTACCTAAAATGTGGGGAAGGGGGGGAACTTATGAGGGCTTAGAAGGGCTTTCTGCTCCNTGGATCTCACGGGACATCTGAGATCAAGCACAAGTCGCTTAGATTCTTTGCCCCCATTCTCATTTACAGACCAAGTCACAGATTTTGCCTCCCACAGAAATGTATTAATATTCTCAAGGCATTAATTAGCTCCAGTGTTTGTCATTGTCGCCATCCCGATGGTGGTCTCAGGTGATTTCTGGCAAGCCATTATGGCTNTGCTCAGCCCCTGGGTCCTTGGCATGTGAGGGACTGTGCCTTTGCTGAGGCAGAGATGAGGTCTGCTCCTCAAGAGGCTGGCGTGCTGGGCCTTCCAAGTACCTGGCCCCCAGCCCCCACCCCGTGCCTTGTGATCGCCTTGTTGTTCATCTTGGTATGTCTCTAAACTTCGGAATTTAGTCGAAGTGCACAGATATGTATTTACTAAGCATCTACGATGCCCTAGACACTGCCCCAGGTGCTCGGGCTGGGATGCGTCAGTAAACAAAGCAAAAAGTCTCTTGCGTGAAGGCAGCACTAGTGGTGGAGGCAGACTGTAAGCTGTAAAGCAGGATAGACGTGCAAGTGCCGTAGCAGGTGAACCGGGCAGAAAGCAGGAGTCGAATTGGCGGGGAGCCGACAGGTTGCAGGATTCAGTTGAGTGGTCAGGGCGAGCGCACCGAGGAGACTTCTGAGCGGGCTTGCGGGCGGTGAGGGGGTGAGCTAAGGGCACCGTCTGGCTAAGAGCTGTCCAGACACAGGACCACCTGGAGCAGAGACCCTGATTCCCACCCCCACCAGGACAAAGCAGGGCCTGGGGGGTGTGAGGACCAGCACTGAGGCCAGTGTGGCTGGAGTAGGGGGAGGGAGGGTGAAGATGGGGCCAGTGAGGTCAGGAAGTAGCA
>NW_027530974.1:11982115-12172106 GCF_008692635.1 Crocuta crocuta
AGGGGGGGGGGTGGTAATGAAAGAAAGTGAACTGCCAGTAGCAATTAGAAGTCTAAGGAGCTCTTAGCTCGAAAGTGGTTTTATAGGGGCACCTGGGGGGCTCAGTCGGTTAAGCGTCCGACTTCCGCTCAGGTCATGATCCTGCAGTCTGTGAGTTCAAGCCTCGCGTCGGGCTCTGCGCTGACAGCTCAGAGCCTGGAACCTGCTTCGGATTCTGTGTCTCCCTCCCTCTCTGACCCTCCCCTGCTCACGCTGTCTCTCTCTCAGAAATGAATAAAACATTTTAAAAAAAGTTAAAAAAGGTACACGTATATGCCTTCGTAAAATATACTTAAAGATGCCCAGCGAGATTTAATTTTATTTAATTAAAAATATGTACACTTAGAGCAAAACTGCATTCATCTGGTTCGTTTCGCTTTGCTCGATGGAGCTGAAGGTCTTTTCTCTGAGCGGGGCCCTGCTGATTATGCAGTTTGCCTCTCTTGCACNAAATGGACAACCAAAACACAATCAGGTCCCAAGGCCTGACCTACACATCCTGAATCAGAATTTCCAGGGCGAGAGGACTGTTTGTTTATTAGACCAGCTGCCAGGTGACTCTTCTCATTAGGGAGTCTTGGAAGACCCTGGGTTATAACCTCTGTTTGGGTATTTTTCTGCCCTTTGTTTTTTTCTTCTTAAAAGTGGAGCAGGAACTTACGGAAAAGGAATTCGTGAAGCAGGCCCCCCCCAGTCCTTCCCACCTACGCTAATTAACAGAATTATTTTTAGGGACCTGCCGTGCCTTTCCAAAGCGTACAAGATATTTTCCTAGGAATAACCCTCTCTTAACAACTATGTTTTGGGGCTTTATTGCATAATTTTTACTTTAAGTTGATAATTATGCTAACCGTTAGAAGCGGCATGAACAGATTCCGGAACAAACACAGTAGACCCGGTCACCCTACTGCTGCTGGGGGGTTGGGGGGTGGGAAGAGTGCTACAACATGAGTCTTCAAGCACTTTTGTTCACGTAACTCTTTCACATTTTTAAACGTGACATGTGAACTTTCGTATCTGAATGCGGTAAAACCTTAGATCGCGAGTAACTTGTTTTGCGAGTGTTCTGCAAGACGAGCAAATGTTTCTAACAAACTTTAACTTGATAAACGAGCGATGTCATGCGGCACGACTCGTACGTGATGGGAACATCCCATGATCACAACTGACCCAATGGTTCTTGAAATCCGCTTTGATATACAAGTGCTTTGGATTACAAGCGTGTTTCCGGAACCAATTATGCTCGCAAACCAAGGTTTCACTGTAGTTGAAAACCATGTGATTCTAGGTGTATTAGAAATCAAATACTGACATGTTATAGTAAAAATGCGTTATAAAAAATCCATTACCATGGCTTTATTTATTTATTTATTTTAATGTTTATTTTTGAGAGAGACAGAGAGAGAGAATGGGAGCAGGGAAGGGGCAGAGAGAGAGGGAGACACAGAATCCAAAACAGGCTCCAGGCTCTGAGCTGTCAGTACAGAGCCCGACACAGGCCTTGAACTCACCAACCACAAGATCATGACCTGAGCCGAAGTCGGACGCTTAACCGACTGAGCCCCCAGGCGCCCCATCATGGTTTTAAGTGTATCCAGTCTGAGTGTCACAACTGCTTGATATCCACCATCATCTATTTACACAATAGATATACAAGCCCTTTTCTTTTAGAAATTTTTTTTTCTTGAGAGAGAGAGAGACAGCAGAAGCAGGGGGGAGCAGAGAGAAAGTGAGAGAGAGAATTCCAAGCAGGCTCCCCTCTGTCAGCATAGAGCCTGATATGGGGCTTGATCTCATGAACCATGAGATCATGACCTGAGCCACAATCAAGGTCAGATGCTTAGCTGACTGAGATACTCAGGTGCCCCCCCCTTTTAACAACCTTCACGTTTTCTTCTTCTTCTCTTTGAATTTGTATTTTCTATCCTACTTTCACTACAGAAATTTATATTAATATAATATATGTTTATGCTTAAAAATCTTTTGTTAGCTATATATCTGCAGCAGAAAATGATATCTTTTATTTTCAATTTCCTTAAAACTTAAAAAATGTTCTATTAAAAAATTTCTCCAGATTGAATTATCACTACAGTAATTTGTGGTAAAGCTGTTGAAAACAACAGATAAATAATACATTTTGATTAATAATTCCATAAAAGTGAAACTTTATTGGAAATGCATCTTTTAATGTTTTACTTATTTTTGAGAGACAGAGCAGGAGCGGGGCGGGGTCAGAGAGAGAGAGAGTGAAACAGGATCTGAAGCAGGCTCCAGGCTCTGAGCTGTCAGCACAGAGCCCGACTCGGGGCTCGAACTCACAAACCGTGAGATCATGACCTGAATCAAAGTCGGATGCTTAACCAACTGAACCACGCAGGCGCCCCCAGATCCACCTCTTAATAGATGCATGGGACATGAAATTTTTGGATTATTTCGTGTGTCCCTGGATGCGTGTTAGAAGGAGACAGTTTGGGGCACCTGGGTGGCTCACGGTTAAGCTTCCGACTTCAGCTCTGGTCATGATCTTGCAGTTCGTGAGTTGGAGTCCCACATTGGGCTCTGCGCTGACAGCACAGAGCCTGCTTGGAATTCTCTCTCCCTCTCTCTGCCCCTCCCCTGCTTGTGCTCTCTCTCTCTCTCTCTCAAGATAAATAAACTTCAAGAAAAAAAAAAAGGAGATCGGGAGATCGTTCATCTTGTTGCGGCCCAATCCACCTACAGGCACCGGAAACAAATCTGTAGTCAGATGGGGCTTACGGGTTCTCTGCAGATGAGGGAGGCTGCATCCCAGAGGGACGGGGCGCCTGCCTCCAGACCAAGGAGAAGGTGCAGTTCCTGAAGGCTTTGGAGGGAGGGTGGACTTCAGGTGAAACTTACATAAGCTGTTCTGGGGAGACTGAACAGCAAGCGGAGCTGTGTGGTAGGGGGTCAAGTGCAGGCTGGCTGCCAGTGGCACACAGGGTCCTGTTTCCCGGGAGCCTGCAAAGTGAAGGTAGGCGTGGAACGCTGTGTCCAGATGCCCCTTATCTGAAGGTCTGCACCGGGACTGGAAGTCAACCTTGCTGCTCAGGGGCAAAGTGACTTAGATCCTCCAAGCACATTTATCCTGTGCCGCGGTCATTTCCAACAGAAGTTTCAGGTAGTGTATGATTTTAGAGGACAAAATTCTTCCCTAGGTTAAAAAAAAAAAAAAAAAGCAGTTGTTACTCAGAAGGGGGTTATTATGACACTTTGCAGCTGGTCCTGGGAAAAAATACTGTTTTCTTTTTTAAAACTTTTTAATGTCTATTTTTGAGAGAGAGGGAGAGACCGAGTGCAACCAGGAGAGGGGCAGAGAGAGGGAGACACAGAATCCGAAGCAGGCTCCAGGTTCCAAGATGTCAGCACAGAGCCCGACATGGGGCTCAAACTAATGAACCACAAGATCATGACCTGAGCCGAAGTCGGACGCTCAACTGACTGAGCCACCCAGGCTCCCCTCTCTCATCTTTACTGCATGAGAATGTGCTTTTAATGTAGTATATAGATTTTGCAAAGCTTACAGTTTCCGTTATGAGGTTGGCAATACTGTCATAAAATGTGCTTTACAGTTATGTCTCCCCCACCCCTTAAAATAAAATTTGTGTTTATAGCGCCTGAATTCTAGGCAGTTTGCTTTCCTAAATTCCCTTGATTTCTGTGGCCGCCCTGTAATGAAATGTCTGCATCTAGAGCGGTCAGAAGCTAGTTTGAAAAGAGTGGGAACAAAGTCCACAGTACCCTATTTGTGAGAGTTGGGGTTTTACTTTGGACGCAACCAAGAAATGCGTGACTGGCTGAAGCTGTATGTTCATTTTGCTCCTAACTCTGCTGTATTGTGCTATTTCAGGTTTCATTTCCAGGGGCCGTGTGGTACTACTCTTCCCGAAGCCCTTGCTCCTCATGAATCTGAAAACGTGTCTTAACGCATCCTGGGGAAAGAAGAAATTGTAGTACATCTGAGTACAAACAGAGGAGAAACAATCATGGGGATGGTGAGTTACATGTTAGAAAAATCTAGAAATCACCTCCGATTCCCTGGCTGGAATCCCGTGATGGGGGTTTAGAGGGAACAGTCGCATACGTGGTTAGAAGGGGAAGTCTGTGACCAGCGCAGTTAATGCATGTTATTTTGTGTGGACGTAACACACAGGGTATCTCTCATGTGTCTGGTCGGTTATCAGAAGGGGAAAATATTGTGATTATATTATCTTTTAAAGAAGTAATCGTGCTGATTGTATTGTTGCTGTCTCGGCAAAGATAGAAGTAGAGGGGTAAAATGTTGGAATTTCTGATTTTTGTCAAGTTTTGGTGGAAAATAAAATCACTCTCTGTAGTAGGTGATTTCTTGTATGAAGATGTTACCCCAATGGACATCTTTGCGGGCATTTCCTTTTTGGTGTTTTCCTTGTTTGGCTGTCTTACCTAACAGCGTGTGAGATGACCCTACAACAGAAGTCACGTGAGGAAGGAAGAGAAAAGTAGCATCAAGATAGAAAATCATGGGCGCCTGGGTGGCTCAGTCGGTTAAGCGTCCAACTTTGGCTCAGGTCATGATCTCACGGTTCGTGGGTTCGAGCCCCATGTTGGGCTCTGTGCTGACAGCTCAGAGCCTGGAGCCTGCTTCAGATTCTGTGTCTCCCTCTCTCTCTGCCCCTCCCTTGCTCGTGCTCTGTCTCTCAAAAAAAAAAAAATCATAAAATTAATAACGTTTAAAAAATCTTTTTTAAAAGATAAAAAATCAGGATGAAAACATAACTGATGCTAATATGCGGATTCCAAGGTAAACACAGCTGCCTCAGATTGAGCCCTGGCCTTCTTAGCAGCCAAGGAGGAGAGGGCGAAGGGGTGGCTGACCGGTTTTCAGTATCACAAACACAGAAGCGTGCAGTCTGTGTATGGGAAGGCCCACCAAGCTCTCCCAGACACTGAATTCTGAAGAGTTTTTTCCCCCCGCTGTGGACTTTAAAAAATTATGCCCATACTGCCTTGGAGTAAAGTAGTAAAACACAGCTCTCTGCTCAAGCCTCACCGTCTAGTGCCGCATCCAGGGCCCAGGGAATGCCTGCCGAATGGCCTGACCGGGAACAGTGGTCTTCAGTAAACAGTGGAGGGAGGTCATCCCTGCCTCGGTCCCTTGGGTGAGGGGAGTCCTCTGGGTGATCACACATTCGGGCCACATTACCTCAGCCCCTTACAAAACCACATCTAACGTTACAGCCTTGGCTTTTGTAGAAATAGACAAGACACAGTCACAAAAAACTTTGTGCTGCATCTGCAAGTCATAACTTTTCATAAATCCCTGGGGTTCTTTGCGTGGGCAAGAGGGGTGTTCATAACCTACAAGGGGGCTGAGAGGCCAGGCAAGCATCTTGAGGGCTCGATTCCCACTTTTCATGAGTGGCTCAAGGCGTACACAGAGGGGACCTCCTCTAATGCAGTTTTTCTAGGTGAAATACCATGATTCACTTTTAATCGTTTTGTTGTTGGGCTTCTCAAAGTTAAATTCATACATTTGCCTAGTGTTAGCAATGTCGGAAGTCAGCATACTGTCTCAACAAGTCTGATTATGTATATTTTTCCAAGTTCATTTTTATTTATTGAGAGAGAGAGAGAGCGCACACATATGTGAGTCGGGGAGGGACAGCGTGGGGGAATCCCAAGCAGGCTCCATGCCACCACTGCATAACCTAATGCGGGGCTTGAACCCATGAACCATGAGATCATGACCTGAGCCAAAGTCAGACATATAACTGACTGGGCCACCCAGGTGCCCTGCGAGTCTGATTATAGTTTTAATCTAGAATTTCTGTCTGACCAAAGCCCACATGTTTCAAAACTATTTTTTTTATGTTTTATTTATTTTTGAGAGAGAGACACATAAGCAGGAGAGGGACAGAAAGAGAAGGAGACACAGAATCTGAAGCCAGGCTCCAGTGAGCTAGCTGTCAGTACAGAGCCCGATGTGGGACTCAAACCCACAAACCGCAAGATCATGACCTGAGCCAAAGCCAGACACTTAACCGACTGAGCCACCCAGGCGCCCGGCTTCAGAACTATTCCTTGCCACTGTTTTCATCCTGGGCCTTTGGCACCAGCAGCTTTTTTAATTTTTATGTTTTGGTTTGATTTGCGTTTTTTCATTTTTTGTGTTTTGGTTTCGATAGAGAAAATGAAAAAAGATGAAAATACAAAATGTATGTGAGGTAGCATTATTTAATTCAATTTCGGATTTGTTGAATGTCTACTATATGACAGACGTTAGAAATACGATCAGCAAGATACGGACCTTACTGGAGTTCACAGAATGGTTGGGACAACTCTTGGGTAAACTGTTACAGTGAAGTAGTATGTGTGAGTTTCAGGGGACAATGCAATTAGCCATGGGTGGAGTGGGGATGGGGTAGATGTTAAGGTGCTTTAAGAGGAAGTCAGCCTCTGTGGCGGTTTTTGAAGTAGAAATAGTTCCACACGGAGGAGTATCAGAGAAGGAAAGAGCCCGTACAAATGCACAGCAAGTGTGAAACAGCTTGGTTTGTTCGGAGAGTGACCAATCGTTTAGTGTTGTGTACCGGGTGAGAGAACTCAGCACAGAGATCGGGGAGGGCTGTGTATGCCAAGAAATAAAATATACCCGGAAGTCGGGAATATAAACAGTTGCATTCACTAAGTAACGGTGACGTCATTCTTCCAGCAGATTCAGGATTTGCGATGGACCCGCCACCGTTCAAGGGCCCTGGGGTTAAAGCAGGGAACCAGACCTTGTTCTCACAGAGCTTACATTCCTAATTGGGGTGTCCGATGGTCAGCTGTCAGGAGTAGTGTTGATGAAAAATGACGAACAGAGGCATGGACAGTCTGGGGCGGGGGAGGGGCAGGTGGTCAGGGAAGCCTCGTGGCTGAGATCGGTGCTGAGGATCGACTTTAACCCCGCCATCTGTCAACTTGCTCCTGTCAGTGACCGAAGGATTAGAAGGCATCAAGGTCCTGTTGCTACAATTCTTCCCTTCGAAATGCCACTTCTTTGGGGTGCAGGGAGTGAAGGGAGCTGAATCTTCAAATACGGATGAATTGGATTGAGTGTGAAAACTAATAAAGGGAAACCTCACTAAAACGGAGTTGGGAAGTTGGACAAGGGAGGTCTCACGCACTATCACTTGTCCTTAATTGCAAATCCAACAGGAGATAGTGGACCTCGTGTTATACCCAGATCGCAGTATCCTCAACGACCAGAGACCACCGGGGAGACCGAGTCACGCATGCAAAGGCAAAGGCCTGTATTACGGGCTTGAGCTCGGGCTCCCAGACCTCACCAGTGCAATGGATCCGTGCTGAGAGCCCCGAACAAGGGCAGAGTAGGGTTTTTATGGGGTTTGTGATGGGGGAGTTACAGAAGTTGTTGACATGGAAACAGTGATTCAATCATAATTATACAATATTATTGACAGCGGGTTTAACCATACACATTGTCTAGAGTATTTGTTACTTTAGGCGAGACTCAATTACAACATTTCGAGTACTTTTAAATTCAACCAACCATAGAGCGAGCCTAGAGTCTTGTTCGGCGACTAATGGGTTAACTTTTACATTAGGCAGCTGAGATTTATCCACAGTTGCTGGCCTTTCTTGATTGGGCGTTGCCAAGGTAGTGTGGTGGAGTGAAGTGGTGGAGTGAAGTGGTGGGCAGTTTCTTCGGCCTTGGGCAGTGTAGCTGCCTGATAGTTTCAGGGAAACTGAAACTTAGGCCTTCTAGTTTAGAGGGGAAACTTAAAGCCTGTTATGGAGTCAGTCTGGTTTAGACTTGTGTCCTTACACTCGCAGGCGTATACTGTTTTATTTTTTATTTTTATTAAAAAAAAATTTTTTTTAATGTTTATTTTTGCAAGTGGGGGAAGGACAGAGGGAGAGGAAGACAGAGGATCCGAAGCAGGCTCTGAGCTGTCAGCACAAGCCCAACGTGGGGCCCGAACCCACGAGCCGTGAGATCATGACCCGAGCCAAAGGTCGGACGCCCAACCAACTGAGCCACCCAGGCGCCCCAGGCGTATACTGTTTTATTAACGCCCACAGGAGGAAGGCTTGCCTCTTCCCCCAGCAACAGTCCAGCCAATGACAGCTGTGACGGCGCGCCCAATGGGAAGCCACCGTAGTCTGAACTCCCAGTTTACTCCAATGGCCTTTTAGCTTATAACAGCCCCTCCCAAGTGCCCCCCTTTCCTTTATAAAATGAGCGAGCGACGCCTTTAGTGGATACTGGCTTATATTTTTACTTGCCGCCTGCTTGCCTGCGATTGCAACTCTCTCCTATTCCTGAATGAGCCCATTTTTCGCTGGTGAAACTGGGAGTTTTACTTTTTCAGGTTAACAGGACCAAGTGGATCCCCGTGCTAGGTGGGGCCGCCAGGGCTTGCGGTCACAGGCATCGGCCGGCCTAACCCGTGTTAGCCGGACCGGAGGAGCCTCCCCGCGGAGGACGTCTCACGATGGCTCTTCCCCTCGTGGAAACTAGCCCCATCGCCGCCCGCTCTCAGCCGGAGCGCTGGCCACGGCCGCGGGGCGGAGAGGAACGCGTGCGAAATCCCGGGCGAGAAACACCTCCTAGAGAAAGGAAGGAAATACCGCCTCCTCTCCTTAGGCCACGCCCCTCCGTTCTGCGCATGCGCCGCTGCTGCGCTCCGCCGTCTTCGTAACTGCACTCGCGGTGGGGGGGGGGTGGCGGCAAACTCGCGGCGCTTGCTCATTGCGTCACGCGGCGGCTGCGCGTCACTTCCGGGTCAGAGGCCAGGCGGTAGGGTGCTGCGCGGGCCATGGTGCAGTTGCGGCCGCGCGCGTCCCGCATCCCGGCGTCGGCGATGGTGGACGAGGGTCATCCCGCCTCCGAGGAGGAGGAGGAGGCGGCGGAGCACGGCCTGTTGCTCGCGCAGCCCAGCAGCGGCGCGGCCGCGGAGCCGCTGGAGGACGACGACGAGGAAGGGGACGACGGGTTCGACGACGAGGCTCCGGAGGAGCTGACTTTCGCCAGCGCGCAGGCGGAAGCACGAGAGGAGGAGCGGCGGGGGCGGGGGGCGGTGCGCAGGTNGGGGTGGCCGCCCCTTCCTGGCCCGCGCGTGTCACCCCGCACCGACTTGTCACCTTCTCTCTTTCAGGGACAAAACACTCCTGAAAGAGAAGCGGAAGCGGCGCGAGGAGCTTTTCATCGAGCAGAAGGTTAGGGGGTAGAGAGGGCGGCCTCCTTTCTCAAACCACCCGGCTGGGGCACGACTGCGTGTTGGGTGCCGGCGCTGGTGGGTCCTGGGGGCGGGGAAAGGCGCTAATCCTTCCGACACCGACGCCGGCCAAAGCGAAGGCGCCCGCGGCTCTCTGCTGTCCACGGATTGGAAATGGGGGTGGGCAGAGGCGGGGGCGTGAGATGACGGGGTTTCCCCGTTGCAGCCCCTCGCCGCCTGGCTGTTTAGTCTCGCGGAGGTAGTTTCTTTACCCGGAACTGGGCTGCTGAGGTGCCTTGCGAACTGAGGTACCTGGAACATCTTTGCTTTGCCGTCTAACGTTGGACAGACTGGCCACAGGGCACCGACTCCGATGGACGTGACCTAGTGGCGCTCATCGCAGAACAGTGACCTCTGGGCTGGGGTACAGTGGGCTCAGTCTGCCCAGGAATGTGGGCCGGGTCCTGAGCTTCGCGGGCCCAGCCTTTCCACAGCTTAGAGATAGCGGGGCAGGGCCCAGCCGCGTTCGTTTGTCTAGATGGAAAGCAGTCCTTAGAGTCAGAAACTTGAGAAGCAACCTAGGGCACGGGGTAACGTATGTCACCTCTGATTAATTTTTAAATGTTTTAATCTAAGAAAAGAAAACTCCTTCCAGAGAACATTCTAGAGAAGTTAACTACAGCGGGACAGACTGAGTAAGTAATGGATCCTTGTTACCTATGCCTTGCTTACCTCCACCTGTCTTTGGATTAGATACTGGTGCGCACGTTGGTTGGAATCCACATAAGAGAATGAAACAAAAAGCGACACAGCAGGTAGTTGGATTTGGTGGTAAAAGTGGAAGGAATTAACGCCTTTTGTCTTTTACCACTAAAATAAAAAGAATTTTAATGTTTATTTTTGAGAGTGAGAGTGAGCGGGGGAGGGGGGGAGAGAGAGAGACACACACACACACACAGAATCGTAAGCAGGCCCCAGGCTCTGAGCTGTCCGCACAGAGCAGAGCCTGACTGGCGGCTTGAACCCACGAGCCAGGAGATCATGACCTGAGCCAAAGTCGGACACTTAGCCAACGGAGCCCCCCAGGCGCCCCTCACTTCTTTTTGTCCATTCCCCCGGCTAAGTCTAGCCTCCGAGTTACTGACCCCAGGGTGTTCAGTCCGGAGCTGGCACTGCTCCTGTCACTGTACTCAGAGCAGGGGAGACGGTGGTGAATAAAATGACGTCCTGAACCGTATCATTCAGTGAAGGAGCACACCTGCCCGCAGCCTCCGGAGACTCTCCTCCCCCACTTGCCTCGGCGGCTCCCAGCCTGTCCTGCTTCATTCTTGTCATTTAGCAGCCGGGCCCTGTGCTGAACGTTAAAGGCCATTGTGGTAGTTCTCGTCGTCCTCTATCCTTTGAAATCAAACCTTAGTATGTTTAGACTTCCAGATATCTGGTAATTTGTTTTTATATTCTCCTGGTTTCTCCTTACTGCTTTATTAAAGTCAGAAGTTTACTCCTGTAGTTCATCCTTTTTAAAAATGTTTATTAAGAGAGAGTGTGGACAGGGGAGGGGCGGGGGGAGAGGGAGTCTCAGGAACCTGACGTGGGACTTGATACCACAACCCTGGGATCAAGACTTGAGCGGAGTCGGTCGCTTAATGGACAGCCACCCTGGCGCCTCGCGTCCTTTCTTTCTTGCTTAGACCGGTGGTCCTCGTGATTTTCAGTAAAAGAAGACTTTTCCAAAGAGCTGTTCAAGTTGTGAATATGTGGAACATAACCAACAGTTGTATCTGGTGGCACATTCCCCTTTCCTCTAAAACACCCAGCTCAGCTGTCACCTCTTCCTTCTCGCACTCCCCCACCTCATCGCTGCCTCCTCAGTGTAGATTTTCTGCTGTGCAAGTGCTCGTGCACGGGGGGTGTCCTGTCCGGTTTGTCGGCTCACACGGTTAGACCGCTGCTCCTCCAGGCTAGTTCTGGTCTCTGCTTCTGACGGGTTGAATCCCTCCTCCGTGGTTCCCCCAGGTAAAACGAGGCAGTCCCACCACCTTTCGCTCTGTATTTTGAACACTGGATTACGGAAGTCCTTTTCTCTGAAGTCTTTCACCTCGCTGCCCACCACAGCAGTCCGCGTCTCCTGAAGCCAGCTCGTAGGCGGAGATCCTCACTTCTGAGAAGAGACTCCCAAGCCTAGTATATGCTCATTTGGGAACTGTTAGCAGTGCCCTGGGGAGGGACTTTTGCTTTCCAAAACGGATTAAAGATCCTGAGTAAAAACTGAGGATGGTGGTCATGAAAGGGGAAGATCTTTGTAAAGGCAGATGAAGTTGTGTTAACAAGTGCAGCGATCTTTGCTACCTGCTGTACCAATCAGTATTTTCATTGTTCTTCCTTAGCATAAAGAAATCATCAGGAAAGTTGAAAGAAGGTATGATCTATTCTCATTTAAATAACTTCTTGTAAGTGTCAAGTGCATTTGCAGATTATTTGCAGCCAAATGTTTGGCCCGAGTGTGGGAACAGGCCTGGTCAGGTGTAGCTTGGGCCTGTTCTGTTTCTTATAAAGATTGCATCCCCATTGGTGCTAGTGCGTGTTTAAAGTGCGGTCTGGTAAATGTTCTGCTTTATTATATATATATGTACGTATATGTGTGTGTGTGTATATATATATACACGTATATATAAAACTCAGTTTTTTTTTTTTTTTTTTTTTTTTAGAGAATTTGCAGAAGAAAAATGAAGACTGTGTTAAAGGAAGTGATTCCAAGAAAGCTAAATTCCAGAAAGTACAGTCTGTCGGGTAAGGGTCTTCCTTCTTTTCACAGAAGGTATGAAGCTGACCTGAGAGAGAGTATCGGCTTCTGGGGGGAAATATTTTCAGTATAGTAGTTTCAAATTACATCTTTGGGGGTAGGGGAACCAGTTCTGATACTTCTGGAAAAATAAAACCTCGGCCTCCTAAAATGTCAATGATAGTCTGTAGTAAAATAGCCCAGTGATGTCGTTTTACTCATGATCTGCACATACAGAAAATTAGGATTTCCCTGTCTTTTTTTCACTTTAAGTAACAAAACACTTTTTATTTTCAAACTAAGCATGTTCTCAAGATTTGCTCATTTTGACCTTTTTGTGTTGGTCACCAGCCAGAATAAAAGCTACTTGGCTCTAAGGTTAAAAGATCAAGATCTGAGAGATGCAAGGCAGCAAGCAGCGAAAGCCTTTATACAGAACTCCTTATATGGCCCGGGGACCAACAGAACTACTGGTAATTTCTTTACAGATCTTTGTGTAAATTGCAGTAAAAAGTGAGAGGAAGTGATAAATCATTCTCTTTTCTAGTAAATAAGTTCCTGTCTCTGGAAAACAAGAGGTTACCAGTGAAAAAGGCTGCAGCCCAGTTTCTGAATAATACTTGGGGTAAGAGCCAGCTCTGTTCTCTTAACTTTTTATGTATCGAAAGTACGTATTTTTAAAGGAGGTGGTAAATAAATAATCCTGAAGTATTAGTGTTTTCCCTATGATGGCTTCTGTGTTAGTATCTTAGTTTCTTCTAAAACAGATCAGCGTGGTAGATACCTACCGTACAATTTGATTTAACAGGCCCAATTTTATTATTTATATTCACAGAATCTTGAAAACTTTGGAATTGTTTCTTGGGAATTTCAGATCTCATATTCTTAACTGCACAAAATTTTCTATTCCAGGAACTCAGAAAAAACAAAATGCCAAGAGGTTTAAAAGACGGTGGATGGTCAGAAAGATGAAAACTAAGAAGTGAATCAAATGAAGTAAATGAAGAGACCTTGTATGTATAGAACTTAATTATTTGGTATAGAAAATGCTCTTTAAAAAAAACCCTAATAAATCCTTTTTACAAAGAGTTTTGTAGGGTTTTTGCAGAAATCCTAGGTCTGTTGGGGGAAGAACCCCGTCCCCTTTCCTCCTTCCAGAGGACAGTCCTGCCTCATGGTTTCTGAGGACGACACTGCAAGCAAACGCGGTTCGAGAGAACCGTTCCCCCTGAGCGTTTGCACATTCACTTGAAAGCGCGTCGTGCACCCCGCGGTGCCGGGTGCGGGGCAGGGCGAGAGGAGCAGTGGGCGGCGGGGGTGTTCTCAGCTGCCTTTGTCTTGCAGAGGTTTTGGTGCTTTGAGGAGCATTCGCTTCCGAGGCTCTGGAACAGGAGGGCAGTAGCTAAAAGCTCAGTATCTCCGTGTAATCGCCAGTTCTTCTTGAGGAAGATGGAAGCCTCGGGGCACAGTCAGCCCAGATGACGTGGTGATCTTGTTAAATGTCCCTTTTACCCAGTTTGGGGGGGCTTTGCTTTGGTGGCGAGCCACATGCCGTCGTTATTACTGTCGGTACGACAGCAGGTGGTGAAGTTGCTGTTTGCTTTGGGCGGCACCCACGGCGTCGGGTCTGACCCTCATCGAGGGAGGCTGGGAAACTGAGGCCGTCCTGGGTTGTAGAAGTCCGATTTCTAGCGGAGACCATTCGTTTTAACTGCTCTACTTTCGTATTGGTCAGAAGCGTGCAGGTACCTAAGATATAAATTCAATGGACACTCTAGTATCTGTAATAGTAAATTTTTAATGGCTGGTTAATTATATCACTACATTTTTATTGCAATATAGTACTCATTTAAGCACTTAAAAATGGAAGGTGTACAAAGATTAAATTAAGACACGGTAAATTGACTAAATATTTGGTTTTTATATAAATAAAGGTCATAACCACACTGTTGACATGTAATACTGTTATAATACAACAGTTAAACTTGTGAGTCTACAACAGAAGTCGTCTGTAGTTAAACAGGAAACAAAGGTGAAAAAGACCATGTTAAAACAAAACTACTGGGACTAACAGGTCGGGATTGTAAGTAGCAACAGACATATTCACTCAGCTCCTGAGTATTTCAAGTTTTACAGTACACATTAAAAATGATTTCTTCCATCAACACTATAAATTCAAACTGTCGGATGTTTATGCGGTTTGCAAGTTACACTGATTGAATGCTTATACGGGAGCGGGGGTCGGAGCCTCTCCCAAATTGAAGTTTACATCACCCACATGCTAACACAAACACAACTGGTTCCGTTTCCTTCCCCCCTCTCCCCCAAACAAAGGCGGCAGGATTTTTTGGTTTCTTTTAGGTAATTGTTTCAAAGGATTTGTGATGATCAATTTGAACGTCTGAAATTCAGTAATATTTAACTCTTAGACAACTAAGAGGTTAAAGATGGAAAATAATTTCTCCTAACACCAAGTTAGAAAATCATTTGCATCATGCTGTAAACTAGGAAGCAATGTAAAGCGACAAAAACCTGTCCCCAGTACATAATTAAAAAAATCTAAATTTCAAATCAGCAGAGCTGGTCTACTTCCAGGTTGACTATACGCCACAATATACGCGTGTGAGCTCCTTAGATGCATAGCTAATGTAGGTAGTCTTCCACTGTGGCAAACGCACAGGATCCAATTCCGGATCGAGCCATCAGTCCGAGACATTGTGTGGCCTGGCCCATGGCGAGGGCGAGTGGAGGTTGCTTTGGCAGATTGTGGGTTTCTGCGGAAAGATGATTAAACAGGGAGACGGCAGTTAGCAAGACATTTTCCAGCCGCTTCCTAATTGGGAAAATACTGCATTTCTTGAACACTTACCAGTGCCTATACTGCTCTTAATTACCTAACGAGCAACGGTAATTTCTAGGCAGATGATGGAGGTCTCGGCCCTGCCACTCGGACTAGGTAGCAAGGGTACTGAGTATTCGACTATGAAAAATTCTTGCAGAATTAGATACTTAAAAACTTCCATATTAACTATGGCGGGAAAGATGTCATTTCTTACCTGATATTTATAGTGGGGAGTAAGGACTATTCAGTAGTTCTCTTCAACTTAACTAAAGTCGGATGACCGGACAGGAAAAGACCCCAGGCTTTTCGGTAAAAGTTCCACTGACGGGCTCCTCCCCCCTGGGGACAGCCCAACAAGAGGCTGGCCGAGGTCCCAAGGCAGATTGGGGAATGTTACTTAGGTTTCTAGGGAGCAGATGATGATGGTGGCCGTGAGGCAAGACAAGAGAAAGCAAGACCACCCTAGAATCCTGGAGGGAGTTAACTTACAGCTGGTAGATAAAATACTTTTGAGATTGCTAATACATTTGTTCTCAGTGTCCTACGTACCAGAAGTCTGTCAGACAGCTACAGTACAAATGTAGGCAGTTAGCAACATGTGTTCTTTACCGGAAATGAAAAAATGAACTACTGGAGAAAGTGACCAAGCTCTTAGAGCTCTCTTCCTGGGTGGAGATGTCCAAATGTTAAGTTTATACAGATTCTCAATAAAGTTACTCATCAGTCCTTTGTATGCACAGTGGACAACAGAGGGCAAAAACCAGGATACTGGCCGCCAAGGCTCCATACGACTTAATTCTATTAGGGGGAGAGCACACGTGAGTGGGGGAGAGGAATCTTAGGCAGGCTCCACGCTCAGCTCAGAGCCTGACCCGGGGCACGATCCCATGACCCTGGAATCAGTACTGGAGCCAAAATCAAGGAGTTGGATGCTCAACCGACTGAGCCACCAGCCACCCCGATTTAATTCTCCTTTTGACTGATTCCAAGGTCGCAATGTGGTGGAGAAAGAAAAGTTCCATAAGGAATGGCACAAAAAAAGGAAGCAAATTCAGGATTTAAAGGTCCAAGAGAAAACAAAACAGATCAAGAATGTAAGACTGGAAATCTGTAAGAAAAGACAGAGCGGTGAGAGAGAGGATCGTCTGAAAAGTGGTCTGTGGCTTACGATTAGTAAAGTCCTGGCTATTCTAGGGTGAGTGAGACGCTATTTAGCTGAGCTCTCTGATGGTGATTCAGCTCTAAGCAGCGTGGACTTGACAGTTCTGTCTGAGCCCAGAACAATTTAATTCTTACACAAAATCCACATAAAAAGGGATAAAAATTGAAAAGGAAGCTTTTTTTTTTTTGAAAATGGCTCTTGATGGCTGACAGGGAAGTAACCTTGCTGGAAGATCAGCAGCGGGAGGCATGGGGGTAGAAGCAGCTTTGAAGTTTTTTGGATATGGAACTGGTAGGAATTACATACAATTAATATAGAACAACTTCAAGCACTAATTATAAATACTGTATCAAATACTGTGGTATTTATCAATATGCACGTATTCGTCCACAGCAACTTAATAAGCCTGTCATGAATTTTGCGGGAATCATGAACCGAAGTTTAAGTACTGGGCACAGCCGAGCATAGCTACTCTGAAGACACGGATCCTGCAGGGCGGCCCTACAAAATGTCACATTTAATAACTGAATTCTCTTATATAAAAAATATTTTAAAAAAACTGGTTACTTCAAAAATTCTTTACAAATATGATACCTAAATATGAAGGTGGTAGTATTTCAGAAAGACCCTAACAGTAGACCATAATTTGCCCTACAGATCCCAGCATTACTACTGAGTTCTGTTTTTACCAACAGAGGTAAAATGGATACAACACGTTAGCCAAAGAAAATTTACGTGATTTATGACCTACAAACTTCTAGGAACACCCCCCAAAACACGATTTTTTCCCTTAATGCTATCGCAAAGCGCCCACTATTCTAGCTTAACACCAAGAACAGTTCGCCCTTGAGAAAGACAGGTTTGAACTACACAGACCCGCTTCCGGGGGGGGTTCCGGACACGGTCCAGGAACGGAGCTGGCTTTGCCCGTCTGGTTTTCTTCACCGCCAGCTTTATCGTAAGAACACAGAACGCGACACACGTGACACGCCAGGTCTGGGTCCGTCCCAGGCTCCTGCTCCTGGCAGGGCCCGCGGCCAGCAGCAGGGTAACGGGCGGTTACGTTTTGGGGGAGTCAAAAGTTAGATGCAAATTTTTGTGCCGCGAGGTTGGTGTCCCATCCCCCGCGTTGTTGAAGCGTCAACTGTAATGAACTTTAGGAGAGCAAATCCATGGGTTAAGGCTCATCTACGAGCACCTGCCTCCTTCGCACTGGAGGCCGCCCGCCACGGGCCGCCCTGCTGCTCGCGGCCTCGCGCTCGTGGCCCCGAAACGGTCTGCAACGTGCGCTAAAAGCTCCCCGACCTCACGGGCCGAGCAGGAAGGAGAGAGGGCTCTAAAGTGCAGTCTCATTGTACCTGGGGAATTGGGACTCTAAAGTCCGGTCCGAAGCCGCTCTTCTTCAAGTTACCTTTGAAAAGAATCTCCCAGAGAAGATACAGTTTTACGTAATCCACCCCCTAGAATTTCTATATAAATGCACGAATGTTACCAGAATTCGGAGAAAAAGTCTATGGTTCAGGACACAGTAATCACAGTGCAGTGAGCTGCCGGCAGGAACAGCAACCGATGGGGGAACAGCAAGCCGCAGGCTCGCCCTTCATGCTCCCCCCTCCCTAAGTGCCGCCGCTGGCACTGCTGCTCTCCCCTCCCCCGTGCCTTTCGGCGGGTAAAGGGCCCCCGGCTGAATCTGTTGACCTTTAATGCCAACAGGACGCTACTCCAAGGGCTGGTGCTGCCAGCGCAGTCACACGTCACCTGGAAGTCCCCGCGTGTGCATCCCAGGCACAGTGGAGGCTGCGGGACGTGCGGCTAAGTCCAGAAACGTCTCCGTAACATGCACACACCTTCCTCTTTTCCAGACTTGCCAACGTATATCCCAGTGTGCGGCTTTTTAAACTGTTTGAATCATTTGATCTTGGAATTAAGATGAAGGAGGGGACAGTTTCTACACTGCGATAATTTCAACTTTTTTAAAACGTAGAGAATGTTTCCCTTAATATTTTACCAAAATAACAAATCCCAGCACAAGTCCCAGCTCAGGTGCTGAGAGCGTCCAGGAGAGGCGCTGCCTTACTCACCTAATATTGCACTGTTAAGGGCTGAGCACACGGGTTCTCTCTGAATTGGGTCAAGCTGATTTCCGACCGGGCTGTTCCAGGGATCCGAGTATGCGAGTAAACTGAATGCATCCTGTTGAGAAAACAGCAGTTTGGTTTTTAATTCAAACACTTAAGCTCCTGCGCTCCCCACAGTTTCGAGGCTGACACACAAGGAAAACACACAGCGCTCTGGCACCAGACTACTCCTGCGTTTAAGCCCATTTACCCCAATGACTATGAGGCTGGGTATTTTTAACAAGATTATGCAGCAAAACCTAATCTGTTTTCCCTTTTCTTTACTGTAAACGGCCAATCTGAAACTTGCCCCATCCCTAGAACACGAAGAGCAGCAAGATTACAACGCATTCCGGTGGAGCGGCCTAATTAAAGAGCAGGCGGGAACGCTCAGGTGCCGTGCGGCTTCTCACCGGGGGAGGAACCGGACGGGGAAAGGACAGGGTACATTTATGGTTTTAAACAGATGCGGGAACTGGCCCCATCTCACTGGATGTCACGGTCTCAAACCCAGGAGTCAAAAAATTAAACTGGCTTCCCTTCTGGAACATTCAGTAGTTCCAACCGTCCTCGAGCCCCCCTTCCTAAAGGAAGGGGCGTGGGCTTCTCAGGCAGCGAGGCCCCCTCCATGGGAGGCGCGCACACGCTGCGGGGGTGACAAGCCGTGGTCCCGGCTGCCAGGGTGGGCGAGGGGCCGCTTCCTCCTGTGTCTCCTGGGTGTCAGGACGGGCCTGTCAGCGAGCCGGGAGCGCTGAGGGCTCTGTGGCGCTGCTGTTCATTCTCCTCTCTCAGTACATGAGGTCGTCTTTTGCCTGAAGTCAGTGCCCTCACCCGAGCAGTGTTCTAGAGAGAGGGGAAGTCACGGGACGCCTTCCCAGTTCAGAGGCGGGCGAGCAACGCTGCTTAGCAAAGTGTCAGTCGGTGAACTCGGTTCACACCACTTTCAAAATGCGGATCACGGCCACGTGGAGGACTAGAATTTCTCAGGAAAGTACCCCAGGTCCAGGCCTCTGCTCGGCTCACTGCTACTCCCACAGCAGCTGCCGGGGAAGGGTTGGCTGGTCAACTGTGCTCTCGTCCCTTCCTGTCCCAGCACCCGCACCGTGGGAGCTGGAGGGGTGGGGGTGCGGGGCTGCCCATACAGCAGGTGCCGAGCAGTCTGAGGCCGTGGGCATGGATACAGGTGCCTCTCAAACAGAACGTGTGCGGATCGTCGACCGTCTTACGCTGCTGAGTATTTCATTCGTGGTCGACAGCTTGCCCCAATTTTTTTACTGAAAGGTTTCTCAGGAGAAAAATTCTTTATTACACTATTCGGAGTCCCCTGCAGCTACGCACAGGCGCGGAGTACAGGGCGGAAGCTTCATACACTCGCTAATCACAGGACCTGCTTCTTACAGTGCATCGCACAGGGCTACCGGGTTCTATTTCCCGGCTCCCCACCATCCGCTTTACTGATGGAAAGAGTATTAACGTCCTATATCCTGGGAAGCCAACTCTCATCACCTCGTTTCTAGAGACTGATCTTTGCTCAAGACGTAATTTACCCCACAATCGTCTACTGAGGTACCATCCCCATACCACACATACTACAGAACTGTTCAAGGAACAACTGGTACATAAAAACTTCTAAGCACAAAACTGTCCCTCTTGGGTCTATACATCTGGATACACAACCAGAAACGAGAAAGGCTGCGGGCCCAGATCTCAAGGCAGACCATTCTTCTGTTTACACCTGCTTCTAGCATTTAACCAAAACCTCATGGAAAAAAGAAAATGATGGTAGTAATTTATCGTGCATTAATGCTGGGTGAAGCCATGTTTCGAGCACCAACATTTTAGATGAGAATCTCATCTTCACAATAACCTTAGGAGGTGGATACTAGTATGCCCATCTCACAGAGAAGCAAACTGAGGCACTGAGAGCTTAAGGGCACACAGCTAGTACAGAACTTCTCTTAGTAAGATACAGCTTCTTTTAATTGCGGATCTAAATATTAAGATGGAAAAAGTCTAAAATTTAGCTCTAATATTTTCAAAACAACTGAACAGTTCTTCCACACGGCTGCGGGGCACAAAGAGCAGTCACCAGGACCTAGTCCTTGTGCCGAGAACCCACATGGTCTTCCAGAGAAGTCGGGCGTGTAAATATACAATGTGCAGTGTGCTGCCTGTGAACAGTGTATTGTGTCATGTGGCCCAGTCCCAGAGACCCAAGTCACATGGAAACAGGCCGAGAGAAAGACACGGACAGAACCAGGGGAAAGGAGTGGGGGAGTTTAGATCCTAAAATGTCCCCAAATCAGATTAAAAGGCTTGAATTTTTTTTTCCAAAATGTAACGGAGTTTTAATTAGAGGATGGATGTGGGTAAGCTTGACCTCAGTGGGATCCCAGAGCAGCACAAGGGAACAAGGCTTGGAAGTCAGGTGAAGCTGTAAGCAAGAAAATGAATAAAACTTTAAAAGAAGAAGGCGGCTTATGCCACCAGGTCCTCCGAAAATCCACAACTCTTCCCCTACAAAGGGAAGGAGATCAGGGCGGCAACAGTCACATGTTAAATCCTGCAGGGAAACCCACCGGAGGGCGGTGACCAAAGAAATGCAAACAAATGATTTTAAGGTCTGAGGCTGAAGCCACCAAAACAGATTAACACGGGTACGTCTGGCACTGTCCCTTCCTGCTGCTGCTGCTAAGCGGGGGGAAGGCTTCTGGAGAACAGTGCGGCAACATACAGGAAAAGCCACAACCACTCTAACCTTGGACTCCACCATTCTCTCTCCAGGACTCCATCCCGTGTTATACTTCTAAGGAACAAAGATACATGTACAAAGGCATTCACTGAAGCATGTGAATAAAAGCAAAAAGTCTCATCAAGCAATGCTCTGATGAGCTGATAGGCAACACGAGAGAGAATCATGTAGCCATTTAAAAAGAACTAATGCACAGGAACTGGAAGTAAATTTTTAGGACAATAGAAATTAAAAAAAAATTACCAAAATTGGGTAAAATATACACACATGGGATTTAAGGCACAAAACAAACTGAATTGTGGGATTAGGGGTTACTTTTTACTTAAAAAAAAAAAAATCTCAGCGGGAATAACTTCTGAGGTAAATGTGACGTCATTTAGGCAGGATCCTCAAACTGTGCTCGTGGTGGGCTTACACCCCGCAGCAGCTTCTAAACAGGGCAGGCCTCGGCCACTCTCTCGGGGCCTCAGTCACCAGCTGGGGCCGCGCCTCGGGGCGGGACTGTGTTCAGCCTCCCCTGCGCCGCCCCCCNCCGAGGCCTGCCCCCCACAACTCAGAGGAGCACGATGTGGTAAAGCATTTAGGGAACTCTCAGCTTCCCATTTAAAGGAATCTTTCTCTCTACAGATGCAAGTGTGATTCGGATGCTTACCGGATCCACACAAAATTAAAGACAAAAAATACCCACTACAATCACACGTGCCCCGAAGTGAAAAATAAAAGGAAAAGGAGTAATTCCTAAACCTCCTCAACGATGACAAAAAAAACACTCTTCATGGTGTCCTCAAATCCTCCGGCTGTTCTTCGGGGACTTGTAAGTTGGATCAGTTAGTCATCTTATCCCCTCGTGGATCAAGATAAGGGGGGGGAATGGGAAGGAAGGAGTGCAGAATATTAACGAAGTCTCTTAAGGCAGGTGGCACGTGCTTAAAAGTCAGAAGTGCAAAATCAAAGCCATCCACATCCTTTAGATGAAAAAGATGAATTCCATCTTCACATGATTCAATGTATAATCAAGGACTATCTTGGAGAAGAGGCCCCATAAATGCCATTTTCTGAGCTTCATGCACATCAGCATCAAAGACAGGAAGCTGATTAAGTGAAATCTTACATTCTCAAAGACACTACGTAAATCACATCCCCTCATCATGCACAATTAGCATAAAGTTCTAACAAGAAAACAGTCACGATGACCTATTCTTAGAAACATTTCGTACCCAAATACCCCCCAGAACAGCAATTCTTGAAGTAAGTCCAGAGACACCTGGGTTCATCTAAGATCGAGGTCCTGTAACGTTAACACTGTTTTCGTCACAAGAGTGAGATAACACTTTTTCTCGCCTCACTCTCTGTCTCACAGCCACACAGCGGGGTTTCCAGAGGCCACAGGGCCCATGACAGTGACAGCACAACACATCGAATATACAGGAAGGGACAAGAACCCAACTTCCCCTCCATTAAGCCTGGCACTTAAAGAGGTTTACAAAACTGTAAAGTGATGCCCATCTTCAAATGTTTCTGGAAGTTATTTTTCATAAAAAGATTCAATGGATCTATGATTATTGGTAAGTAAATTAATAATCTGTTTTGGTAACTTCTAGTTTGGTAAATATCAATACATAGAACCCATATAAACAAAACTCTTAATAAACATTCACAAATAGCGAGCTGCTATGTGCATTAGGTACATTTAAAGGCAGAGGAGTTCAGGGGCGCCTGGGGGGTCAGTCTGTTAAGCATCTGACTTTGGCTCAGGTCATGATCTCATGGTTCGTGGGTTCGAGCCCCATGTCGGGCTCTGTGCTGACAGCTCAGAGCCTGGAGCCTGCTTCAGATTCTGTGTCTCCCTCTCTCTCTAACCCTCCCCTGCTCATGCTGTCTCTCGCTCAGAAATAAAACGTTAAAAAAAATTTTTTTTTCTTTAAAAAAATAAAAGGTGGGGGGGGAATTCAATAAAGACCTAATCTGACCTCAAGGAATTCTTCACCTTACAGGGCAAATGTGGGCAGCCATTTTCCTAATATATCAATGCCTGGTTTTAATTTAGTTTACTTTAAAAAAATTTTTTTTTCAGTATAATTAACATACAGTGTTACAATAGTTTCGGGTGCACAACAGGGTGATTCAACAATTATGCATATCACCCAGGGCTCATCCCAAGTGCACCCCTTGATCCCCATCACCTATTTTACCCATTCCCCCCACCCACCTCCCTGCTGGCGACAGCAGCATGCGTTCTCTAGGGCTGAGCCTGGTTTTTTGTCTTTTTTCTTGTTTCATTTTATTTCTTAAATTCCACATATGCGTGAAATCGTGTGGTATTTGTCTTTCTCGGACTTATTTCACTTAGCATCATACTAAGTCCATCCACGTCGTCACAAATGGCAAGATTTCATTCTTTTTTAGGGCTGAGTAACATTCCATTGTGCGCGTGTATCTGTATCTCCCACTTCTTTATCCCTTCATCTGTTGATGGACGTTTTGCTTCCGTAATTTGGCTACGGGAGATAATGCCGCTATAAACACAGGGGTGCGTGGATCTTTTAGAATGACTGTTCTCACATTCTTAGGGTAAATACCCAGTAGTGGAATGACTGAATCAAATGGTAATTCTATTTTTAATTTTTGGGAGATCTCCAAACTGTGTTCACAGTGGCTGCACCAGTTTGCAGTCCCACCAAGCGATCTGACATTCTAAATGAAAAACTGTTTAAATTACACATTCCACCAATTTTATTCAGCATAAGAATCCTAATTTTTTTAAAAAAAAGTGTTTTTTGATAGCTCAGGGTCACCGCCAGAAATCGCAGTGGCGCGACCCCGCAGCTGAAGTACAACACGGGGTGAACCCACCGCCGCTCCCGGCCCAGCTCCTGAAAGCACAAGGCCGCATGCCGTGACCGGTGCTGGACGGAGGTGGCCCCTTCGCCCATCATCCTAGGCTGAGCAGGTGGTGTTCCGTCTACACAGGTGCTGGTCTAAGGCTACAGTGCAGGTGGCTGCTTGTATGCCGTGTGTGGTGCCGTGAGGCGGTGCCAACTGTTGCACTAAGGCTCGGTCAGGGTCAGGAAGGGCAGGCAGAGGCCTCGCTCCTTCCCGCTCCACCCAGGCCTCGGTCTCAAGGCCACACCACACGCATCTCACCTTTGTTTCTGCACTTCTTTTAAAACATGCAGGGGAAAATGTTTATACCGAATCACCTTTGAGCCCAGGCTGATGCAGGATTACAAACAACAACATTAATAGCTAGGTTAAATTTCCTAGACTTGCAGGGCTGTTGGGATTTTCAGGAGCACGAGAAAGAAAAAACTTAAGTCTTAACATCTCTACGATGACCAGCAACAGTGACTTACGGGAGGGGAAAACTTCAACTGCAACTGCCACACAAAGCTGTGACGAACACACTAAACTGTGGAGTCTTAGCCACCTTGCATCTACCCTCGGCATCAGTCCTGAAGACATCTGAAAATGTACCTTAACTCCCTGAGGTTCTAAGAGAGGACCTAACGCCTCAGCGATCACTATCAACATGAAAACCACATAGTACACATTCAATTTGCTGCAGCCCTGAACAATGTTTATGGAAATAAGAATAGGTCAAATTTATAGTTTTATCAACAAACTTGCATGTCTCCTAATGACTCTGCCAATTTTACAGCTAAGAAAATGAAACGAAAGTGCGTTGACAAATGGCATAAAATGCCGACAGGCGGCAGAACTGAGACTGAATCCATACCTTTTTTTTTAAGTAGCCTTTGTGCGCCGCACGGAGCCTAACATGGGGCTGGAACTCCCGACCCAGAGAGCAAGACCTGAGCTGAGTCTGATGCTTAACGGAGCCACCCAGGTGCCCCGAATCCATACTTTTTACCTGAAGTCCACCAAGAATTCCTAGTACTCCGTGTTTGACAAAAATTAAATTTTAGTTCTTCTGACACATTTATAATCTTTGAAGGAAAAACAATCTACCTTCAACATTTTTTTATTTGCCGTGTTCTTGCCGCACTCTCTCCGCAGCTGTTCACTCATGGCTTGGAGCTCTCTTCCAAAGTGAATCATTCTTTCTATGGCGGCCTGACTCCCTCCACACAGCTGGCGTCTTAACTGACTCGAATCGACTTCTGTAAGCAAAACAAACAAGTATTTTACTACCTTATTAAATGGAGCACCACAGAGAAATGAACATAAATTGCTTATAACATTCTGTATGTTTCATTTAGGAACTACTACTTAATAATTTATTTAAATATGCAGTTTTCTTTTTCATTTAATAGGAAACCTGTAGCTAAAAGGTATACTTCATCTAGGTCTCAAGATTGTAGGCTCTAATCTCCAGCATGCAGGTCAAAGTCAGGTGACAACCTTTCGATTTAGTATGCCTCTGGAATATGAGGAAAAAGCTTAGACGTTAAGCACAATTCTCTAAAAACTACATGAAGCAGCACTAAGAAGAAAGCAGCACTGCCTCTCAGGCTTCCCTCACTGACACGGAGCACAGACGGAATAGGAGGATTCCTCCAGGCAAAAAGCTAAATGACTCCAATAAAAACACATGTTAGACACATGGTGAAGACACCATGTTACCGCAGATTAATTACACACTTTGAGAAAATAATTGTTTAGTATATATCTTGGTTGACAATAATCGCAGATCAATAATGTAACCATATGAATCCCTAATAACATAAAAATTACTAATGATGATGATAATTAACATTTACTAAGCACTTCCTTTGTGCCCATTAGCTTTTCACAAATTAGCCCACTTAATCTTCACGGTGGCCTATGAGGCAGTTTCTATTATTACTACACCCATTTTACAGATGAAGAAACCGAGGCACTGAGCTCGTAACTAACTTGGCCAAGGTTACACAGGTAGCAAATGGCAGTCGCAGAATTCAAATCCAGGTAGTCTGGCTCCAGAACTCTCAATCACTGTGCTCTGACTATACTCTGATTGTTGATGGTGCTGGTATGTGAGAGAAGGAACCTAGGCTGCCTTTTAACTACACCCCTTGCTGGAAAAATGGATTACACACCGAACACACAATCCTCAACAACAATCCTCAACAAGGACCTTTGAACCCCTAAATACTCAGAAATCTAATGTCACCCAAGTCAGACAAAAAACAATTTTTAAGCTCCGATAATTTTCATTCTCCAATTGATGGGAAAGTTTGCTGCTGGTTTACCATTATGGTACAATTTATTACACAAGTTGCCAACAAAAACTGTGCATGCTAATGTACCTTTCTGCTGCATAATTTTGGGGGGTGGGGCGGAAGAAGGGTGGGTCATACTGAAGCACCTACTGTGTGCCAGGCACTGAACTATGCATAGTCACATATATTCAGATTAAATGAACTTAAGAAACTCATTAGAATTTATAAAATCATCTCTACCCATTTGGCCTTTACTGGCTATACCGTATAAACTATATATATATACACATACTGTACACTCAGTATAAAAACGTTCATATCCCCAACCCCAAGTATCCTACAAGACAGTTAACACTAGCAAGGGTAAGGCTGCGCTAACGCCAGCGCTAAAGCGAGTGGAAGTCAGCCCAGCACAGAAAGCTGGCTGGAGCTTCACCTCTCTCTCTAGCAGCCGACTCGCACAAGGCAGTTTACATAACACGTAGTCTTGTCAAATCCAATGGCACATACATCGTTAACTGTGATTTATGCTCATCAGCTGGGAATCAATACAAGTAAAAACATAACCTTGTAGTCATCATTTTTTATTAAAAATGTAAGAAATATCACTGCAGACCCATTTCAGTGTCACAATCTTCCATTTCGTGGTCATGTTTAGAGCTACCATTTAGGAACCCGTTGGATGAAGTCTCTCCGACCCCGTTGGAGTAGTGCTCCGTCTCCATGTCCACATCATTACTGGAAATAAGAAAAAACCGAACAAACCTAATTTTAGAAATCACATCCTCGTAGCTTAGTTTAAAATAAATTACTACTCATAGCCTACTTGTAGACTGACTTTGTAAGGCAACAGCAATCTGCAAAAATAAGGTATTTGGTTAAATCTTGACTCTCTTCAAGGCCGATATGCAGCAGACTCTTAACAAAGCTGTACTCCTGGAGGGAGAAAGAAAGTGTATGTCTTAAAATGTAGTGGTTTTCTGACTTTGCATCAATACGGACAAACTCCTTTTCAACAGCTTCTCACCACTTTTCCAAGTCAGACCTGTACTTCGTTCTGTGCTGACCAGCTCCTGCCCTGGGTGCCCTGGCCTCACGCCACACGCACTTCCAGCAGTAAAGGGGAAAACCAGCCTTTCGAAGCAAACGATTCCAGGATCCCACTGGCTCCCACTTCGTGCCCTCATAGTCATCTCTTCCAGGACGAGGTGTTCTTTACTGGCCAGGACGTGGCAGCATACGTCCTCACCACTCAGAAACGCAGCCTCCGTGCTCTGGAGGACCACCTCGCTGGCCCTCTCACCCTGGCCCGTCCCCACCGCCACCTACCCCGCAGGCTTACTGGCTACAGCATCTAAAGCGCTGCTAAATCTTACTTTTAAAAATGCTATTTTGGGTATTTAGGTCGCTCCTGCTTTTCGCTCATGTCACATTTACTGAAGCACAGTGCTGTGCCAGTAACTATCTGGACATGCTGAGCTCGTGGGCGCGCGCCCTCACCTCCTCTGTACTCTCGCTCTGAGAATGATAAACACCTCTTCTTGAAGATTTCTCCAGTGAAGATCTAGGCAGGGATTATATAGCCCAGAAAGAAACACTTCACGAAAACAAAGGAGATTTAAATTAAAATGCACTTTTCTCATTACAAAAGCAACGTACACTGAATGCAGGTAAGCAGAAAGCGCCCTGTGCACACACCGCCAGAGGTAACCGCGGGTGGCACCTCGGGGTGAGTGCTGAGTTTCAGTGTGTGAGTGTGAGAGCTTTGCTCCTACTGGTGAAACATGGAAGATAAAAGAGACTGACGAAGAAGGGGGAAACGGCCCCAGGATGACTCCATCAGTCAGAAACTCGCTTACTGTATCTTGATGAACTTTGACAACTGATAAGAAAAATCAAACTTTAGGGGCGCCTGGGTGGCTCAGTCGGTTAAGCGTCCGACTTCCGCTTAGGTCATGATCTCGCGGTTCATGGGTTCGAGCCCCGTGTTGGGCTCTGTGCTGACTGCCAGCTCAGAGCCTGGAGCCTGTTTCAGTCTGTGACTCCCTCTCTCTCTGACCCTCCCCTGCTCACGCCGTCTCTCTCTCCTAGAAATAAATAAAACATTAAAAAAAAAAAATCAAACTTTAAAAATAATGTTTAATTTAATGGAAATTCTTGAGATCATGGCTCCTAGTGATCTTGATATACTAAAACTTCTTTTCCTTTTCTTTTTTCTTTTGACAATTCAATACGGTATTTGGGAGAGATTCTTTCATTCAACACACTCTGTCATTCAACACACTCACAGCCTCAGAGCCCATGGTGTGTTCCGTGCTGAGGTTACAATGAGGCAATGAGCCTCTGCCCTCCAGCGGCAGGTGAAAGTTAATCACAAGGAGCCACCCCATTTGGGGGGGGATGTAACCAAGGAAATCATCCTGGAAGAGTAACAAGTGAACTCGGTTTTACAGCCAGGCTTGCTCGGAGGGGAAGAGGAAGGAGGGGAGAGGGTAGGGAGCAATGCTGCAGAAGAGATAAAGCACGTGACCAGAAGTCCGAAATCCTGGGACGCAGTCACTGCTCTGCAACTTACTAGCTACTTACTAATTGACATTTATCGTTGACAACAACGAAAACTCAAATTTACTTTTCTGGTGTCGGCTCTACATCTGTCAAATGGCTTTAGTAGTGGTACCAGCCCGGCTACTTCAGAGCAGGCTTGTAAGGAAAGCCTTCGCCCCCCATAAAGTAACTGTTACCGTGTTAATGGTTCCAGGCATCTCACAAGCTCACTTGCTTCTCCCACAGAGAAGACGCTGCGTCACCAAACCCTTCCGGTGAGCTTGCTTCCCTGAACTCAGGTAACAACAGGTCTCTTTGGCAACTTCCTGCCATGAGGAGTATTTCAGAGAAGAAGCCGCAAACTGCCGGAATTGCCCACAGCCCTGCCACCAACAATGGCAGAACCCTCTAGCAAGAATGGAGTGCTCACGTGCTATGTATAAAGTACGTACACGTACATATACGTTCCATACAGAATTCGGATTACGACACGGCTCTCTAACCTATTTTCTAGTACGTGGTTTCTACCGTGAAAGACAGCATTTTTCCCACTCCTCTCACACCACGTCTGTGGCACACCACACACCACCACTTCGGCAAGCTGGCACCTGGATAGATAATCTGGGTATTCTCATGACTCTCCTGATTCGCAAACACAGATTTTCACATATCCGCCTTTCTCTAGAATCCTATTTCCTATTAAGATTCCACGTCAAAAGTCAGTTGCTTTCTTCTTCGGTGAAAAAGTTTTTGCACTGCTGAACATTCCCCCAAAATGGCGCATGACCAATCAATTCATGTTGTAAGACCAAACCACCATCAGGCTGATAAAATCTACTCATTACTTTTCATCATTCCACTGGTCCTGAACCACAGCGTATCCAGACGCTGGATGATCTGGGCAGGCTGGCTTCGTAAGAACTCGTATTCAGATGGTTCCCTTCCATGAACCTTGAGGTTCACGAATATTCAACCCACATATATAAAGGGCGGCAGTACAGTGACACAGACACCTCTTCTCTCACAGCTCTCCGGAGTCAGAGACTGGGCCCGGCTGAAGGTCTGACCTCCGACAGGACGTCAGAACTGGGCTCGTGCTGTCTGTTTGCTGAATGACTTAAAGTCCATCTCCTACTACAAGCAAAGCCCCCTGAAGTCGGGCTTTCAAGAAAGATGCTTTGTCAAGTTAGTTATTTGGAACTCAGAGAACCTTATACACATCTACACCAGGAAACCCACATGGAGAGAAAATAATAGTTGCAAACATCTCTATGTTACTTGTAGCGAGTAAATACACCACTGTGACTTAACCTGGAAACACCAGGGACAGCATTTTCGTGGCCGTCGGTACAAGCCAGGCCGGCAGCAAGACCGGGGGCGGGGGTCCGGGACGCACGCTTACAGCCCGGCAGAGGGAGGAGGGATGCAGACTATGAGGGAGGAACAAGGAAAAGAGGCTGCTGGCACCCGGGGAGGCCAACAAGCTCTGGGGACCTCATTCCCTACCCTTTTATTCTCTGAGCACTTGGGAACTCCCGGACCCCCATTATGGACGATACGATTCAAGTTTTCCAAATGATTACAAACGATGACGCTACTAATAAGGTTGCGTAGAGTGACACAAAGCTAGGGACACGCATACCTGGTGAAGTTATTAACTTGCTGTGACCTTGACATGTTTATACTGTTCAGCTCCGGTACATTCAAAGTGGATGACTGGTGTTTACTATGGCAATAGGACTGATGGGCTTTATTTGATATCACACCATTACTACAACTTTCAAAACCTGGGGCAAAACAAGAAAAGGGTGCGTGAAAATACAAGCAAACACGAACTTACTATTCAGCTGTAATGACTATTACATGCCCATATTCTGATCTTGCAGTTAAAGCTTTTATAATGTAGGCAAGTCAATGCACTACTTAAAAGTAAACAGATAACTTCTTTGAAAAGACAGAAGGCTATTAATCGTGGGCTGTAATTATCATCTCCTCAGACAGTTACCAAAGGCCCAAAGACCCAAATATGGGTCTTATTTAATGCCCCAAGTCCCCCACGAGGCCTGAGTTCTCATCGTTCCCATTTAATGTAAGAATACACTGAAGCGAGGTATTGTCTTACGCCCGAGTAAATGCATGGAATTCAAGAAAGGAGGGGGCGAAGGGTACAAATGTGAGAATCATGCGCACTGTATGGGATGGCAATGTAAATAAATCGAGAGGTAAAAGGCACACACAGGCTGAGGAGAAGCAAAGGTGTTAGTTACTCTATGACAGGAAACAGAAAGAGGACTTCTGTTTTGGGAGGTGAAATGTACAGAAGGACAGAATGAGACCAGCTAAGAAAGAAGACTGAGAAGACTGGAAATAAACCCACAGAAGTGAGGTCATCAAAGGCAGGAGAGGAGAGAATTTCAGTGACTAGAACACCAAAAGCCTGAGAGCCTATGACCAGTGAGCCCAGAGGGACGTGAGAAAATGAAGCAGGTACAGCAGAGGCCGGGTGGGGAAAGAGAGAAAGCAGGCGGCCCAGCGAGGAGTGGCCACGGCCACGGCGCCGCCTTCTCATTTACACTTGATTAGAACACACAGTTACCTTTTACCTATGATTTACCTATGATTATCTATGACTGATCTTCTAGAGAGCTTGAATGTTGGCCTTCGTTTATGAAGATCTGCTAATAATCTACTCTCAGAAACCACTTCTTTAAGCCACCTCCTGGTACTAAAAACACACGAGTCTGACCCACTTACAATTTTTCTTCCAGGACAACGTGAGAGCAAGCATGCGCATGGGCAAAAACAGCTATGTGGAAAATGTCCGTGTTTCAAAACATGTTCACTCTGGTTCAAAAATACAAAGGAGGGCCAACGCTTCAGAGCAACGTCGGAAGGCTGAGTCTCACCAGAGAAATGGGCGCTGCTTCCCTTGCCCGGCGCGAGGCTGTGGATGCTCACTCCGTGGCTGGGGCTCATGCTCGGACTGCCGAAAGGTCGAGGACTGACAGGGTAACTGTCCTGAGATTTTGGACTCCGGCCTCCCAGACATCGTACTTCACTATCGGTACCATTCACCATTTCTATAAACTGACGCACTCTAGGAAGAAAGAAAAGAGACCGTTTTACTTGGGTCATTTTCAAAGAGCAGTTTATTTCGTAGTGACAATGGATTTCTGAATGGAAATACTCAAAGAACCTGAATTTATCAGTAAGTGTGGCCTTTAGATGGTGTGCTACAAACACTACATAGAGTTTCATATACAGTACTGCTTAGAATAACTTAAAAAGTTCCAGAAAAATCAGGGTGTAAAGCAAAAGACACTCTATCACCTTTCATTAAGATTTACCAAGAAAGTGAGGCTATCTGTAGCTATAAAAAGTCAACTTAAACGGATTTCGTTTTTGAAGCTAAAATAATTTAATCAAATAATATTTGCACTTGGTGGCAAGTCACACAGTACGCAAGAACGCGATACGATATGCTTTCGTATACATGTGATGCAAAGAGCCTTGTTCCCCACTTTTCCTCACCCCAACTCCCACTGCAACCTCTTAACCAAAATGTGCCACACTTAAAATTTTACTCTTAAGCAAAACAATTCTGGCATTCGGCTTACAAAGAAAGGGTTTCTGGGAGGGCACCTGGGCGCCTCAGTCGGTTAAGTGTCCGACTCTTGATTTTGGCTCAAGTCCTGGTCCCAAGGTTGGGGAACAGAGCCCCTTAAAGGTCGGGCTCCGTGGTAGGCGGGAGCCTGCTTGGGATTCTCTCTCTCCCTCTGGCCCTCCCCCACAGAAAAAAGAAAAAGGAGAATAAAGGGTTTCTGGTACTTAGTTGAAATATTAAGCTTAATAACACCTGAATTTAAAAATAATAAAGATTTGTAAGACCAATTAAAAAAAAGCCAAATTATGATGGCTATTTAAAAACTGCAAACAAGATCTGGGGACACCAGGCTGGCTGAGACTGTAAGATGGTGCAGGGCTAGAGTCCTAAGGGTTAATTTCCTTAAAAAATGAAACAGATTTATCATAGGTTCAACAATTCCACTTCAGGGACCCCACACGGATATTCATACATCCCTGGTCACAGGAGCGTTATACGTAAAAACGAAAGTGAAAGCAACCCGAAGATTTATCAATTATTCAGCCTTCCAAAGGAAAGAAATTCTGACCCGTGCTATAACACAAATGGGGCTTGAGGACAATACACTGGGAGAAATAACCCAGTTACAAGAACAGAGACGGCATGATTTCTTTTATCTGAGGCACCCAGAGGAATCTCATGCAAATTCACAGAAACAGAAAGAAAAATGGTGGTTGCTGGGGGTGGGGGTGGGGGGCAGGAGAAATGGGGACTTCGAGTGTCCGTTCGGGATAACGAGAAAAGTTCTGGAAGTGGATGATGGGTGACAGAACAACGTGACTCCACTCAGTTGCACACAACTGCACAGGGTGCCTGGGGGGCTCAGTGAGTTAAGTCTCTGGCTTTTGACTTCGGCTCAGGTCAGGATCTCACAGTTCGTGAGTACGAGCCCTGCATCGGGCTCTGTACAGACAGTGCGGAGCCTGCCTGAGATTCTCTCTCCCCGACTCTTTCTGCACCCCCCCCACCCACCTGTGCACGTGCATGCTTGCTCAAAATCAATAAGCTTAAAAAAAAAAAAAACTACAGAAGTGCATGTGCAACAAAGCAAATGTTATGCATATTTTACCACAGCTTTCGAAAATAACACAGACTTACAATAAGGTACTTTGCAGGAGGAAAAACAGATACCCATCTTCTAAATACAATTTTAACATTTTTAAACATATAGCTAGCATGACAGAAGAGCAGAAACAGCAAGAGATGCCATCTGCTTACAATCCTAAACAAAAAAGTGTTTTTTACAGACCGTTACGGAAGCGTGCTGTATTACAAAATTATATGCAAATACCTGGAACGGGGTAAAACCAAAACTATCAAAACATGAAAATAATTCTGATTATACATAACACACACATTTATATGTATAAAATAACATTTTATTAAACAAACTCACTTTAATGTGAAAAGGAGATTAGGATTTCTTTCAAGTAAACTTGGGTATAACTGTTGTGTTGTTTCAATGGCTTCTCCCATTCTTCCTGCTAACACTAATTTCTGAATTCCTATTTAGAAAAAGAAAGCACAAGATTACTTTTTTAAGAGTAGAAACATACACTCAGTGGCAAAAGATTAATCATAAACTTAGTGGACCGCCAAAAAAAAAGTTAGTAAAAAAAAGTATTTAAATCATTGTGGATCGACTTCCATTTCTTTTTTTTTAAATCACAGTTTCTATTAGGCAATCAAGGAACAATTTCAGACACATTAAAGAATTGGAAAAACAAGTACTTTCATAAACTATTTCTAAAAATCACAAATCTATAAGTAATACAGGAAAAACATCTGGGGAGCATTACTGAGATTTTAAACACTAAGATTTAAAAAGAGGGACATGTCGATGGCGTACAGTGCGGTGCTGGCTTCACGGGATACTTATCCCCAACTCTTCAACTTATGCACTGTGTCAGCTTCTATCTAATATGCCAATCCTACCTCAATAAAGTGTGTGCGTGTGTGTGTGTTTTTGTTTAAAGACCAGAGCAAACATTAAAGAGCTAATATTCAAAATGCCTCATCAAATGTGGTAATTTCTGAACCCAGTACTAAGAGATTGGTATCCTTTGAGTAAGGTCTGAATTCAACATTCCCTGACTGTTCCCCGCTGTCAGGTAGTTGTTACATTACATGATGAACACACCAAAAGAGTAAGTGATCATCTCCTGTTTGCCAGAGCTTAAACAAGTGAGAAAGACAGACAAGCTCAGTTAGCGACAACACAATGGAATAAGTGTTCCTATAGCAGTGTGACTTATAAAAACATTGTTTTCATCCATCATGATTTCACCCATCACGTTTCAATGCCTATCATCCCCTCCCTGGGGGACTAGCTGCACCACTTTTACTTAGGAGGCTAACTATGGGAGTTACACGCTGAGGGAGACTGGGGAGACTGGGCCCAGCAGCTCTGGCCACAGCACTGGGACCCGAGTAATAAAACGTAAGGTCAATACTACCTTGAGTTCAGACAGCAATTTAAATGCAAAGACTTACATTTCTTTTAGGTATTATCTCTGCTAGTTATCTAATCATATGGGGATTGCTTAACCAACTAAAAAAAAAAAATGTGTTACATGTTTACTTCCTAAAAGCTAAAGCAAACATTTTTAAAGAAAAAATAGTAAACATTTCCTACAAAACTTTCTCCAAAATTCTATCTTTCTCCATCCGGAACGCTAACACAGTCTCATGTGAGGTTTTTTTAATGGTGGTCTTCAAAAATGTCAATGAAAATAAATTTCAGAGGCATCCATTTTAATATATTTGAAAAGGTTTTAATTTAAAAAAATAAAATTTCTAAAAATTGATATAACCAAACCTATAATCTGAAAACAAGTGTTATCCATGCACCACAGGGTCCTTACTTTGTCTATTCTTAATGGAAGCTAATTCTTCTAGAACGGTCTGGTCTGTAGATCTGGCAAAGGCCTCTGCTGTGGCACAGTACCCATGGTGGACTAAATAAGATGAAACCATTCTTAAAATAAAAAGAAGAAACACACATCTTTTAGTCAAGAGAATACAGGCTTCATACTACAAGTTATATAAAACAAGATCTACTCTGATGTTATAAAACCAACCTATTCCCTTGAAACGAGGCTTTAAGAATCTCAACTTTAAAGTAAGTTTGAAAAAAAAAAAACATTTTGTTCTATTCAGGTCGTATTTTCAACAAGGTGGCTGCAAATCCCATGTGCAGAGCACGCTCCCTAGGAGTCACTACCACTAGAGAGGTGAGGACGCCACAGGGCTCTTGATTCTTAACTCCCCGATATCCCCGGGGCCTCTCTTATTATTCCCATCCTTATACTCAATCCCATGGACCGTCATTCCGGTTTCACCTTTACTGCATGGCTTATCCCAGGGAAGTGTTGGCATTTTATAAAATACAGTCATTTAAAAATAACGGATTAACTCTTTGCGTGGTGTGGAGCTCAGCTCCTTTCTCTGCTCGTCAGCTCGGTGAGATGGGATCACAGGAGGGAGCACAAGAAATACTCAGGTGAACCGGAGAGAATCTTCCGAACAAAGTCTCTGGGGTTGAGAATACGAATCAGTGAGAAGATATCCTTCTAATCTAAGTCTATTAGTATGACTGTACACAAAAAAATCACTCAGATGTGACTTACACGGAAGTGCGACACTTCCAAAGAACAAGTGTATTTTTTTAAAGGTCATCAAGTGGTCAGAACACGTTTACATCTAACCACAAAAGGTTACAAAGACTTGATTCAACACTATTAACCCCAATAACCAAAATATCCAAATATTCAAATCCTAAACGTGCCTCCAGTTGACTCTACTAAGGCCCTACCAGAAAGTGCTGGGAAGCTGTGGTTCAGGGCAGAGGGACTGAGTGGCAGAGGGGCAAATCTCTAAGAAGCAAGATTTTTCATTTTATTTCATCTAATTGGTCAAATTAATGTAAAAGGGTAGGGAAGAGCTTTTTTAAATAGACCCCCTAGGAGGTCATGGGGAGCGTCGGTTTTGTAAAGAGGGGGGTGGCGGTGAGGGTCCTCACTGGACGCTGACTACAGGATGAAGATGAACAAGGTTTCCTCTCCTACTGCCCTGCGAGGATGCTCGGCGGCAACCATTTTTACGACATGAAAGGGATGTGACCTCAGGACAGCCCTTATGGTAGCTCTAACTCCTGGTGACCGTGAGACATCCAGCCAGGCTTCATTGCTCGGGCAGAGCTTCTGTGACACCAGAAGAGAACGACTCCAGGGAAGAAGCATGTTTTCCACATTATCATCATGTCTTCCAACCACTATCTCCTCCAAAAAACACACGCAGGAAATTTTATTGTATCTTTAAATTTACAAGTGTTCAGAGTAATTACACAGACATTTAAGACAAACTGTCAGATTGATGGTCTGATCTCAAAGTCTTTGCTATTTTCTCGGGTGAAATGACAGTAGTGAAAATGATGATTTAAATTTACTGTTACATAATTTTTAAGTCTACACTATTTCAAGCTGCAGAGCTACAATTTAGTGCCACTGACACCCAGGTGTCATCTCTAGCCTTTTAGCAAAGGTATAGGCTAAAAAGCTGACTGTCATAGGGCTTGCATTTTCCTGCTGACTTCTATATGAAATTCTACTTTTTCATAAAGAAGGAGTTAGGATTAAGGCGGTTCATCTTATAGTACTTTTATTGACACCCACTATTTGCTGCTACCCATTCTGTATCACCCAAATTCCTAAGTATTTATCCTGCATTTAGGAATCCTCACTCCATTCCTAACTCTTTGATCTTCATTCCTTTTGCTTCCTCTTAAATCAGAACATTGAAAAGTAAACTACATTAAGAATAATTAGTAAGATTTTTAAAAAATTCCTTCAAGAGAAAGCTTTTGGTCAGATTTTTCCTATTTAGAACAGGGGCAATTAAAGCCTCCCTGAATCTACATGAAAAATAGTAAATATTTTTAGCACAAAAGGAATCCTAGTAAGCAAAACTAGCTGACATTATTCTGACAGGGTAACCCATACACTGGAAAAATTTAGTCAAATCTTGAAATACAAAACGTACATGCCAGGTGTGTATTCCAGTACATTAACTATACACCATTACTTTGATGCTTATTTTAACTGAATAATATTTTTTTATCCTCATAAACATATGACCTGGACAGTCAGGTTCATGTCCAAAAACGATTACTCCTGAATCATACAACCTAAGTTATCTTCCTGAATTTGTCTTTTGCGTTGGCACTATTAATAACAGAATCAAGTAGCCTATGGAAATCATTAAATCCTATGACTAAGGATAGCAAACGAATGAACCCAAGCTATCTAGTGTCACTTTATTTCCTCCACCAAATTAGTAAGACCAAATACAAAATCATTTTTAATCGTTTAAGTAGAGTGAATTACTTTTTACAGAGATTAAAATGTAATCAATACATTAAAATTATTAGGATATATAAAAAGTATTTTTAATCGTTTAAGTAAATTACTGTTTATAGAGATTTAAGTGTAATCAACGACACACTAAAATTATTAGGACAGAAAGTAGATTAAAATGCTTCAGTAAGTATTCTTTCATACTAGACGAATGTTTTATAGAAAATATACTTTTGAATGGCGTCCATTCAAATTTCTCCACTTACTTTTGTATCATGGTTTGCCATTCGCCTTCCCGATCTCCAATAGGAAACCGGTCTATCTGTGCCTGTATCTTGGTTCTCCACTCTCGCATATAATCTTCTATGTCGAACACGAAAGGGTGCTGCCCGAAGTTGGCATCCACAACTTCTCCTGGTGTCTGGAGCCCCACGGTGGGATATAAATTTGGCTGTAAGACAACACATTTCACTAGCACCTATCTATCTATCTATCTGTTTATATTAAAGTCTTATTCATTCTTTCGAATGCTACCTTTCAAATAACAGAATTTTACTTCTTGAATAGATTAAAATCTTGATCAAAGCCAATAAAGAAAATTACCTAAAGACAATTGAGAGCAAATAATCTAAATGAGACTGAATGCTCGAAAAAAAAAGTAGCATGTCCCATTATCTAATAAAGAAAAGTATAAAGCCACCTAAGCCACCTATTTTATTTATTCAGAGACTGTGTGTCATTATACTTCTAATAAGCAAAAACACAAGTCTTGCTCTAAACAATGTCACCTAAGCATTACACATTGATTGAAGTGTAAACACACTAATTAAGACTTATCCTTTCATATATGATATGTCTGATGAATTTCTAGAAACGTCATGTGAAGACAAATTAGTTACTGGAGAAGTACCATTCTTCCCAGGCAGGCACCACTTTAAGTTTCTTGATTTCATTTATCTGTATATTTGGCAAGTCATTATGAAGGGATGGTGGTAAGAACTTAAGTATAAGCAAAACACAGTGCCATTCTCTGTATAAAAATAAAAGACTCAAATGCAGATACTTCAGGAGTGGAAAGGGATTTAAATCATCAAATTCACAGAGAAACAAATTTAGATCTATTCCAAGTTTTGAAGCTAAACAAGTAGTTCAAGTACACACAAAAATACAGGGGTCTTTTTGGCTCTGTCACTAGTTGTTACTTTCTAACAGGTGGATGAATTACTCAATGTCTACTAAATAGCAGGGTTTAAGCACGGTAATAATCCTGTGAAATAATTATGATTCGCATTACAAAGATAGAGAAAGTGAAGACGGGGGTAAATTAACTTGCTCTTGGTCTACACTGCGACAGACGAGGGACTGGAACACAGATTAATCTGACAACAAATCTAAGTTTAGTTCTACTTTAGTAGACCTACTTCATCTTTATTCTCTGATTTTATGCCTTACTTCCTTGATTTAATGGTTATTACAAATATTTTCACTACAAAATCAGGTCAAGATTAAGAGCAGGTAATTTGGAAGTGAATAGATGATGCTTGGAGATCTTTCATGGCAAAAAGCTAAGAGGATGTATTTAACAACAACGGATCGATCAAGCAACCAAAATCTGAAACGAAACGAATACTGTGTCCAACACTAAGAAAGAGACTTGCACTGGATTCGGGAAATAAACGGTAATGCAACGTGTGCAAATGCCCAGATTCCGAATCAACCAACCTAGCGAGTTTTTACAATTCTAAGCCGGAGATAAGTGAGCTACTTGTTCCAACCCTCCCTTGTTTCTTCCGCAGAAAATGGAGACCCAACAAGTGGCAGGTAGCACGCGTCTCTGATACCCAGGCAAAGGAAGGACCGCAAGCCTCTCCACTTCCGGCACATGATTCTTCCCACACAACTCTGAAACCAAACTTTGACACCTTAAAACAAAACTATACAAAAGCAAACACTCTTTGTACAGAGTGAAAGGCAATCCTGTTTGTTACGCAGAATGTGACTCTGATCTCAGCACTGCTCAGAGCCGCTTTACCAAGGGTACGCTAATCTAAATTTTCCTAAAGAATTCGGGAAAATAATCCTAACAACACCAGAAAAGAAAAGCAACACTCAGGAGTACTCCAATAAAAACCATGCCATGACACAGCTTAAGACTTCCCTGTGACAAGACATGCCACAAACGTCGAGACAACGGACTTTACAGGGAAAAAAATCAGCTACATATATAAGGATCAACATTCCCAATGTAAACAATATTCTCACAATACAGGACAAAGATTAATAGGCCAACTCGATTTTTAGAGTGGTGATAGCTATACAGGCAATTTGCAGAAGAAACGTAAAATAACAATGGAAATATGAAGAGATACTTAACCTCACTGACTCGCCTAACATACACATTAAAACAAGAATTTTTTGTCCATTAGATTAACATTTTAAAAGCCAAGACTACCCAATGCTGATGAAGGTTGAGACAGTAAGCCCTCTCATCCACTGTACATAGTAATGTAAACAGATGTAATCGTTTAAGAAAGAAATTTGGCAAAATTATTGATACTGACAAAGCAATTTCCCTTGTAAGAATTAAATCCTACACAGAGGGGAGGGGGGGAATGGTCATGGAGGAGGGCACTCGTGGGGATGAGCACTGGGTGTTATGAGGAAACTAATTTGACAATAAACTATTTCTTTAAAAAAAAAAAAATCCTACACAGAAACAAACAGAATGCCCTGCAGCATTATTTCAATGGAAAAATATTTAAAAGAATTTCCATTCACAAGTTACGGTATTACATACCACATTCATCGAAACTCAGACTCCAAGAATTCTAAGACATACCATCATTTTATGTGTAAGAAAAAACACTGCCCATTAAATGTGGCAAGCCACAGATTCTAAGATGCACCCCAATGTTATAAATATCAAAACAAAAACAGAAGGGCACCTGGTTGGCTCAGCCGGTTAAGCATCTGACTGCAGCTCAGGTCATGATCTCACAGGTTTGTGAGTTTGAGCCTCACACTGCGCTCTGTGCTGAGGTGAGGAGCCTATTGGGATTCTCTCTCTCTTCCTCTCTCTGCCCCTCTTTCTTCCCCACTCATTCTCTCTCACAAACATAAACAGCCTCAAAAAATTAAGTGTAAAAATATGAAAAAATATGCATCTCAGAAATTGTGGTAGTATACCGTACAATAAGATATTGCAAAAACAAGAGTAAAAAATTTGTATGCTGACACAGAAAGATATCATATACATTCCTAAATGCACAAAAGCAACCTAGAGACTAGTACAGAAACTGACCTCACCTTTGCTGTAAACATTTAAATAATGGACACACTGGCTAACCTAAATTTAGAAACAGACCCGGAAGGACATATACTCAACACAGCCATCGTATCTAAACAGGCTGGAATTACGAGAAACTGCTCTCTTGTATATTTCTGTGTTTAAAACATTTACTATTCAAATGCTTAACACTGTGTATTACGTCTATAATCAGAACGTGATGAATAAAAACTAGAAGTGGTAAAGTCAGCCGGATTCGGTGAAAAGTAACTATATTTTTTATTCCACTTGCTTAACTTTAAACCTGAAGAACTGAGGAGAAAGGGAGTAGCCCTTAGGTACCTAAACTATACATTAAAAAAAAAAAAACAACTCTAACAGACTATTTCACTTGCTGGACAACAGATTTCTGAAAACAACGCAACGGTTCTCAGCACAGTCACTGAGCTGTGCAACAACCATCACCACTGTTTACTTTTACAACATTTTCCTCATTCTAAAAAGTAACCTTGTGTCTATTAGCATCACTTGCGGCTGCCCCTCCAGGTAACCCCTGACTGCCACTCCTCAGCTCTCTGACCCTACACATGTGCCTGCTCCAGACCCATCACACAGATAGAATTCACACAATGTGTGGCCTTTTGTGACTGTTTTCTCTCATTTAGCAGAAAGTTTTCAAGGTTCTTCTGTGACACAGCATGAATCTAGGTTGTGGTTTTATGTAAAACACGGTCTTCTAGAAAACTTGCTGAATTAAAAAAAAAAAAGATCACCCCTTCTCATGTAGAATTAGACAAAAATGAAAATAAGTCTCCATGAAGAGAAAAGAAAAACAGATCCCCTAATTTCTATTAACCTGTGAAAGACAAAGAGAGATTAAATATAATATTCAAAAACTAAATATATACAAAATCAAATTCAGTAGCATAATCTTGTTCCAAAGATGTTTTCTGAGGAAAATGAAAGCAAATAATGTATCTGTAAAAAGTCCACTTCAAATCAGCTTAAAGAACTGGAAAATAGCATCATTTTAAAGGAGAACAGCTTCTGTAACAAAAAGGAAAGAATTTACCTAATCCCAAAGTGAATTAGTTTATAGCTAGACATATCTCAAACTGGTGAGGTGAGCTGGGGAAGAAAGATTATTCTGGAAAAGATGTAAGGTTTTCAAAACCATGTACACACCCTAGGTTCCATGAGAAGTGGAATATAGTCTAGATCAACTTTTTGTCTGTAAATACACCCTCTACCAGGATTTAATGTTATAACTGGCCAGTGAGAGTTCACAGGTAGAGAACATACAAAGCCTTCATTGGTGGGGCCCTTAAGGGAAAGATTCACTTTTTCTTTCCTTTTCAAGTAGCGAAATGCTGTGCTGCATGTGCAAGTCCCAGAAGATCTCAGAATCGTAAGAATAAAAAACTCTCAGAACCACTGTATTTAAAAAAACCCCAAAACTTGTAACACCACGTAACTACCACTTTACTCACTGTTGTTAAAAAGCTAAATACTACCACTGATTAATTATAGACAAGGCAAAAAACACAACCGGTGATTCTAAAATGGGACCAAAGTAACCAGAAGGCAACACAAAAATAGTCAACAGGCTTAGTCTTTTTCAAATTGTCACCACTCGGGCAAGTGAGGACAAGAGCTCATAACACATCTGCTTGTTCCGGCAAGTCGGTTCGACTTACTTTGGGTCACAAAAAGAGGAAAAAACGCGGCTAACACCCAACCACCTAAGCCCTTTAGCCAACTACAAATGAAACTTCAGTGTTGCCCGAGGGCCCTGTGATGGTTCTGAGCCGGGCACCCCCTCCCCCCCCACCTGCCCTTCCCCAGACACTGTTCTCTAAAGCCTCCCCTCCACGGGTCACATGATTCCCACCTTGGCCACGCACAGCGTACTTCTCCCTTTATATTAACTTGTTTGCCTGCTACTGAATCCTTCTCATCAGCGAATAAACATCCTAGTAAATCAAAACATCTTTCATTGCTCCCACTTCCACCACCAGCCCCTACATCGCACTTGTTTCCTCCCCAGCGCAGTCAAAATCCTCCACGAGGTTGTCCGTACTCTGTGATTTCCCTCCTCCTATTCGCTCTTAAGCCCTTTCCAGTAAAGATTTCTCCATCACTCAGTCGGCTGAAATTCTGTCCACGCCACCAGCGACCTCTGCTCTGCGTAAACCCGCCGGTCAATTCTCAGTCCTCCGCTTACATGAACTATCACAGGGGCATCTGACACAGCCGCTAAGTCCTTCCTTCTAGAGATGGTTTCTTCACTTGGCTTTGCGGACACACTCCATTCTAAGCCTGCCTCCTACCTCACCGATCGCTCCTTCTCAACCTCCCTTTGCTGCTCCCGTCTCTTCTCCCGACCACGCATGCCCCTCTTCTCTGCCTACACACACTCCCTCGCTGACGTCAAGCAGTCTCATGACTTTACATTGAAATACCGAAGTGCCAAAGACTCCCAGGTTCTCATCTCCAGCTCAGATCACTCTCTTGAATTCTGTGAACTTGGCCACTCCATTTCACTTACCCAAAACTGAACTCCAGATCCACCGCCACTCAAAGCCTGCTTCCTCTACACACAGCCTTCTATCAGTAAGTGACACCACCATCCTTTCCACTCCTCAGGCCAAGAATCTCCGAGTCCTACCCTCTTTCTCGTATGGTCATCTCCAATCCATCAGACAATTCTCTCGGCTCTGGCTCTCAGGTGGGATTTTGTTCAAATCATACTGATTTTGGTTTTTTAATTTAACTCCTTATCTGGAACTTACTTTGGTACAAACACAAGACAGAATCTCAAGATTACATATTTTTTCAAAAAGATAAACACTTGTTCCATTACTGCTTATTAAATGATGCTTCCTGCTGAGCGTGTTGATTTCAGGCTCCAAATTTTCCTTGTCTTAGCAAAGTTGTTTTCTAGGATTTCTTTCGATTTCTTCTTTTCTTTTCCCCAGAATTTTCTTCAGGAATATTAATAATCTATAGGTGGGATGACTATTCTCTGCCTCTGATCCTCCTGTCACTTTTCTTAAAACATCTCAGAAACTGGAATGTGCCTTATAATCAAGGGCACCTTACATGTGTCTGGTCAGGCAGCTGTCGCTGTGCCTGCACAGGTGTGAATTTGTTACAAGAGCGTTTTTCCTGGTGAAACAGGGATAACTGCAATTTCAGTCAAAAAGTCATGTATGGACCAATTAAGAAAGAAGTATCAGAGTCCTGATGGTTGTCAGAAAATCTCTGGTTAGTACTTTTTGGGAATATAAAAAGGGCTACCATCAAGGCCTACGCAATGGCATCAGGAGGTTAGAAGAAAATGCCAGACACATAACAGACAGCTCTGAAGAAATGTTCTCAACAGCACAGAAGACACCATCGCATAGAAAACCATAGACATCAACTCTGAAAAGTGGTTTCAAAGGTCAGACTCTAGACATTAAGTTTGGGGAATGCCTTCAGCAATCTACATTGCATATCGTATTCTTGTTAGGTGCGCAACGAGTGATACTGCTGAAGCACCTATATTTACACAGGCAAAGAGAGAATTCAGTGAATACAAAATAAAAATTCAGGTGATAAGAAAGCATCCTATCGTTGTCAGTTAGATTTTTCCCTTAGTGTCTGTCATATGTGATGCACATGACAATGGACAGTCTTTGACTGACAGTGTATCTAGAATCACACCAGTTCTCACATCTCCAATGAGGGGAGTCACCATCATCTCCCGCCTCAGTCTCTGCAATGGCCTCCTCATAGGTCTGCTGGCTTCTACCCTTACTCCCTGCCCCCGTCTAGGTCTCAACCTGGGTGAGTGACCCTTTAAAACTTAGGTTATACCTCAAACCCTGCAGGGTCTCTGCCTCTCACTCAAAGAACATGCCGAGTCCCTACAATGGCTCTCAAGGCCTCTGTGGTCTAGCTCAGCCTCTCCCACCAGGGCCTCTGCCTCCCCTAGCGCTCCCTTGCGCTCCTGCCTCAGAAGGGCTCCCCTCACCGTTCCCTCGGCCTGTGGCCTGTGACCTTCTCTACATACCCGCTGAGTGGACTCCTTCGCCTCAAGTCTCTGCTTGAGACTCATCCCGTGCAAAGGTGAGCAAACTGCACAACTCACCTTCTGTCTTTGCTACTCGCACGTTTTCTTTCTTTAAAAAGTACTTAAAATAGGCTATAATTTACCTGCTACTATGATATACTTGTACACTTATAATATATTGTTTATGCTCTATTCCCCTGCCTGGCTACTTCAAGGGGACAGAGACCTCCACCTGTTTTGATGATGTATCCCGAGCATAGGCCCTGTCACCAGCAGCCACTCAATATACAACTGCGTTAACGGATGACCAGAACTGCTGCATGGCCTCTTGCGGAAAAGTTCCGGGGTACCAAGTGAATGCAGGGACATTACAGGGCATATTCTCAGTATCAATTCTGATATATTTTTTAAAGCTACAACGAAGTTCCCTCGCACCATGACACCCCTTTAAAACTTAGGAATTTGGAGCTTAATTTCTCAAGTGCACAACAGTGGTGGCTGGAGGAAGGACCTCTATTCTATGCATGGCATGCAAAATGTAACATTGATAATTATCAGTAAGACTGAGTTCCAAACATGCTTAATACTGGTTTCTTTAATGTCTTTTAATTAAAAATGCAACACTGCTTTTAAAAGAAAGGATGGCTTACCGGGAGGTCGGTGAAAGCAATACCTAAAAAACAGACAGACAAAAACCAAAAAAAAGTGGCATTAGAAATGGTTTTTCAAAGGCAGACGACAGAGACAAGCTGAACTGAATTTCTAACTGAAAACAAGGGAAGGGATGGCAAAGGAAGGAAAGGGAAAACCTAAAGGCCAAATATAAAATGATGAGACCAGCATTTTTTTTCAATCACCCCAACAGAGGTTGGAGTGAATGCTACCCACACACCAAGTTTTCTTACGGGGTACCACTTTGAAAACCGGTTTAAACACGTCTCCTAGGCTATGTGAGCGCCCCTTCAAGAAAGCCGGTTGTGTGACAGCCGCATTTGATTTGTGACCCACACACAAGCCGCTCTTTCCAGTCTTATCACTTCATCTTCCTCACTTAGATTTAGTTCTTCAGCAATTTGGGGAGGAAGGGAAAGGAGATTTCTTTTGTTACCAAGGAAAAAAAGTGGACAATGCAAGATACAGTATTTTTGCTCCTTAGAAAAAATTTTTTCCCATGAAAGTACAATCTGAAATAAGTTTTGACTATTCTGTGAGGAGAGTCAATTCCTCATGCAGAGGATCAAGATTTACACAGTTGAGAACTCATGAACGTCCGGACGAACACAGTCATGCTCCAAATATACTTGAATAATGTGACGTCACTGGAGTAAGTCTACCGGCATCCCCGAAGTGATAACATAATAATCTCTCTGCAAGTATTTAAATACATTACTTAGCAGAAAATGCAATAATAAGTAAACCAAACATTTCTGTAGGATCTCATTGATAGGTTTAAAAAAATGAGCTCCAGAAAAACAGGAGGAGGTGTTGTTGGTTTGTCAGTTAGTCTCAGTTCTTCCAGTCTAAATACACATTAAAACAAAACAAAACAAAACAAAAAACCACACACCAGCACCGCGGCCTCTTTGGTGTTGATCATCACCTAAAAATTGAGGGCGTTTCTGTTCATTTATCTTTATGGTCTCTCTCCACTTGAGACTTTGTGGCTCTGTGATTGTGCTGTACCGTCAGAAAACACAACTATCTGATATTAAAGTAATAAAACCGCAAGGCAAACAGACTATACATCTCTATGGTTTTTAGTAAATGTGTAAAAATAGTGTTTTGTAGTCGAACTCTTGTTTTTATGACTTTTAAAAGCTGGTAAACTCTGACTGGCTTGTCAAAAGGAAAACCAAGCGACAACATTCCGATTACTTTTGGCTTCATGAATAAATAGAAAGCGAAGGGACTACAGGCCAAATGTGAAAATTTATTCTAAAATTTTCAGAAAACTAAACAGGATACAAAACCCAACAGGGAATATCTTGGCTATCATTCATATCTTTAGCATTTTTCGTAAATTAGCAGCCTGACAAATTATTTTCCTCAAAGACGTCTATTATAGCAAAGACTGTCTACTTTTACAGTTCCAGCAAAAGTTCCTCTTTGTTATTACTGAAATCTCCAGTCTTTACCAAAAACTCGAATGAAAAACCCAATTCCACAGATGAACATTTCTGAACATGGCCAAACACAGCAGCACTGCCCGAACACATTCGGACCACAAAAAGATGCCACGTTAACAAGTTAGTATCCTTATTTAAATTTTACACAGAAGACAGTATTTTTAAATTTCTAATTCTGTGATTTGTCAAGAGGATTTTGCAAAAAGTGATCTTCGATTGATAGAAAACGAGTAAAAAAAAAATTCCAATTAAGTTAACCTGGATACCAAACTGTTTCTCCTTTAACTATTTTCTCAAATAAAACCTTCTCCACTTCTATTTCTATGATCAGTAAATGTGTATATTTGAAAAACTTCATGAAACAGAAACTAAATATGTATCAGCTTTTGGGTAGAAGTTATCCACTTCGGGAAGTACAGAACACCACTGTGGAAATATTTTATTTTTTAGGTGCCAGAATTCGGACCAAAGGCAAGCACGCCCCTGTGAAGAAGGTACGCACGTTCTGCTCGCTAGGCTGCACGGTCTCTCTGTCACAACTACTCACTTCTGCCACCGTAACAGGAAAGCAACCATGCACATTACACAAATGAATGGGTGTGGCTGTGTTCCAGTGACACTTTAAAAAAAAGACAGACCAATCCGGACCAGGAGCCATGGTCTGCTGGCCTCTGTCCTAGGGGAGTAAGTTTTTACTACTGGACCCCAGGCATCTAGCCCAGACCCTGGCAAACAAGGACAGTAAACAGCATTTAGTGCATACTCACTACGTGCCAGGCAATCGCCTAAGAACTTGGCATGCGTCATTTCAGTCGACTTGAACAACCAGAAAAAGGTGGGTGTTACAGTGATCCGATTTTACAAACTGAGGCACAGAGATATTAACCTGCTAAGGTCACATGGCCTTAGCCAGGAGACAAAGGCAAGCAACTAAAGAACCCGTTTTGACCGCTCTTACATTGCCTCTCTGTGTGCCTGACAAACGTCACATTTAGAAACGAATCATGACAAAGGTCTCAAATTTGCTTAAAATTAGAATGTGATTCCATCACTAAGTACCCTTTTCCTAAAAAGCATCTCACATTTTAAAAGCAGTCTCTTTTTCAAGAGAAAATCTCAATAGAAATATCTGTGAAACTCTAACAGGAAACAAAATCACAGCACCTATGGGGTTTCCAGCTCCCAAAATAGAATTTCTTCTCTAGAATAAAGTTTTAGAAACTGGAAAAGGCTAATTTGGGTTTTAAAAATATGTCTTCTTTTGCATCTTTGAGTCTTTAAAAGTCATTCCTCAAAGCATATTTCACCTAGTTTAATTTCAGATCAAATATCTTAAGCAACCAGGGCCCCTGAGGCCATCCTAGCAAACTGCTGGGTAAGTCAGAGCCAAGGCAGTGTTATAAAGAGGCTGCATCCTTCTGGAAACTGGCTGGCCAACGCAACCTGACCAGAAATACACACCTCTTGCCCGGTGTCCTGAATCAACATTCTTGTGCCAATGACAACAATACAAGGGTCTAGTATGGACCTTGGATGACCTTTTAGTCAGGCCGCACAGGACTGCAAAATCAGTATTAAAAATGAGAAGGAAAAAGTTGAAGCCAAATATCAATGTGAAGACATGAACTGTATGCCAAGAAAATACTGAGACGCTAAAAAGGAACAGCTCTTACCCATGTGGCAAAGCACTCAGAATTTTCTACTATGAAATGAGAAGGACACAACAGCTTTTATGTTCTACCAAGAACATCTATGATTTGCTTAAGGACACTATTCGCAGTCTATTTTTTCTATACTGTGGATGGGCCAACCGAACTTTTCGGCCTCTGAAGCTACGGAGTGGTCGCTTCCTTATGCTTTCCCTCTTCAGAAATAATTTGCTTTGCATCAAGGATTTTCCAAATAACGTGAAACCATGTTATTTATAAAGCATCAGTCTTGCTATCCTTTATAGCTTCCGTATAAAAACAAAACCAAAAAGACTTCTAAGAAAAGGGAGTGTGACAACCACACGCGATTCTGAATTTGAAGTGCTTTGGGTGCGTGTGCAACTAAAAGCCTAATTTCCTCCTCGTCTCATAGGCTTCTTCATGTTTTCATTAATCTATTTATTTTGTATTTGCCATCTGTCTTTTATCCTTAGAGATTCTGCTGTTAGTTTTTTGGTTTCAATTCTGCTCCTTTCTGCAGGACTGACCTGCGGTCATCATTGTTAGCAGGCCTGACCTTTTAGCAGGTCACGGCCTTTGGTGTGCTGGACAGTGTCAATCTTTTCCTTCATTACACCCCCGTACTACACAACAAACCAACAGCCCTTTCTTTCCCGCAGCACCTGTTACCTAGAGAGTGCAGTCAGGCTATGAAGTGCTTTACTCAAAGCAAAGCAGGAAACACTTAGCATTTCTATTACTAGAATAAATAAGTGAGCATGGGGATTATTTTCACAGTTATTCCCATACATGTGATACAAGGCGGCCTTCACAGAATACAAATTTTCACCATTTCCTCAACCTCCACCTGGAAGGAACAAAGAAATAATGTCCAGAGGCAACTATTTATAACAGACAACTCCATTGATAAGCGTGACTACCATGCTGTAAGTACAATAATCACAGTATTTGATTATTTTACATGCAATACATTATCTTAGTACCTAAGCTATGTCCATTCTTGGTGTAGAAGCAGGTATTGTTGATAAGGTTAACACAACAGCCAATGACATCACCAGTCGTAAAAGTTGGTCCATAAGGTTGTCCCGTTCCGGAAGAACAAAATGAATGTCCATCATCCCCATGATAACCATATGAATGTTTATCCCAGCCTAAAGAGAAAGTTCCAGTATATTTACAATGAAAAGTCAGGTTCCTCTGTACTAGAGCTATTCACTAAGATTATGACAAGAATGGTACAACAGACAACAGCACAAAGATAAAATTCCCAAATGTACATGTAAATTCTCAACAATTACACCATATGATTTCTACATGAAAATACTGCTTACAACACTAAAGAAAATAAATTTGCCACACAGAAGACTAAAACATGTATTACACAAAGACTCCTACCATTAAAAAAAAAATAGTCACATTTTCCATGCATATTTCCTTTGCTAACAGACCAAAGGAATTTTGCTTTGATTTGGCTTAAACACACACACGCTCCCCACGGCGTTTAATATAAAATAGGAGATTTTTCTTTCTATTTTTAAAAAGTTTCCCCCCAAAACTAATTTTTAACATTAGTGTATAATCCAAGAACCACTTGCATCTGATTAATGGTTTGAGAAACCGTTCTCCCATCTCAAATGACACCTTCCTTAATTTACTTTTCCTATCAGCCAACATTCCAGAATATTAAGCAAATGACAACAGGTTGAAAGCCAGGAATGTGCTGGGTATCGAAGAGAACCAATCATATGAAAATACTTAAAGTAGTTGATATAGCTAGGTACCGGAAGTTAAAATACCAAAACAAAACAAGCAAAAAATACAAAACAAAAAGCAGAGTAAATGTAAGTTTTGCTAAATACCATAAAATTTTAATTTCTTAAAACCATTCGGCTTCCAACTTTGAACTCATAATATAGGTGATTAAAAACAGAGAAAAATCAATTTGTTTAACTATTTCTAATTACTACTTCACATTTAGCCAGAAAGAAGTAGCTATAAGGCAGTACTATAATTCAATTACAAGTACCTGGTAGTCTATTCATGTTCACACCTTGAGCAGAAAGACCAATTCCCATGTAACTGTTAAAAAAAAAAGGGGGGGGCGGGGAGGGGAAGGAAGAAAAGCATGTTATTATAACCATATATGTAGAGAATTACCAAGCACTCTGAAACATCAGAACCCAGCCCAAATTGAAACTCCTAGAACAGCTACAAAAAAGTTATTACAATTCATTAAATAGCAAAAAGGACAATATTAAAGCATAATAGAACCCAGATTCACAGTAAATTCCTACTGTATTCATTCATAAATACACCTCAACTATTAGAAATAATTTTGCACTCTACTAACAACTCGAAAAAACTTTCTCCTTATCCACTCATAAATATTTACAATTAAGACTTCTAATAAAAAAAGTCTAGCAGGAAATGTGGAAGAAAAAGAAAAGAGGAATTAGGAAACAAATATATTTCTTAAAAAACAGTAAAGATTGAGACCACAAAAAAAGGAACACAGACTCAGATTTAGAAAAAATGTCAAATTCATATAAAAACATCTGAAATATTTAATAAAATTACATGTTAAAAGTATGTACTGTATGGTATCCATGTACTTATTTTTTAAGAGAGTTTTAGCCAACTGACAAAATCAAATTAAACATGGGACTCTTAATTTTTAATTTAAGAAACTAAAAGAATAAAATTATCTCCAAAAAAAAGAAATGGGATTTATTTTTAAAAGTTTATGAAACATTAATAAAACCTATAAAGACAGGAGGAAAGTGGAAAAATATAAAGCAATACACCTGTAAATACTGAGACCAAAAAAATAAATAAAACAGTAAACTCAATCCAGTTTGTTAAAAGGATAGTTGACTATGACTGCATCAAGATTTAAAATGACATTCGACAGGGTGGTTGGATGGCTCAGTCAGTTAAGCATCTGACTTCACCTCAGGTCATGATTTCACGGGTTCATGAGTTCAAGCCCTGCACTGGGCTCTGTGCTGGCAGCTCAGAGCCTGGAGCCTGCTTCAAAATCTGGATGCCCCCCACCCCCTAAAATAAACATTAAAATAAAATAAGATGGTATATGACAAATTTCAGCTACATTCCTAATAAAAACTCAAGCAAAATAAGAGTAAAAGGAAACTAAAATATGACACACTTCTCCCCAACTCTAATATGGCAAGATATTCAGCAGTAAACCCTGAAGCCATTTCTGCCAAAATCAGGACATGGAGTTGTCTACAACCATTAAACACTGTTTTGAAGTTTTCAGATAATTTAATAAAAATAATAAAAACAAATAATCAGTATAATAGTAAAAAATATAAAATAATCTTTATTTGTCGTTGCTATGATTATATACACAGAAAACTGCAGAGTCTCCTAAGAGCTTTGAGAATTACAGCAGACCCTGGAGTGACGCAGGGGCCTGTGCTGCTGACCCCCATGCAGTCAAATATGCAAGTATAACCTGATGACCCCAAAACTTAATTGTCTGCCATGGACCCGAAGCCTTATGAAGAATGTGAACAGTTAGCTGACACACAGTTTGTATATTATGCCCATTACACACTATACTCTCACAAGTTATAAGCGAAAGAGAGAAAATGTCAAGAAAATCATCAGGGAAAAAAAAAGTCTACTATACTGCATTTACTGAAAACAATCTGCATATAAATGTACCCAGGCAGTTCAAACCCGTGTTGTTCAGAGTCAACTATAATTATTTTGGCAAAGTGACTAGATACAAGACCAACATTTACATTTCTCTTCTAGTAGTAACCAGCTAAGAAAAAAAGTGGTGCGTGTAAATACACAGTCGCAAAACTACAGAAATCATAAAACAGGGATCTCAAGGCATAAAAACAATATATTAAAATAAAAACTATAAATACATGGATATATTATGTATTTGGCTAACCTGACAGTACAAAAAAGACTATCTTTCTAAAATTAGTATATACATGTAATAAGATTTAAGAAACACTCCCAAAGGATTTTCAAAACTAGGAAATGATTTTAAAGTTCATATGTAGAAATACAGAATTTTAGTCAAGAAAAGCAACATTTTTTAGACGAACAGTAATTTAGTGTTTGCCCCACCAGATATGAAAGGAGTGAGCTGAACTCACAAAAGCAAGATTACTAAGAAGGGCAGTAACTCTTGTCAAACGAGACAAATGAGAGTGACAAAACATCCAGAAACAACACTTAGCTATCTAGTCAAAAAGACTCAGCAAGCGTGTGTTTTGGTTCAACCCCTCTGTTTGGAACAGAACATGCAATGTAAGTAGGGGGAAAAGTAAAAGACTTATTAATGAGGTGCAAGACCCAAGTCTTTGAGAAGAAACACAAAGCTGTGAGCAGGGATATGAGACGGGCCCGCCAAGTTCTGGGCCTCTGAGCACACATTAACGGCCACAGGCTCCCCCTTTGGGGAAAACAAGGACTAGAAATGTTCCCCGGGAGGAACACCACCATGCTCACTGCTTCAGACCAAAGGCTGGACCAGGCTTCCGCTCCTGAAAGCGAGGGAAGAGCACGCCGCCATGGCTTTCGCCCGCTGACACCGGGGCCTGGTGACAGTGGCGGCGGTCTCCCAGGCAGCCCCCAGCAAAGCTGCCCGAATGACCGGGGACCGAGCCTGCAAGGCTGCTGGTCCCGTTGAACAGAGAGCCGGAAAACTCTTCTACCTGCTTTTAGTTTGGGGGCCCCGGTGTTCGAAAGCACAAACAGTCGTAAGGAGAAACTAAGGATAGAAAGAGATGCACAAAATGAAGAAAAACTTTAAATTTTCCAATCAAAACGAGACTACAGAAGCAAAATCCTGTCACATACCAAACACGGAGAGGCCGAGGAAATAAATGCAGAGGCTACAAGAACTCATTCTAGATGACACAAGTGGACAAGACAGAACATTTTAAAAAGTACAGTTAGGATATGTACAAGGAAATAGGAGTCTTCGGCACTGAGAGTTAAAGCAGGACATCAGTATTTATTAAGATATTTAGCTAATTTTCCACAACTAAAAACTAGATCATTGAACGGGAAGCGCACACACACACTGAAGAAGATAAAAATAAAGCCGCACGTGGACACACTGTAAAATATCAGTAACACGTAATCCTAAAAACTTCCAAAGAGAAAATGCAGACTATCTTCCTCAAAAAAAGACCACCACACTGACAGCAGATCTGCCCCAGCAGCAACTGATGGCAATCAACAATGGCACAAAGTACTAAGGGTAAAGAACTGTCTAGAACTTAAGGTATAGAACCTAGAACTTAATGCTCAGACGAAGTTTCGCTGCAAATGAGGGCAATATAAGCTATTTATAAAGACGATAAAACGCTAACCATTTACTAGCCACAGACCCTCACAAAAGAACTACTAGAAGATCTGCTTTAGTAGAAAGACAAGTGGAAAAAAAAAAAAACAAAACAGAAAAAATGCATGGGTCAAAGAAACCATAATCAGCACAAAACATGATGACATAGGTAACTAAAAATAATGAATTCCTTAAAAATACTATTTTAAAATTCTATAATCCATTATCTTAATCCATATCTAATATGCTAGAATACAATTACTGGCACTTTACCATTAATTAAGTAATTTACCATTAATTTAATTAATTAAAAACCTAGGAAAACATGACCCATATTCCAGAGAAACGAAACAAAACAGAATGACCCTGAGATGGTGAAGTGGTTGAAATTAAAATATAAAGACTAAAGCAGGGGTGCCTGGGTGGCTCAGTCAGTTGGGCGTCCGACTTTGGCTCATGACATGATCTCAGGGTCTGTGGGTTCGAGTCCCACGTCGGGCTCTGTGCTGACAGGTTGGAGCCTGGAGCCTGCTTTAGATTCTGTCTCCCACATCTCTCTGCCCCTCCCCCACTCATGCTGTCTCTCTCTCTCTCTCATAAATAAATAAATTTAAAAATTAAAAAAAAAAAGACTTTAAAGTAGCTCTTGTTACAATGCTCAGGGATGCAAAGGCAAATATGCTTGTAATCATTTCAACAAAGAAAAAAAAACAATAAAAAAAATTCTGGAGTTGAAAAATAGCTCTTGTAAGCACTTACTTATGTACTTCATGGCACCCTGGAAATGGCAAAATGAGTTAAGTAAACATGAAGACAGAGAGATCTGAAGAACAGAGAAAAAATAACCAGGGGTAAAAGAGAGTTCCCCGAGGCAATATCCAAAGGTCTAACACACATGTAACCTGACTCCCACGAGGAGAAAAAGAAAATGGGTTACAAATCTGAGAAAAATCTCTCAAATCTGGGATAAGACAAGCATTTACAGATTCAATAATCTAGGTTAAATGCAAAGGTTAAAATACAAGTTAAATACAAAGAAAAGCATACCTAGGCACAAATCACAAGCCAAAATGCTGAAAACTAAGAATAAAGTGAAATAGTGAAAGCAGCCAGGAAGAAAAAAAAAAAAAAGACCTGTTACTGTCACAGAAACACTGAGCTGCATACTCACTTGTGCGTTTCTCACAAGAAAATAAGAAGCCCAGAAGACAGTGAAATGAAATATCTATAAATTCAGAAACTGGGGGAGAGGAACTCATGCTGTATTATCATATTTAAGTTCCTTAAATTCACTGCACTCTACAAAATCATGCAATAAAAACCACAGTTCTTATGGGGAAAAAATGCGGCTAAGAGCATAGCATTCCAAAACTCTATCAGTTAACACATTAAAAAGAGAGAGAGGGAAGAACCCAATTTAAAAAAACAAAATTCAAAAAAAAAGCTTACACATACTAAACTGATTAAAATACATAAACACAATAATAAATATAGCACCTTCCACTGAAAAAGACCTGAAGTTCACTTGGGGAAGTGGGTGGCATGGGACTGCAGCTTGTGGGTTATTGTGAAGTGGTGGAAGGAAAGTTCTTTGACCAGGCAAATCTGCAGCAGCAGATGTGGATGGGTGTGGCCTGCAACATGCAGTGAACCAACTAGCTGGCAGATGTCTGAGGAGGTGCAGGGCATATAAGAACATGCTCAAATTACATAGCAATGAGGGAGTGGCAAATTTTTCAAATACATGAACAAGAAATTAATCTTTTTTCTTTTTTAATAATGTTTAGAGAGAGACAGAGCATGAGGGGGAAGGGGCAGAGAGAGAGGGAGACACAGAATGTGAAGCAGGCTGCAGGCTCTGAGCTGTCAGCACAGAGCCCGACGCGGGGCTCAAACCCACAAACCGTGAGATCATGACCTGAGCTGAAGTTGGACACTTAACCAACTGAGCCACCCAGGCGCCCGGAACATACACATTCTTGATTGACTTAGTATATTTATTACATGATGACAATGTAACACAAAACTTTTTAAAGCCCGGTGACCTCTTCCCACATTTCTGCCACTCACACCACAAGAATGTCACCATTCTTGATTTAGTGAATGCTGCCTAACTCAATGAGACACACAACAGACATCTCATCAGAAACAATGGAAGCCAGAGGCAGTGGGATGACACCTGGCAATGCTGAAAGAAAAATCTGTAAAGCAAGAATTCTATATTGAGCAAAACTATACTTCAAAAACAGACAAACTAAGATATTCCCAAATAAACAAAAACTGGAAACTTGTCACTAACAAACCTGCATAATAAGAAATGATGAGGCATAAAAGAAACTAGAGAGTAACTCAAATCCATACAAAGCAAGGACATCAATAAAGATAACTACATAAGTAAATATAAAAGACAGTATAAATGGTTGTTTCTTACGCTCTTTTCCTATATAAAAAATATAAAGCAATAATTGTAACTCTTCAGATTTAAATTGTATACAGAGAGAATTTTATGACATCAACAGTAAAAAGGAGAAGGAAGAAGATATGTTAGGAAGCAAAATTTAACATACTATTCGAATTAAGTTGGTATGAGTCCAAATTACATTTTTATGTTAAGGTTTCATCTGAGTAATTCTCCACAGCAACCACCAACAAAATAACTCAAAAACTACAGAAAAGAAACGACAACCAAATTGAAAGGTATACTAGAAAACACCTAATTCACACAAAAGAAAGCAATAATGGAAAAGCAAAGAAAGAAAAAGATGTAACACATGTAATAAATATCAAAATGGCAGACTTAAATCCTACGTTATCAGCAATGACAAGAAATACAAATGGATAAAATCATCCAATTAAAAGATAGAGGTTCATAGAATAGTGTTTTTCTTTAAAAAATGATACATTGTCTACGGTGGACACTTTAGATTTCAACACACAAGATGAAAATAAAAGGAAGGAAGAAGACATACTAAATAGCACTCAAATGAAAATTAAGTATCTATTACTTATACCAGACAAAATAGACTTTAAGACAAAAGGTGCTACTAGAAACAAAAGGATATATTCTATCATGATAAAAGGGTCAATACATCAAGAAAACATAACAATTCTACACAAATACAAACCCAACAACAGAGCCCTATTTAAAGCAAAGACTAGGGGCGTCTGGGTGGCTCAGTCGGTTGAGCGTCCGACTTCGGCTCAGGTCATGACCTCACGGTTCCTGGGTTCGAGCCCCACGTCAGGCTTTGTGCTGACAGCTAGCTCAGAGCCTGGAGCCTGTTTCAGATTCTGTATCTCCCTCTCTCTCTCTGACCCTCCCCTGTTCATGCTCGCTCTCTCTCTCTCTCTCTAATAAATAAAACATATAAAAATAAAAAATAATAAAGCAAAGAGTCAAAGAATTAAAAGAAATACACAATTCACAATAATGGTTGAAAACGTCAACAACTCATTTTGACAGATGAAACAATGAGAGAATCAACAAAGAAATGCAAATTTGAAAACCTGTAAGCCAACTGGAACTAACAGACATCTACAGTACAGAACTCTCCACCAACCTGGGCGGAGTGATCTTCTCAAGGGCTCACAGAAGAATCTCCAGGATCTATCAGGCCATAAAACAAGCCTCAACAAATTTAAGATAACTGAAATCATATACAGTATATTCTCCAACTACAGGAAATTAAATTAGAAATTACAAACATGGGGCACCTGGGTGGCTCAACTGGTTAAAGTGTCCAACTCTTGATTTTGGCTCAAGTCATGATCTCCCCTTTCATGAGATGGAGCCCTGTGCTGTCAGCAGAGAGCCTGCTTGGGATTCTCTCTGCCTCTCTCTCTGCCCCTTGCTCGCTCTCTCGATAAATGAACATTTAAAAAATTTAAAGAAATCCTGAGTACAATAAAAATTGGAATGTAACACAAATATGTGGAAACGAAACAACACATTCCTAAAAATTTACAAAGAAACCACAAAGGAAATTAGAAAATACTTAGAAATGAAGGAGAATGAAAACATAATACACCAAACTTATGGGATGCATCTAACGTAGTATGTAGAAGGAAATTTATAGCTGCAATTGCCTATATTTAAAAAAGAAGTATCTCATGGCACCTGGCTGGCTCAGTTGATAGAGTATGCGACTCTTGATCTTGGGGATGTACGTTCGAGCCCCATGTTGGCTATAGAGAAGGAAAGAAAGAAAGAAAAGAAAGAAAAGAAAAAAAAGAGAAAGAAAGAAAGGAAAGAAAGAGAAAGAAAGGAAAGAAAGAAAAGAACAGAAAAGAAAAGAAAAGAAAGGAAAAGAAAAGAAAAGAAAGGAAAAGAAAAGAAAAGAAAGGAAAAGAAAAGAAAAGAAAGGAAAAGAAAAGAAAAGAAAGAAAAGAAAGAAAGAAAGAAAGGAAGGAAGGAAGGAAGGGAGAAAGAAAAGATCTCTAATAAATAATCCAACCAGGAGATTAAAACAAACAGAAAAAAACTAACAAACCCCAAGCAAGCACTGAGATTAGGTTAAAGATTAGAACAGAAGTAAATGCAATAAAGACAAGAAAAGCAATAGAATCAATGAACCCAAAAGGTGGTTCTACTTAGAGGAAAAAAAGACTCAATAAGAGCCGGAAAAAAAGAATGGTAATTATACCAAAGTAAAAAACGATTTTAAGGAAATAAGAATTATAAGAAACTACTATGAATATAGCAACATATAACAAACTATTTAAAATGGATAAATTCCTAAAAAGTCATAAACTATCAAAACTGAACAGCACTCTTAAAACTTGCCACAAACAAAAGCCCATGCTCAGACGGCTTCACTGGAGAATTCTACCAAACATTAAAATGATCACCAATCCTCGGACTCCTGCCCGCAAATTAGGAATATTTTCTAACTAATTCTACAGGGCCAAAGTGACCCTGTTGTCAAAATCAGACAGATACCACAAGAAAACAACAGAAAATATCCTTTACGAGTACAGATGCTCAATGTTCTACTAGCAAACCAAATTCGGGAACACACAGACAAGGAATATACAGCATGACCAAGAGAAATTCATCCTACAAATACAGGTTGGTTTAGAAACATAATCAATGTAATACACCATATTACAGAATAAAGAAAAAAAACAACTTGATCATTGACACAGAAAAAGAATTAGACAAAATTCAGCATCTCTTCTTTGTAACAACACTCAACAAGTTAGGAATAAAAGGGAACCTCCTAACCTGGTAAAAAGTATCTATTAAAAAAAATCCATAGCTAACATCATACTTACTGGTAAAAGACTGAATGCTTCCCCCTTAAAATCATGAACAAGAAAAGGATGACCCCTTTGGAGGTTCCTGCTTGGGCAATAAGGCAAGAAAAAGAAAAGGCATCCATATTGTAAAGATAGAAAGAAACATACCCCATTCACATACAGCACAATTTTGTACATAAAACACCCTCAGAATCCTTACCAAAAAAACTACTAAACAAGTTCAGGAAGATTGCAGGATACAAGTTCAATATGGAAAACTCAGTTTTCTTTCTACTTTCTGCAACAATTTGAAAATAAATTTAAGAAAAACAATTCCATTTACAACAGAATCAAAAAGATTATCCAGAAATAAAATTAACAAAAAAGTGCAAGACTTGAACACTAAAAACCAGAAAACATTGTTGAAAGAAATTAAAGAACATCTAAATAAATGGAAAGATAACCATATTCATGGATTGAAAGAATACTGTCAATACTGGTAAGATGGCAATACTGTCCTAATTAATCTAGAGATTCAAGGCAATCCTTATCAAAATTCTAACTTGCTTTTCTGCAGAAATGGAGAAATTCATCCTGAAATTCATATGGAAATACAACTGGGCCAAGGAGAACTGATATATCTTGAAAAAGAAAAAACTTGGTGGACTCACACTTCACAGTGTTAGAACTCGCTATAAAGTTACAGTACTTAAGACAGTGTATTATTACTGGCTTAACAACAGACATGTGTATTAATGCAAAAGAACTGAGAGTTTAGAAATTAACCCTTACGTTTATGGTCAAGTGATTAGGATGAGACAAGACAATTTAATGGAAAAAACAATAGTCTTTCAACAACTGAGGCAGGCACGAGATGTATCTAGGCAAAAGAATTAAAACAAACCCATACCTCAACACAATATATATAAAAATTTACTCAAAATGAATTAGAGAACTAATAGCAAGAGCTAAAAGTATTAACTCTTAGACAAAAACACCCGGGTAAATTTTCATAACCTTGACAATAGTTTCTTAGATATTACACCAAAAACATAAGTAACAACCACAAAAAGATAAACTAGACTTCATAAAAATATAAAACTTTTGGGGCGCCTGGGTGGCTTAGTCGGTTAAGCGTCCGACTTTCGCTTAGGTCATGATCTCGCGGTTCGTGGGTTCGAGCCCCGCGTCGGGCTCTGTGCTGACTGCCAGCTCAGAGCCCGGAGCCTGTTTCAGTCTGTGACTCCCTCTCTCTCTGACCCTCCCCTGCTCACGCTGTCTCTCTCTCTCTCTCTCTCCTAGAAATAAATAAAACATTAAAAAAAAAATTAAAAAAATATATAAAACTTTTGTGCTCTGAAGAGTATCGTCAAGGAATTTAAAACAGGAGAAAATCGATGCCAATCATATAGTTCTCCGGGACTTCTAATCAGAATACATAAACAACTCTTACAACTTAGCAATAAAAAGAAAATCCAACTATGACCAAAGAACCTGAACAGACATTTCTCCAACGAAAATATGCAAATAGCCAGTAAGTAGATGAAACGATGTTCAATATCACTAGTCATTAAGGAAACGCAAATCAAAATCATTAGGAAATCGCATTTCACACACCCTATGAAAACTAGAATCAAGAATACATGTTTTGGCAAGAGCGAGCATTTAGAACTTTCACAGCTGATGACAATGTAAAGCAGTGCAGTCACTCTGGAAACCTGTCTGGAAGCTCCTTGAAATGGGAATCATGGAGTTTCTTTATGACCTGGCAATTCAACTCCTGGCCTCTATCCCGGAAAAACGAAAACATATCCACACAGAAACGTTACACAAATATTCATAACAGCACCATTCCGAATTGCTAGAAATGTGTTTCTGGCTACTGATGAATAAACAAAATGTGATATATCCCTACAATGGAATATTATTTGGCAACAAAAAGGAATTGAATATTAATAAATGCTGCAACAGGAATAAACGTTGAAAACATTATGTTAAGGTAAATAAGCCAGAAACAAAGGCCACATGCTGTGACTGCATTTATATGAAATGCCCACGGTAGGCAAATCTATAGAAACAAAACAGGAAAGTGGGTTGCCTGTGACTGGGAAAAGGGACTGCTAATTAGTATGAAGTTTCTTTTTCACGCAATGAAAATGTTCTAAAATTAAACAGCGGTGAGGACAGCACAATTCCGTGAATATACTAAAAACTACCTAACCGTATGCTTTTAAGGGTAAATTTTTATGACTACAAATTATATCTCAATAAAACTCTCATTTTAAAACATAAACAGAAGGACTTTTGTTTTCAGAGCCAAGCTGTAAAGAGCTTGGAATCTGTCACTCCCTTCCCCACAACAAGAAAACAAAGTTGAACAAATAAAAAGGCTACAACTCTGCGTGATTGCAGAGAATCAGAGCTCACCATGAGCAGGAGCCTCTGAAGAGAGTCACTGGCAGGAATACTTTACAAAAGGTACCGGTGAGGGCGCCTGGGTGGTTTAGTTGGTTAGTGTCAGACTCTTGGTTTCAGCTCAGGTCATGATCTCAAGGTTGCTGAGATGGAGCTCTTTGCTGACAGCACACAGCCCGCTTGGGATTCTCTCTCTTCCCTCCTCAAGTCTCTCTCTCTCTCAAAACAAATAAACTTTTAAAAAAAATAACAGGAAACAATGAATCCCTGAAGGCAGGGTATAAACTAGCTTGAAGCTTTAAGCTGTTGACGGCCCAGTCTTAGAGAAGCCTCCACACACTGAAGCCTTTTACCTTCCATGCGTCACCAGATTGTCACCCAGGAGGAGGAGCTCTTCCAGGTCTGTTGTGGGAAGGGGAAAAGGAACCCTTCCGAGATCCTCCCAGAGCAACGGTCCTCTTTAACAAAGACCTGCCTCTAAGGAAAACTACTTTATCAGAACCTTATTTGAGTAAGAAAAAGAGCATTTAGATAACTCCAGTTCCAGTGAGCCCTCCTGACTGAAGAGAAGGGGTGACAAGACAAGACGACTAAAATTCGTGTGAAGTTCAAAGGAAAGGACACTAGCCCACTAGAACAACTGGGATCTGGTCACACAACTACAGAACACTTCCTTTCCGTGGTGCCTTACCCCCACAGCAGCAAGGCTCCAGTACAACAGCATAGTAACAGTAAATGACAACTGACAGAGGTGCAGGACACACACTCTATTTATGGAGTTTCTAGGGAAACCCCAAATAACAGTGAAAAGAAAAACAAGGAAACCAGAGAAAACTGAAGCCCCTGACACCATCAAACACCACATATGCCAAGCAAACATTAAACACAACTTGACTCCTAGCCACATTATAAAACAGCACATAAAGCTCTATTTACCTAAATCTCCATTACCCAATAAATCATGTAACATTTTCAACAAAACACTCACACTGCATGCTAAATAGCAAGAAAAATACAATCTGAAGAAATGAAGCAAATATCACATCAGACAAGGCAGAGATTTGGGAATTTTCAAACTAAGAATTTAACTGTGATTAATAGGCTGTAGGCTAGGAGAAATAATTTTTTTAAATGCTAGAAGTTAGAAAACATTATTACAAAAAGTGCTGTTGATGGGTTCATCACTGGACTAACCACAACTGAGAAAGCCATCAGTGTGGGCTTGAGGATATGTTATTAAGAACTTCCCAATCAGAAATGCCAAGAGAAGAAGAAAAAAAAAGAATGAAAAGATCAGAACATATAAGAACTGCAGGACCAATATAAAAGGTGTAACATAATGGGGATACCGAAAGAAGAGGAAAGAAACTTGAGTATTTTAAGTAATAAAATATATGTCCGGGAATTTTTCCAAAATTAGTGATCAGCATGGAACCAAAATTCCAGAAAGGTTAGAGAATACTAAACAAGATAAATACCAAAACATCAACACCCAGGCTTATATTCAAATGTCAGAAAGTCAAAAAACAAAATCTTGAAATAAACTAAGGCAAAACAAAACCTTGCCTATAAGGGAAAAGGAGAAGAATTACATTACGACTTATTCCCAGAAACCATGCAAGCAAGGAGAGACTTCAGCGAAATACCTATGGGCTAACAGAAAAAAAAAACTATTAACCTAAAATTCAGTGTCCAGCAAAATTATCCTTAAAAGGCTAAGGAAAAATACTTTATTAGACAATCAAAAACTCCAAGAACTGCCAACAGACTTGCCTTGCAAGAAGTATTAAAAGTTCTTTAGAGAGAAGGAAAAAGTATTAGGGAGAAACTCAGATCTACATAAAGAAAGAATGAGACAAGAAATAAATGAAAATATGATAAAACCTTTCATTCTTCTCATTCTGAATTGATCTTAACTGTTGGAAATAAAAACAGTAACAACAAATTAGGTAATTACAGTTTACGGACAAGTGACGAGAGAGAGAGCAATATTACAGGAGATGGGAGGGAGGAATTGGTTATAATCAGTTATAAAGCACCTGTACTACCTGTAAAATGGTGAAGTGTTATTTGAAAATGGACTTACAGTCATTGAAAAGGACTACTGCAAACTCTGGGTCAACTAGTAGAGAAAATGCAATCATAAAAAAAGCTCAATTGAAACCAGAGGAGGAAGAAAGCAGTTTTTTTTTTCCCGAATAAAGCAACAAGGAACAAATGCAATGAACAGAAGGCACATACAAATATAGCACTGACACTAACCCAGCTACAACAATAGTTTCAATGTGAAAGGTAGAAATAGATCAATTAAGAGAAACTGACAGATTGAATAAGAAAACAAGGCCCAAGTATATATCGTCTACAAGAAACACAAATTAAATATAAAGGCACGCAGAGATAAAAAGTAAAGGGATAGAGAAAGACATACCATGCTAATACCAACCAAAAGAAAGCAGGACTAGCCATGGTAATTTTAAAGATGTACAAGGAAAAGTATCAGAATCAAAGAGGAGCACTTCATAACAATAAAGAATCAATTCTTGAAGACGTAACAGTCCTTAGTGTTTATGCACCTAATAACAAAACGTCAAAAGATGTGTGGCAAAAAATGATGGAACTGCAGGGAAAAATAGTTACAGTCACTATTTTAACTAGAGACATCAACAGCGTGAATTAGTGACCGGCAGACACAGCAAGCAGAAAAGAAGCAAGGATGTAGTCAAACTCAAAAGCATCATCAATCAACTGGATTTCACTGACATTTATAGAATACTTCATCCATTACCAGCAGAATACATTCTTCTCAACTCACAAGAACATTCACCAAGACAGACCACCTTCTGGTCCAGCAATCACACTCCTAGGTATTTACCCAAATAAGCTGAAAACTTATGTCCAAACAAAAACCTGCACATGTCAGCAGCTTTGTTCATAACTGTCAAAAACTGGAAGTAACCAAGATGTCCCTCACTAGGTAAATGGGTAAACAGACTGTGATACATCTGTACAAGGGAGTATTATTCGGTAATACAAAGAAATAGCCTACCAAGCCCTGAAAAGACACGGAAGAACCTTAAATGCATACTGCTAAGTGCAAGAAGTCAGTATGAAAAGGCTACGTGCTGCATGATTCTAACGGTAGCCCTCTAGAACAGGGAGAATTATGGAGACAGCAGTTGCCAGGAAGTTTGGAGATGGAAGGCAGAGAGGGGAGGGATAAACAGGTGGAACCAGAGGGGATTTTTAGGGCGGTGAAACTATACTGTAGGATACGGTAAAGGCCGCTACAAGACATTACGCATTTGCCAAACCCCACAGAACTGTACGACACCAAGAGTAAAGCCTAACGTAAAAGCCGTAGTTACTTATAACCTATCAATATTCGTTTGTCAGTTAGAACAAATGTACCACATTAATGCACGGTGCTAATAGGAGAAACTGGGGGAGAGAGGGGTATTTGGGAATTCTTTGTAGTATCTGCTTATTTTTTCTGTACGAATTTTCTAAATCTCTAAAAATTTCCTAAAACTGGCCAAGTAACCAAAGTCTACTATTTAGGGAGAAAAACACCATAAGCAAACACAAAGGGCAAACAAGTTAGGAGTAATATTCCAACACACATAATATAGAATTACCCTTAATCTAGAATGCTTAAAAACGATTGTGAAAGAAGAAACCTATCTGCAAATACTCACTGCAGCTGCACTCATGACGGACCTACGGACAACAAAGTCCTTCATACTGTGAACGGATGCTTCACCGACTGGGCCACCCAGGTGCCCTGCGTCAGTGTGGATTAATCTTAAATGTACTCTGCTAAATGAAGTCAGTCTCAAAGTTTACATAGGACACAACAGCATTCATGGGTCATTTTTAAAAAAGAAAGCCATGAGGGGAGGAGATGGTTCAGTGGCTCTTAGGAGTCACCAGTGCAGAGAAGATGAATGATCATTCCCTTTCAGGGAAGTCCGGGGAGTAATGGCATTGTTTCTATCTTGGTTGTGGTAGTGACTGCAGCACTCCATGAATTTGTCACAACTCACAGAACTGTACAAACAAAAAACGAATTTTACTGTACATTAATTAAAAATAAAATTTTTAAAAGTTAATACAGTAATAAACAATGGGTAATTTGAAAGCCAGCGTTAACCTCCATGGGTGACAGTAAAAGACAAGTAATAAATTATTTTGTATGCGTATATTCAAATTAAGGAGCGTACACCTCCGCTCCTGCAGGCCCCAGCTGGGCCCCTGGGCGCCACAATGTCACAGTTGCCCCAGAGAAGCCAGCAGACTGTGGCCCGGCCCAGCCAGAATCCCCAACACCTTACGAACAGAACAAATCTACGTGGTTACTAAAAATGCTGCAATAAAAAGATGTAATAAAATGTAAAGATATCAGACAATAATGAAGGAGGAAAGCCAGCTGTGAAACTGTGTGCACATTTATTGGAATTATAAAGGGACAATGTTTCCCAAAAGGGCAGATACAGCCCTTTTGAGTGAAATAATTCAACTTCTGGCGGTTTCAGAATGATGGATGAACTAGATGTTTCTGTCATATGAGATAGGAGGTGGCTTTTAATTTAATTTTAATTAAGATCTAATCTTAATTTAATTACAAGAATTCATTTAACCACTGCCTTGTTTGAAACTCAAAAGTGATCTTATCAATGTGATTTCTTAACAAAAGTGTTCATGAATTTCAGAAATAAAGAAAATTTCAAATTACACTAAATGTTAGTTTTTCATTAAGCATTTAATCTAGTGGGTATAATGGTAACCAATCAAATTCCTTGTTTGATGCTGAATTTTAAAATTTCAAATTCTGAATAGTTTCTTTATGTTACTCTTAGGTACAAGAGGGATCTTTAGTCTTACAAGACTTGAAAATTACTTAATATCTTTTGAACTAATATGTCTTATTTCTGTCAGATGGCATAATGAATATAATAAAATAAGACTCTTAAGGGCCCCTGGGTGGCTGAGTCAGTTAAGCATCCGACTCTTAATTTCGGCTCAGGTCATGATCTCATGGTTCGTGGGATCGAGCCCCACATCAGGCTCCGCGGTGACAGCATGGATCCTACTTGGGATTCTCTCTGGCCCCCACACCCCATTCTCCTCTCTCTCTCTCTCTCTCAAAATAAATACACTTTAAAAAAGAAAAACCTTTACATTAAGAGCACAAAAAGAGAGTAATTACTGCTTCAAGATACACTGGGATATCTCTTTCTATATAGAAACTCAGGACACTTATCTGCAACTCACAGGTACCAATCTAAAAGATAAGAACATACCACCCATTTCTTCTTTATGTGAAAGAAAAAAATCTAACTACTTTCAACTATGAACAGTAAACTGCAGATATATACCCAACTGGTGATTCATATAGTGCTGTAAAATTAAACAAAACATTTCATCAGAAGTTGCATATGCTCCTGTGGAAATATTTCAGTGAAGTTTAAAAAAATAAAACTAAGACTTTGATAAGAGACAAAGAAGGATACTACATATTAAAAAAGATATCAATCCAATAAGAGGATATAACAATTGTAAATAGCTATGCATCCAACACTGGAGCACCTAAATACGTCCAACTTGAGCTCAGGTCATGGTCTCATGGTTAACAAGTCTGAGGCCCGCATTGGGCTCTCTGCTAACAGCTCAGAGCCTGGAGCCTGCTTCAGATTCTGTGTCAACCTCTGTCTCTGCCCTTCCCCCACTCATGCTAGCTCTCTCTAAAATAAACAAAACGTTTTTTAAAAGTTAAACAAAAAAAGATGGAACAGAACAATCTTCTAAATAAACAAAGAAGGAAAGTAAAAGGTCTTGTGAGCAAATGATATAGAAGTTAGGCAAAAAGATCCAACACACCATCATGACTGGTGTCCTTAAAAAAGAAACCTATGTAATGGAACAGGACAAATACTGAATGAAAGTCATCATACACTAAACCTTTCCAAAATAAAAGACAACTTGAAATTATTATTTAAGGTCATACATGAAGGTTAACACCAAGATATATTCAGTACTGGCTCTTCAAAGAAAAACCTTTTGGCCATCCAAGTAAAAGACTGATTTTCTCCTAAGGAAAAAAAAGACAGCCTAAAACTCTGACAATGATGGTGCACATCCAAGTCTATGGAACTCAAGAAAATATAGGCAGGGGCTTTATATCCAGTCAAATCTTCAAATAAAATGAGTGTAATGGTCACAGTTATGAACCAAAAAGGACAAATAATATTGTTCCCACGAGCTCTTTCTGAGTTCTCTAGTAAAGAATGACCTTCAGACAACCAAAACCAAAAACAAAAACAAACCCTAAGAGAAGCTTTGGCATAAAGTCTGGTACTAAATTATTAAACATACTGAATTTGTAACTAACACTAAATGATGAGGTAACAGAGTTGTGGATGCAAACTATTATGTGCTTTTACACCATGTAGATATAGTACAACTAACAAAATGGAGGAGAGTTTGCCCACAAAAAAAAAAAAAAAAAAAAAAACCCCAACTACTGATAAACTGGACTACCTACATAAATCTTAAATGCATCATGCTAACTGAAAAGAAAAATCATACTCAAAGGGTTACATTTATAAGACATTATGGTTTCAAATAAAAATATATAAGTATAGAAAACAGATCAGTGATTGCCAAAAATTAAGGGTGGGAGGAAGATTTGATTATAAAGGGGTAGTAAGAAGGAATTTAGAGAGGTGAGGGAATAGCTCTGTATCTTGACTGCAGTGGTAGTTACATGATTTTATGCATTTGCCAAAACTCACAGAACCATACATCCCCTTCCCTCAAAGTGGATTTTACTGCATGTAAATCAGTAATAAATTTTTAAATGCCAAAAAACAACAACAAAAGATAGTAGGGGAGAGAGGGGAAGTGAAGAAGAGGTTACTAGCTGATTTCGTTATTGCTCACAAAAGAGACTATCTTAAAAAGGGGGGACTGTAAATATTAGTATAAAATTAACTTCTAAATGTAAAACTAAATAACCTTTCCCCCAAAAGAGAGCAATGAAAACAGACCACATCATGAAAAACAAAATTCAGAAGTGATAAAAATGTTTCAAGCTTCCTTTCACTCCTATCTCCAGCTAACCACTTCCCCTACCTAGAGGCAACTGCAGTCACCATTTATTTGTGTTATTTGTTCACAGTTTTCTAAGGCATATTCAGTTATACAGCTGACCCTGAACAACACGGGTTTGAACTGCATGGATCCACTTATACATGGATATTTTATATTACAGTACTGTGAATGTACTTTCTTTTCCTTATGGTTTTAATAACATTTCCTCTTCTGTAGCTTACTCTATTGTATGAATACAACATATAATAGAGATACAAAGTATGTGTTGATTAACTGTTTGTGTTATTGGTGACAATATCTGGTCAACAGTAGACTATTAGCAGTTAAGGTTCTGGGGAGTCAAAAGTTACAGTAGCAATACTTCTATCAGACAAAACAGACTTTAAAAAATGAAGACTGTGCAGGTTCTCGGGTGGGTCAGTCACCCAAAAATGAAAATAAAAAAATAAAACTAAGATTTTGATAAGAGACAAAGAAGGATACTACATATTAAAAAAGATACCAATCCAATAAGAGGATATAACAATTGTAAATAGCTATGCACCCAACAGTGGAGCACCTAAATACATAAAGCAAATGTTAACAGATACAGAAAGGGAGAAGCAGACAGTAATAGTCCACTTTAACACCCCACTTACACTAAAAGATCATCCAGACAGAAAATCAGTAAGAAAAGTGTCTTTGAATGACACACTGACTAGGATGGACTTAGATATATACAGAACATCCATCCAAACACAACAAAACACACATTCTTTTCAAGTACACATCAGACATTCTCCAGGATAGATCACATGGTAGGCCACAAAACAGTCTCTATAAATTTAAGAATACTGAAATCATATCATGCATCTCTTCTGACCACAGCAGTATAAAACTAGAAATCAATCACAAGAAAAACACTGGAAAGTACACAAACACATGGAGGCTAAATAACATGCTACTAAACCACCAACGGGTCAAGGAAGAAATCAAAGAAGCAAAACAAGAAATACATGGAGACACATGAAATAAAAATGGAAACCCAATAGACCAAAATCTCTGGGACACAGCAAGAGCAATTCAAAGAGGGAAATTTGTAGTGATACTGGCCTACCTTAAGAAACAAAAAAATCTCAAATAAACAATCTAACCTTACACCCAAAGGAACTAGAAACAGAACAAAGCCTGAAGTTAGTAGAAGAAAGGAAATAATAAAGATCAGAAGAGCAAAAATAAATGAAATACACACACACACACACACACACACACACACACACACACACACGAAAAGATCAAAGAAACCAAGAGCTGGTTCTCTGAAAAGAAAAATAGAATTGATAAACCTCTAAGTAGATTCATCAAGAAAAAGAGGAAGGAATAAAATAAAATCAGAAATGAAAGAGAAGTAACAACCAACACTACAGAAATATAAAGGATTATTAAGAGATTACTGCAAAAAAATAATAAGCCAACAAACTGGACAACCTATAAAAAAGAGAAATTCCTAGAAACATACAATCTTCCAAAACTGAATCAGGAAGAAACAGAAAATCTGAACAGACTAGTTACTGGTAACAAAATTAAATCAGTAATCAAAGAACCCTCAGCAAACAAAAGTCCAAGACCAGATGGATTCATAGATGAATTCTACAAAACATTTAAAGAATTGGTACCTATTTTCCTCAAACTATTCTAAAACTTAGAAGAAGAAGGAAAGCTTACAAATGCATTCTACAAGGCCAGCATTACCCTGATGTCAAAGACCAGACAAAGATACTACCAAAAAAAAAAAGAAAACTATAGGCCAATATCCCTGATGAACACAGATACAAATTTCCTCAACAAAATATCAGCAAGCCACATTCAGCAATACATTAAAGGGATCATTCACCATGATGATCAATGGGATTTATTCCAGGAATGCAACAAAGATGGCTCAATATACACAAACCAATCAACGTGATAACACCACATTAATAAGAGAAAGAATACAAATCATATGGTCCTCTCAATAGAAGCAGAAAAAGCACCTGACATAATTCAACATTTGTTTATGGTAAGAAATGTCAAGAAAGTGAGTTTAGAGGGAGGATATATTAACATAATAAAGACCATATATAAAAAACCCAGAGCTAACATCATATTCAATGGTGAAAAACCAAGTACTTTTCTTTAAGATATCCACTCTGGCCATGTTTATTCAACTAGTCCTAGAAGAGAAGACCTGGTCAAAGCAATCACAGACACACAGACAGACAGACAGACCTGGTCAAAGCAATCACAGACACACAGACAGACCGACAGACACACACACACACACACACTAAATGGCATCCAAATTAGCAAGAAAGAAGTTATACTGTCACTATTTGCAGATGACATGATACTAATACATAGAAAAATCCTAAAAACTCCACCAAGAATTGAGTAAAGTTGAAAGATACAAAATTAACACAGAGAAATTGGTTATTTCTATAAAGTAATAAAAAAGTAAAATAAGAAACAATTCCAAGTGTATCAAAAAATAAAATATCTAGGAATAAACTTAACCAAGGAAGTGAAAGACCTGTGCTCTTGAAAACTATAAAACATTGGTGAAAGAACTGAAAATGATACAAACAAATGGAAAGACAGCTCATGCTCATAGATTGGAAGAATTAATATTGTTAAAATGTCCATACTACCCTAAGCAATCTACAGATTCAGTGTAATCTCTATCGAAATACCAACAGCTTTTTTCACAGAAATTATACAAGCACTATAATTTGTATGGAACTACAAAAGACCCTGAGTAGTCAAAGCAATCATGAGAAAGAAGAACAAACCTAGAGGTATGATAATCCCAGATTTCAAGATATACTACAAAAAACAGTAATCAGGGGCATCTGGGTGGCTCAGGTCATGATCTCAGAGTTTGTGAGTTCGAGCACCATGTCGGGCTCTGTGCTGACAGCTCAGAGCCTGGAGCCTGCTTCGGACTCTGTGTCTCATTCTTTCTCTGTCCCTCCCCAACTTGTGCTCTGTCTCTCTCTCTCTCAGAAATAAATGTAAAAAAAATTTTTTTTTAATTAATAAAAAAAAGATAGTAATCAAAACAGTATGGTGGCACAAAAATAGACACACAGATGATGAAATAGAATAGAGGTTCAGAAATACACTCATGTTTTTGTGGTCAATTAATCTATGACAAGGGAGGCAAGAATATACAATGGGAAAAACAGTTTCTCCATTAAATGGTGCTGGGACAACTGGACAGAGACATGCGAGAGAATGAAAGTGGACCACTTTCTCATACCAAAAAGAAAAATAAATTCAATATGGATTAAGACCTAAATGCAAGACTTGAAACCATAAAACTCCTAGAAGAAAAGATAGGGAAGAATCTCTGGCATTGGCCTTATTAGCAACATTTTCTAGACAGGTATCCTCAGACAAGAGAAACAAAAGCAAAAGTAAACTGTTGGGACTACACTAAAATTAAAAGGCTTTTGCATAGTAAAGAAAACCACCAAAAGAACGAAAGGGCAATCTACTGAATGGGAGAAGTTATCTGTATATAACGTATCTGATAAGGGGTTAATATTCAAAAAATATATATGTAAGGAATGTGTACAGAATGGGGCAGGAATAATAATCCAATTAAAAACTGGGCAGAGGACCTAAATAGCTATTTTTCCAAAGAAGACCTACAGATGTCCCAACAAACACAAGAAAAGATGCTCAACATCACTCATCATCAGGGAAAAGAACACCAAAACCACAATGAGGTATCATTTTACATCTGTCTGAATGGCTAAAAGCAAAAAGACAACAGATGCTGCTGAGGATGCAGACAAAAGGGAACCCGCATATACCTCTGCTGGGAATGCAACTGGTATAGCCACTGTGGAAAACAGTATGGAGGTTCCTTAAAAAATTAAAAACAGAAATACCATGTGATTCAATAATCCCAGTTATGAATGGATATTTACCAAAGAAAACAAAAACACTAATTCAAAAAGATGCATGCACCCATATGTTAATTGCAGCATTATTTACAACGACCAGGATATCGAAGCAACCTAAATGTCCGCCAGCAGATGAATGGATAAAGAAAACAGGATACACACATACAGAATGGATACACACATGGACTACTACTCAGCCATTAAGAAAAATGAGATCTTGCCATTTGCCAGCATGGATGAACCTAGCAGGTATCGTGCTAAGTGAAATAAGCCAAAGACAAACACCACTTCATTTATATGTAGGATCTAAAAAAAAAAAAAACAAAACAAGCAAATGAACAAACAAAAAGCAGAAACAGACCCATAAATTGAGAGGAAAAACTGATGGGTGCCGGAGGGCAGACGGGTGGCATGATGGGCAAAATGAGCAAGAGGACTGGGAGATACAAGCTTCCAGTTATATGACTGAGTCACGGGAATGAAAGGTACAAAATAGGGAATCCAGTCAATAATGCCGCAAGAGCACTGCGGGGTGTAAGATGGTAGCTAGGCTTGTGGGGGGCACAGCCAAAGGTCCGGGGCCGTACGCCTGACGCTAACGTAACACTGCGGGTCAACAGTGTTGAAAAAAAAGACCAGCCCTCTCCAAATTTATACAACATTCCGGGCAAAAAGTAACTTTTGATCAGGTAAAAAACAAAACAAAAAAATCCCAAAATTACATATTTTCAACTGCACGGAGAGTCAGCAGCCCTTGCACCCTGTACTGTTCAAGGGCCAAATGTATTTTCAAAAAAAATAATGGAAAGATAAACCAGCAGCTAAAAAATGATTACCTGCGGACTGGGGAAGATGCCCCAGGTGATATGACACTTCTGTAAGGCACCTTCTTGTACAGTTTTAATTTTGGAATGAGGCAAATGTTTAAAGGTTTTACAGAATTACAGAAAACAAAAAGAAAAAAGAAAGAAACCCCTTGAAACCGAAGAAATTTAAATAAATGAAGCCAATAATATGTCAAGAGAGTTGTAGTAACACAGTGAAAAGAATTACTTCACGGGACTTTAGAGCACAGTATCTTGAGTATCTATCCCTAATAGGACATATTCGAAACACAATACAAAACTATAAAGACATCATATGATAACCAATATTCTTTTGAGTAATGATACTGGTATTTTAATTTAGAAATATATAGCTATGGGGGCGCCTGGGTGGCTCTGTCAGTTAAGCGTCCGACTTCGGCTCAGGTCATGATCTCAGGGTTTGCTAAGTTCAAGCTCCGCACCAGGCTCTGTGCGGACAGCTCAGAGCCTGGATCCTGCTTCGGATTCTGTGTCTCCCTCTCTCTCTGCCCCTCCTCGGCCCGCACTCTGTCTCTCTCAAAAAATAAATATTAAAAAATATATATATAGCTATGCTGCAGTACAAAACAAATGAAAAATTACGTCAATAACCTAGAAAGTGAAGACTTTCAGATTAAGAAAAAAAAAAGATACAAGTGTAAAATTAGAGAATTCAAGTAAAACTGATCTGAGAACTGCAACTTACTTTGAAATGCACTAAATAAGAGAGACTGAGGGCTAGACAGATCTGTGAGGAAGCAAATGCAGCCAAGTCCTAACCCTAAGACCTAGGTGCCGTGTACATGGGTATTCACTGAACTCTTCTGTGTGTCTGAAAACGTCGGAGAGGAAAACTGCTCAAAACGCGTGCTGTCTACATCACCAACACGGAAACACTGGGATGAGGCTCAACGTTAAACCAGCCCACGCTTCCATCCGAGAACAAGGGCTGCTCCGCCATCGCTTCAAAGGCTTCTACCGCTCCTGCTCCTCAACAACCCGCCCCGACTCCAGGGCGTCCAGGAAGAGTCAAAGGGTCCAAGACCAACAGACCGCTTTCTCATTCTGACATTCGTTTAATTTCACCTAAATGATTCTAGCAGTCGGCGAACAGCAAGCACTCTGAGATCAGCATAAACAAACTGGTTTTCTCGTTCTGAAAAAGTGAAGTAGGACCTCAGGTAATATATTCATTACGACAAAGCTATGCAACCTTACAGTTACATTGAAAGATTACGGGTATTTTTAAGACATTATTAAAGAGAGGTTTTCTCTCTGAATTTTTCATTAAACTCATTCTAAAGTGAACATGTAAGTAGTGGGATACACAAAAATAATATATTTTATTATACAAATACATCTTAAGTCTTTTTTCTTTTTTTTTAGAGTAATGTTAAAATTTGTTTGAATAGAGGGAAAAAAAAGTCCTGGAAAGCTCACCACAAAATGTCAACTGCACTTTAGTATGTATGGGTGGTAGGACTGCAAATCTTTTAAAAATAGTTATGCTGCTTTTTTCTACTTCACAGGATTGGCTTGATTGACTTCTTTTACATTAAGAATGTGTTACCTTTTGCTTCAAAAAAAAAAAAACTCTTGAAAAATTCATATGCATTTGCTGGGATGGAGTAGGGGGTAAGGATGATCTGAGATTCATTACACTGAAGAAAACCAACTCAAGAATAATTTGAGATGGGGGCGCGTGGGTGGCTGAGTCGGTTAAGCGGCTGACTTCGGCTCAAGTCAAGATCTCATGGTTCGTGGGTTTGGGCCCCGTGTCGGGCTCTGTGCTGACAGCAGCCTGCTTCAGGTTCTGTGTCTCCCTCTCTCTCTGCCCCTCCCCTGCTCGCACTCTGTCCCTCTTTCTCTCAAACCAAAAAAAAGAAAAAAAAAAAAAGAAGAATTTGAGAAACGCAATGGGTGCAGTATCTCCATGTCACACTTCCCATATCCCCCGGGGCCTTTGTTAAAAAGGACCTCACCACCACAAATACAGCTCCCAAAAGCTCTGGTCTTTTCATAAAGCAGGTAAAAGTAGCAACCAAATCACACCATCAATTCCCAATACGTACCTACCCTACCCAAGGCAGAGCTGGGGGGATACAGATGAAAAGACATTGCGTCCCTATCTACCTCCACTCGGTCCACACACTCCTCCGGCACCGACTTTGGGCCCAGCACTGCTCTAAATGTGGTGGATACAGGAGTGAGCGGGACAGACCCCGAATCCCTCTGCTTTCTCTTTACGTAAGCTGTCCTTCACTGCGACATCCAACCGAGCATCTGCAGCGGTCCCAGCTCAGGGACCTGCCACGCGTCTGTCTGCTGAAACCTCACTAAAGACGGCAATATATACGTCTCTCCATTTTGTCGGAGCTTATCAGCTCCTCACTGATTCCATTTCTTCATTACTCAGCCTGAACTCAAACTGGCTATTTATTTTGTATAATTAATTATTTATTTAAGGTAGGCTCCACGCCCAACATAGGGCCTGAACTCACAACCCTGAGGTCAAGAGTCACATGCTCCAAGTGAGCCAGTCAGGTACCCCTAAAACTGGCCATTTAATTACTCCCTCACCAGTAAACCCAGTCTACTGTAAATATTCTTCCAATTCCCAACCTGCATCAATCATACAATTCAACTTTCCTCCCTAATCTGCTAAGTACATAGAGAAAAAATGGTATTGAGTATGTAAACTGCTTCACAACAAATTCCTGGTTTTATTATTTTTTAAATTTTTTTAATGTTTATTTTTGAGAGCGAGCGAGCGAGCGCACAAGTAGGGGAGGGGCAGAGAGACGGAGACACAGAATCCAAAGCAGGCTCTAGGCTCTGAGCTGTCAGAGCCCAACCAACACAGGGCTCGAACCCACAGAACCGTGAGATCATGACCTGAGCCAAAGTCAGATGCTTAATTGATGGAGCAACCCAGGCGCCCCACAAATTCCTGGTTTTACATCTCAGAGTTCCTCAATACTTTTACTTCTCTGATCACAGACTATCTACTGATAAGTATGGGGGCGGGGAGGGCAGCAGAGAGCAAGCTGCGAAACAGACAAAGTCTGTGCTCTCATGGAGCGGACACTCTCATGGGGAAGACAGACCTTAAACAATTATGAATATGACAAAGTGCTAGGAAGGGGCAGCACACAGTCCCAGGCAGAAGCCTGACCTAGTGGGGAGGAAGAAACACTGTCAAGAAAGGCTTCCCTAAGCAGAGATATATACATTCTAATCAATTCCAAATTCCATCCTGTATTCCTAATTTATTTAAAATCCCAATTCCACCCACTAAGCAAAGGAACTCACTCCCTCAATCCTTTTTCGGACACAGCAGTGACCCTTCTCATGAACTGATTCATACGACTAAGTTTCTCGCGCCTACAAGGAAGCTGGACTCCTCTTTCTGGAAAGTAACTTGGCCACTGTGTCATACGCCTCAAAAATGTGTGTATCTTTTCCTTTGATCCAATAATTCTACTTTAAGAAATCTTTCCCAAGGAAACAGGCAGATTTCATGTGTAAAAATTATTTATAATAGTGAAAGGAGTTAAATAAGAGGAGGACAGCTGTGGATGTGCCTTAATATAGGTACGATAAACTATGTTGCCGCCAAAAAGTAAAGGAACCAGAAAAAAGATGTCCGGGGTTTTTAATCTTATAGGAAAATGAGTATAACTGTGTAAGAAATATGTAATAATAAATACGAATAAGGAAATCAATAATAAGACAGGTATAAAAATCAGTAAGTAGAGAATAATCATATTTAAAATATAAAAGAGTATGATCTAAAAAACTAGAAGGAAACAAGTTGGATGATTAATAGCGATTATACGAGATAATAATTTTCTTCCTCATTTTTCTTCTGTACTCTCTGAATTTTTCAGTTAGCAGCATATGATTTTGCTGAATGGACAGAGGATGGGTTCCCACAACAGCAGCCCGGCTCTACAGCCTACAGGCTCCACGGTCTCCATCCTGCACCCCCAGAACTGACGGACTGCACCCGCTTCTGTCCCGACTTCAAGGAAACTGCTAGACACAAACGGTGGCCACTTCAGCTCTCCGGAGGTTTTATTCACTTTCTTGGCTGCTGGCACAATACGGTCTCCCATCTCCCTTCTCTCTTACCATTCCTTCTTAGAACCTTCAACTAGATCTCTGTCCTCCAATTTTTACAGCCAATAAACACAGCGTTCCAAGTGTCCATCCTCAGCTTTTCTTTACGCTACATACGTACGTGGGTGATCATGTCGGTCCCTAAGGCTTTAACAACTCACATCCTGGACTCCAAAATCCACCTATAGCTCTGCTCTCTTTCAGAAAACCCCACAGCTTTATTAGTAATCAATCATCTGGCTGTCCCACTGCAGTTCAAACACTGTTCCCGTCATCTGCAACTTCAAAGCTCAACCTCCTTCCAGTACTTATTTTGTTTAGTCTCCAGAAACCTGGAAGGTGTCCTCAATTCCTTCTCTCTCAAAACCCACCCTTGCCATCCCCTCCCCCCAATTAAGGTTGTTTTTGTTTCTTCCATGTTCTCATGTTCTAATAGCTGACCACGTCTAGGTGCTCACCAACTCCCTTACACAGATTAAGCCCGCAAGTCAAAATCATAATAGGGCAAATGGTCTTCTCCATGTCAGTTTCAGATCTACTTTCTGTATTACCACCAGAGTGACCTCTGTAAAATGCAAATCTAAGCATTTATCGTTCCCTTGCTTACAACTAGCACCTGAAAGAGGAAGGGCAATGCACATTAGCATCAGAAGTCCCTTCCTGGTCATCTCTGCACAGGATCTTCCCACAAAACTTTGTTCTGCTCCTTCCCCGCCAGCGGCAGCAGCATCAAGCATGTGCACCAGGCACTCTTGTAAGTGTTTTCAGTGAACTACTAATCCCATGAGGCTGGCACTATGATTTCCATTTTACAGCCGAGGAACCAGAGTTCCCCCCAAAAGCACACGTGGCAGACCCACTGTTCAAATCTCCACCTGTCCAATCCAAAGGACACATTTCTGGGCAAAAGTAACTAATCAGTTTCTATAACAGCTATTCATCTTTTTTTTTTTTAAATGTTATTTATCTTTTTGAGAGAACGTAGGGGAAGGGCAGAGACAGAGGGGGACAGAGGATCTGAAGCAGGCTGGGCGCTGACAACAGAAAACCGGAGCACGGCTCAAACTCACGCACCATGAGATTGTGACCTGAGCTGAAGTCAGACACTCAACCGACTGAGTCCCCCCAGGCGCCCCATAAAATAGCTATGTGTTTAAAAGCTCTGCTCACAGACTCTCTCTGGGAGGGGGAATCTCCAGGAAATCAGTCTAAGGAGGGCAAATGAGGGCTAAAGGACAGGGAAGTGAGAGGCTCAGATTTAACTCTCCTTTTCCATAATTATAAGCAAGGCCTCCAGGGGGGCTCCCCGCCCTATCTTCCGATAGAGTTGCTCACTTCCTCCATCATGCTTCTCCTCCAGTTTGTTCACGTACCTGTTACCACATGTGTTTTATACTATATTTAACAACTGATGGACCTGTCCACGTCCCTTCTTACCTGAGAACTTCTGGAGGGCAGGGACCCTGTCCGTCTTCATAACCCCAAGGTTCCTAGCACATAATAGGTACCCCCCCCCAAATTAAACCACTGCCTCTTCCTCTGTTTTTTTTAATGTTTATTTTTGAGAGAGTGTGTGAACGGGGGACATGGGAGGGGCAGAGAGAGACGGGGACAGAGGATCCAAAGCAGACTCCACCCTGACAGCCGTAAGCCCAACATGGGGCTCGAACTCATGAACTGTGAGATCATGACCTGAACTGAAGTCGGACGCTCAACTATCTGAGCCACTCAGGCGCCCCTCTCTATTGCTTTTTTAAATCTCTATCACAATCCATGCCTAGGCACCAGCCTCATACCCGAACTCCTACGCGGAGGCATCCTTCATTTTGCCACCACACACCACATCCAACACACCCCCACCCCAGTCAGCACCGCCCTTCTGAAACAGGGATCAGTATCACGGCTCCCTAGCACCTTCCACCTCAGAACTACCACCAGTGCTCTTCAGAATCTGTTTCCATTCTTACTTCTGGGAACTCTTCACTATAATAATCCCTTAGGTCTCCAACAATATGGAGCCACATACCTTGGCCAAAGACAGCGCACAGTTCCACTCCTCCCAGGCGACCGGTCCCGCCCGGTCACAGTCTGGAGTATTTTTCCTCAAAGGAGCGTCTCAAATTCTTACTCATTTTGTAATAGCCTATCGACAATACCTTCCTTTATAAGTCTGCTTCCTTGAGCTGGAATTAATTACTCTCTCCTCAGTTCTCCCATATAATCCCTTGTTCTTAACGTGACTAGTATATCTTAATTTTGAGGGATTTGTATAGGTCTCCTGCTTACCCCACCCCACTGTCTTCTCCAACGCATTTGCTATTCTTGGAGGGCAAGGACGCACATTTAGTTCATTCAATGTCGTCTAGAAACTATGGCCAAGATGGGGATAAAAAAAATAATTGTGTGTTTATATCCAGCTGCTGACAATGCCTGACACATCACATGTCACATGTGTTCAAACATCACACATGTGCAATATATATTTGCTAAGTTAATAAATACGTTGCTTACTTGATGCTTTACTTTTTCCATCTGTGTTTCCATTTGCTGCTTATCACCCATTGAAACCAGAAGGAAAGACCTTTTTAAAGCCTTTTAAAACTAAACAGGAAAAGAGGACTTTCTTTTCCACACTCTCAAGAAATAATCCAGAAAGTCAGCAAGCATAGAAGGAACACTCTATGGACTGCACTTTGTTATTAGCAGAAGAATTTAGGAAGAGAACAGAGGCCGGATTACCTGCTGGTTTCTCTTGCATTACTGGCAGAATGGCCTCAATATTTCGCTTGAAAAGCTAAAAAATACCATATTCCTAATAAATTATAATTCAAATAAATAGTTTATCACCTCTCACACTTAAAATTGACTGAATCAGGGGCGCCTGGGTGGCTCAGTCGGTTGAAGCGTCCGGCTTCAGCTCAGGTCATGATCTTGTGGTCAGTGAGTTCAAGCCCCACGTCGGGCTCTGTGCTGACAGCCAGCTCAGAGCCTGGAGCCTGTTTCAGATTCTGTGTCTCCCTCTCTCTCTGACCCTCCCCTGCTCACGCTGTCTCTCTCTCAGAAATAAATAAAAAACATTAAAAAAAGTTGACTGAATCTTCACTGCCTATATTAGTACGGATAATTTAAAACTTGAATGAAATTCCTGTATTGAAAGTACATTCATGAGACACAGCTTTGAAAAATTAATCTTGATAGTCAACAATCATTAACGAGAACACAACATAAATATATGGCCTTAGATATCTTTAAAGTTTATTTAAATATATTTATTAAAGTTATATAACTCCTAAAAAAGAGTTATGCAAGTAAGGCGACAGGTGATTTAACCTTTTGTTATAAAAAGTATTCAAAATCTTTTTTGTTTTTTCCAAAATTTATTTTTAAATTAATTACAAAACTTAGGCTCTTGTGTCCCAATAAATAAGCTTATTTTCCTGAACATATGCAAAATGTTTAAATGAAAATCTAAGGCAAACACCAAAATATATTATTTCTTTCACTCAATAAAAGGCTTCCTTCAAGCCTTATTCCTTAGGCAATAAAATACAAGTAACAATTATCATAGCCGTATTCCTAATTTTCCAAAGCAGACCCAGAAATAATGCGTAACACAAATTAAGAGGTAACTCATACTCAACTCATGCTATGTCATGAGGAAACTTGCTACATTCATCAATTTATCTTAAGACAAAGTCTTGTATCTAAATATTTATTTACCTGCTCTAATCCTGGATAAACACACTGTTTAAAAGACAATTAAATTTCAAATTAAGCATAACCAAATCTCAGATTAGCACACAGCACTGCAAATGAAAAGTAACAGCTGCTCTTTCTGGTCCATTCTTTATAAAGATGTTGGGATTTTAGGAATTTTTAGTTCTCTGGAAGCAGTTAAATACATCTCCAGAAAGACATTACTTGCCAAAATTAGCAACATGACTTGCTTTTCTTCCATAAATGAATCATGCTTCCCTTCCGAAAACATGGAGTTAGACCTAGAACTTTGTTCAAAAAGCATGCCAGAAAGATAAGTAACATCTGCCCAAAGAAAACAACAGATTTCTCCAAGAACAGGAGATAAGTACTGTTTCTCACTCATTCATATGAATGCTAGCTGTGGATGAAGTACTAGAGTTACAGACACATTAAAATAGTCCCTTAGCCTTGATTCTGCAGTTTGTATCACCAGTAGGCAGACAAGGGGAAAACAGTATAGATATTATAATTACAGTCTGGCCAAAATGTAAATGAAGATTATTAAAGGCATAATCCTATTTGGGGGAGAAGAAAGTACCACGAAAAAGGAATCTTTAAACTAGGGTTGAAGAGTAATTAGTTAAGCTGGGCAAAGGGTAAAGGGACAAGAGAAGGTGAAAGTAAGAAGGAAGGAAAGAGGGCGCCTGGGTGGCTCAGTCGGTTAAGCGTCCGACTTCGGCTCAGGTCATGATCTCACGGTTGGTGGGTTCAAGCCCCACATCGGGCTCTGTGCTGACAGCTCAGAGCGTGGAGCCTGCTTCAGATTCTGTGTCTCCCTCTCTCTCTGTCCTTTCCCGCTCAAACTCTCTCTCTTTCAAAAATAAATAAATATTTTTTAAAAAAAAGGCAGGAAAGAGTCTGCAGACAGAACAGGAAATCCGTGGCTAGCACGTACAGTGAACTGTGGTACTACGCTAACTACCCAATGCATTTTTCAAAGATGCTGATTCTGATTAAAGACAGATCCTTGTTGGGGCGCCCAGGTGGTTCAGTCGGTTAAGCGCCTGGCTTTGGCTCAGGTCATGATCTCGCGGTTTGTGAGTGCAAGCCCCACGTAGGGTTCTGTGCTGACAGCATAGAGCCGCTTCAGATCCTCTGTCCCCCTCTCTCTGCCTCTCCTCCCCATTCACACTCCTTTCTCTCAAAAATACACCAATATTAAAAAAAAAAAAACAGCCCTCTGTGGGCTCATTTTCTGTTGATTCCACTGTGTTCAGCATCCCACTTTCCCCACGCGTCTGCCCACACTGCAGTGGAAACGGAGAGTCACCGCTTGCCCAGGTAGCCTTCCAGCGCGTGGCAGAGACGTGGGGCAGAAGGACCCTGAAGTTAACTGGCGCGAATGACAAAGTGAAAACTGCCCAACAAAACTTTCCACTCAATTCAGGATTTTTAAGTATATTTGAAAGCCATTTCTTAACCGCTTCCACGGTGGCTGACAAATGATTTAAAAATCAAAATAAAGGAATTCTGGAGTTTGTTAAAGCGGGGGACAGATGAGAATTCAAGATTCTTTACCATCATTAGCCATCAGGGAAGTGTAAATGAAAACCACGACAAGAATCTACCAGATACCTACTGCAATGGCTACAAATCTGAAATTAAAAAACCCCTGACAACACCAAGTGCTCCGAGGGGCAAGGCACCAGCGACTTTCACAAACTGCTGGTGGGAATGCAAACTAGCACAGCCGCTTTGCACAAACAACTTGGCAGTTTCTTATAAAGTTAGAAATGCACCTAACACAGGATCCAGCAATCTCACTCCTACATATTTACCCAAATGAAATGAAAACTCAGGTTTACGCAAAAGCCTGCACATAAGTGTTGACAGTGGCTATATCCCTGATTGCTAAAACCGGCAACGACCCAGATGCCCTTCCACTGAAAAGTGGGTAAGCAAACTGTGGCTGGCTCAGCCACACACTCGGCAAGGGAAGGACTGATGTACCAGTATAGGCAACAGGGACGAATCTCAAATGTCTTATACGAAGTGAGGGCTGCCAGAATCAGAAGGCTACGTACGATGATTCCATGCCTATGCCATTCTAGAAAGAGCTAAACTAGAGAGACAGATGACCAACCAGTGATTGCCAGGGGGCTGGAGATGGGGAAGAACTGTCTACAAGGGTATGAAGGAATTGGGGTGGGGCTGGGGGATGGAACAGTTGCTTCACTCATCCTTGAACCATGGCGGTGCTAGGACACCGACCTCCCACTCCCCCACCCCCCTGCTGCCACACAGCTGAAAATCCTGTATCACTTTTGACGTCCCCAAAACTTAATTATTAAAAGCCTGCTGTTGCCTGAAAGCCTTACCAAGGACATAAACAGTTAACAAATATCTCGTATGCTGTATGTATGATATGCTATATTCTTATAATAAAGTAAACTAGAGAAAAGAAAATGTTATTAAGAAAATCATAAGAGGGGGAAAAAAAAGAAAAAGGAAAATCACAAGAGGGCACCTGAGTGGCTCAGTGGAGTAAATGTCTGACTTTGGCTCAGGTCATGATCTCACGGTTTGTGAGTTCGAGCCCTGCATCGGGCTCCACACTAGTGGCACGCAGCCTGCTTGGGATTTTCTCTCTTTTCCCTCTGCCCCTCCCCAGCTCATGCTTTCTCTGTCTCTCAAATAAACACACCTGAGAGAGAGGGAGGGAGGGAGAGGGAGAGGGAGAGGGAGGGAGACAGAGACACAGAGAGACAGGGAGGGAGAGAGAGAGAAAGCAAGCAAGCCCGAAGAGAAAGTGCACTTACAGTACTGTTCTGCAGTTATAAAAACTCTCTGCACATAAAGTACACCGTGTGGGTCAAACCTGTGTCATTCAAAGGCCACTTGTATACTGACTGTGGTGGTGGGTACATGACTATTCACATCTGTCAAAACTATAGGTCCGCACACTACAAATGATCAATTTTACTACATGTAAAAATCACCTAATTTTAAAAAGTAAAGAAAAAAAATTGAATGAGGGGTCCTGGCAACAGAGAGATGAGACTGAAAAATTACAAAGGAGTCAGTCACATCACGAAGGACCCTGCTAAGAAGTTTCAGATTTTGTTCTCAAAGCAACAGGTGCACCAAACAATCTCTCGAAGGGGACAGGCACAATCGTGCCTGAAAGAACACTGCCAACAGTCACCACCTGAAGTAAGATGGATGAACCAACCACCTCGGTAATTTAGGGGACAAATGAGCAAAGCCGACTTAAGGGAGAGGCCACAGAGATGGACAGAGTAAGTGAAAGACTGGAAGCTCTCAAGTTTCCAGCACTAGTGAAACCTCTGACCAAGCGACCCTGGAATGCGTGTGGGACCCTCAGATGCAAACACCGGGTCAGATGTATGGGTCTGGGGCTCAAGGGAAAAACACGAGGTGCAGTTTAGAGTTGAGATGCATCAGGGCACCTGCAGCCATGAAAATATATGGTCAAGATCACACAAAGACAGACTATGGAGAGTAAAAAGGTAAAGAGAACCCTGGGAATCATCGTGAGCGACACCAGCATTAATGAGGTTGATGGTATAATTTAAGTAAAAAAAAGAACTGGCTTATTGAGTATGCAGCAGCAGAGTAAAAAATGATTATAACCCTGTGCTTATTTCAGTCTGGGGTCTCTCACCCACTCTATGCTTGGCTTCTCTGATTTTATCTTTGTCTTGATCAACCTGGGAAAACTAGGGGGTTAAATAAGAAGTTACCACTGAATTCCAAGGTTTCACTTTCCATATTGCTGATGGTAAAAATGTTCCACAAATACAGAGGGATAATCTATTAAATAGACTTGTCAGTTAAACACAGAAGAAGCGCTAAGAGAGGTTAAAGGATTCACTTCAAATACAGGTCAACTTACTCAATAACTCAACTGAGTCAACTCACCCAGTAAGTTTATCTTGGTAGTTGGACAAACGACTCTGGATGCCTTAAAGGCTCTCTGGGCCCCTCCCCCACTCGTGCTTTTTCTCTCTCAAAATAAATAAATACACTTAAAAAAAAACTGGGGAGTGCCTGGGTGGCTAAATAAGTTTAGAGTCTGACGTGGCACAAGTCACGATCTTGTAGTTTGTGAGTTCAAGTCCCGCATTGGGCTCTGTGCTGACAGCTCAGAGCCTGGAGCCTGCTTGGGATTCTGTGTTTCCCTCTCTCTGCCCCTCCCCTGGCTTGTGCTCTCTGTCTCTCTCTCAAAAATAAATAAACATTAAAAAAAAAAATTTTTTTTAAAGGGACCTCTGGTACCACAATGAAGTTATCAGAAAGTACCAGAGGATAGGTCCAATGATTCAAGGTAATTAGTTCTTAACTAGAGATACTCACCAGAATTCCCTGCGAAGCTTTCTCAGAATGCCCATCTTGCCTAGGCCCTGCTTCTGAGAAGAGTGACTGAGGAACTTTTAGGATAAGGTCCAAACTACTAGTTTCAATAGTCCCGTTAAGTGATTCTGAGGTGTGTATACACAATACACACACACCACAGTTGAAAAGCAGTGCGATAAAAGCTGGCCCCAGAATCAGGATAAGGCCCAAACTACTATGTTTCAATAGTCCCGTTAAGTGATTCTGAGGTGTGTATACACAATACACACACACCACAGTTGAAAAGCAGTGCGATAAAAGCTGGCCCCAGAATCAGGATAAGGCCCAAACTACTATGTTTCAATAGTCCCGTTAAGTGATTCTGAGGTGTGTATACACAATACACACACACCACAGTTGAAAAGCAGTGCGATAAAAGCTGGCCCCAGAATCTACAGGGAGCTCTCATCTGGAAGCCACTACACCTCATCTTAATCCCTGCCAATCACCTCCAGCTGAGAACATGGGAACATACACTTCCCTGATCTAAGCCCAAAAGTTAAAGTCCTAACCCCCATAAAATACCTATGAATCACCATTTGGCCCTGGTTAACTAGCTCTGAGAAGAGTTAAATTCTCAGCAGAATTCAGACAAAGGCAGTGTAAGACAAGGCATGGAAAATGAGTCACTGTCTCTCTGTTGTTTAATTCCAATTCTCCAACTTAATGACAAACCCACCAGAGAAACTCTCGTACTTTACCAACTCAGGTATTAGCTTCAACCAGTATTTACGTAGAACTAGAGCTACATCCAACCTGCTACAGCAGAGCCTTCCGGTCCTACTTCACCAATTGCCAAAACTTCCAAGATTCCTGTTTTCCAATTACATCATAATTACAATAAATCAAGACAAAAATAATTATGCAAGAACGGCAATCTGTCCCACCAAAATTTACACTTACCCATCTCTTCCCTTACTGACAATTTTTACTTCAAAATAATAAATCCCACAGGCTGCTGGTATCGGATGCGTGGCACGAACGGACGCTGCGTCTTTGGGGGTTTTACCGTGACCTGCATATGACACAGGGAAGGGAAAAAAATCAAATGAGATATTCAACAAAAATTTTAAGCAATTCAGCAAACATACAGTTTTTAGAACGATATATACATTTTTGTTCCCATCAGTACATATAAAGGCTTAATGAAACATTTATTATCACAAATCAGTATGCAAAACAGCCCAAGTTAGCCATGGGACTTTTCACACTATTACTAGATTTAATACACTTTAAGAATCTGAACACATTGAACCTACCAAACTAAATATTTTATGGTAGACTATATTTTTAAGAGAAAAAAAAGGCTGCATTTGAAAAAGATGAAATTTTATTAGATCCAAATTGCATATAATTTATACTACTGCCACTCTTTGGTCAAATGGTCTATTTTTTAAACCAGAAGCATCTATATCATAGAGTATTATTATTATTTATTTATATTTTTTAAATGTTTCTTTCTGAGAGACAGAGAGAGAGAGAGAGAGAGAGAGAGCATGAGCAGGAGAGGGGCAGAGAGAGAGGGAGACACAGAATCAGAAGCAGGCTCCAGCTTCTGATTCTGACAGCTCAGAGCCCGACACGGGGCTCAAACTCACAGACTGCAAGATCGTGACCTGGGCTGAAGCCAGACACTTAACCAACTGAGCTACCCAGGCACCCCTCATAGAGTATTATTTTTCAGTGAAATTTTATATAATTAGACTGAACTGGCAAAGTAGCTTTCTTATTTTAAGAATTTACAAGTTTGGGGCACCTGGGTGGCTCTCCTGATTTCGGCTCAGGTCATGATCTCATGGTTCATGAGATTGAGCCCAGTGTGGGGCTCCACAGTGAGCATATAGTGTTCTTGGGATTTTCTCTCTGTCCACTTCATGTGTGCGCACACGCGTTCTCTCTCTCTCTCTCTCCTTCTCTCTACATAAACATTAAAAAAAAAAAAAGAATTTACAGGTTTGTTCTTTGACATACTCTTATCATTAATTCTATACAAAGACTGATCCATAAAATGTCTTTGGTCAGTTACAGCCTCCTGAGAAATATATCTCATCTCTAGTTGTATTTTCTTTCTCTCTTTTTAAAGAAAGGAATAAAACACCACACCACTGCTGAAATCTTTAGGGAATCTGTTAGACAATGGCTTTTAAACTTTTTAAGATAGCAATTCCTCAATTCTACTCTGGGAGGACTTCCTTCCCTCACAATCACCTCCCCTGTCCCTTCCCCAAGACAAATTAGCTTAAAAGCTAGCATCTGAGCAAAATCAGCTAAGCAAGAAAAGATATGCCCATAAAATCACAAAGAATAAAAACAGAAGCTGAAGTAGCATGTCAGAAAGTACTCAACAATGAGACAAGTCCCCACAATTGCCAAAAGGGCTGTCTGAGAAACAATGCTCTAAATTATCATTCGGTGTTGAATATGCTTCCCCCACTACAAACTTAGGTCATTAATCCTTTAGTCATCCTATAACATGACCTTCACGGGAAGAAAAATTCCCATTCTCAAATTTACCATGTTTCAAAACTAACGGTCTTCTTCCAAATAAAAAAACTGCATCCTAGCATTACAATAAGCCTCACACACCAATGAGATCTCTCCCCTTACCATACATTTATCAAATTACATCATTAAACAGTTACGTTTACACTTGCAATGCAAATTAGCAACCGTTCACATGGCCCAAAAGAAACTGAGTGATCTCAGACCCTCCTTTCTATGAAAACCTGGGTACATAGACGTCTTAAGTATGTATGTTAATGGGCAAAAGTGGTGACCGCTTAGAGGTGATAAATTGGTGAGGAAGATAAAAATGGAAGCAGCAATATGAAGATGTCCCTGAAAGTGCTTTACACAGAGGCATTTAATAAATTATGGTTTCAGCAAAACTTTTTTTTTTTCCAGTAAAAATGTGTTCAAATCATTGCGTTGCCTGGGAAATGGCAGGGTAAACTAAATGAGTTTTTAAAATTCAGACAGCTAAAAAACAAATGTAAAGAAAACCCTGTTAACCCTAGAGTCCTAAATCAACTTTTAGTTGTAGTTTTGGTTTTCTGGAAGAGAAGCAACCAAAACTTTCAGGGATAAAGTAGTCTCAAGGTACATTTAATAATAATAATAATAATCAGGGTGACTGGAGGGCTCAGTCGGTTAAGCGTCACACTCTTGGCTCAGGTCATGATCTCACAGTCGGGGAGTTCGAGCCCCGTGTCAGGCTCTGTACTGATACCGTGGAGCCTGCTTGGGATCCTCTCTCTCCCTCTCTCTCTCTGCCCCTCCCCTGCTCCTGCTCTCTCTCAAAATAAATTTTAAAAATGATGTTGATGAAGGGGCACCTGGGTGACAGTAGGTTGGGCGTCTGACTCTTGATTTTGGCTCGGGTCATGATCTCAGTTTGTGAGTTTGAGCCCCGCATCGGGCTCTGTGCTGACAGAGGCATGGAGCCTGCTTGGGATTCTGTCTCCCTCTCTCTCTAACTCTCCTCCCCTTGTGCTCTCGCTCTCTCACTCTGTCTCTCTCTCTCAAAAATAAATAAAAATTTAAAAAAATGATGATGATGAAGATAAATGACAAGTCAACATACATTTAATGTTACGTGAAAGGCCCTTCTCAAAGAGTACTATAGCTGTTCACTCGTTTAGTGTTCAAAACCACCTATGAAGTAGGTACTATTTACTATCATTTCACGGTTGAGGAAATTAAGGAAAGATGATGAAACTCGCCCAAGATCAAACTGCTATGTGAGAATTCCAAACCAGGATTTGTGCTGGGATTTACATTCGAAAAGTCTGATCCAGTGTGAGCTCTGAACCCCACAGGAAGGGTTCAACGAGCATTCTGGGATCACTTCACTTGTATTCCCAGCTCCTATTCTTACTTTTATGGGAAAAGAGAAAGAAAATTAGTATTGGAGGGCAAACAATCTCTCAAAGAATTAGGCACTTCTGTATAGATTTCCTCATTCAACATCTGTGAAATGGGTATTATTTAACCTCACTTTAAAAAATGGAGAAACTCTGGGGCACCTGGGTGGCTCAGTCAGTTGAGCCCCCGATGCCTGATCTCAGCTCAAGTCATGGTCTCACGGTTTGTGAGATCCAGCCCCACACTTGGGCTCATGCTGACAGCACGAAGCCTGCTTGGGATTCTCTCTCTCCTCTCTCGGCCTCCACCCCAAATCAATAAATACACCTAAATAAATTAAAATGGAGAAACTCTTACAGATGTTATATAACTTGCCCCGAATTAGTAGAATCATGGTTAAATCCATATGTGAATTAAAATGCCCTACGTTTTCCCCTTAAACAAAAATAACTGTAAACTACACAATCATCAATCTTCAAGGTTCGATTATGTTCTATTTAGACACTGTAGAAAAATTCTGTGAATGTTAAAAGGATTTGTCTCATTTCTAAAATAAATTAAACTTAACGGTAAAGGCCTAGGAAAAAGTTTAAATGTCAGATTAAAGGAGACATGCTACCTCCTAGGTAAGGCCTGCAGTCTTACTACTTCTAATAACACTCGTCACCAGGAAGCTTATGACCTCAAATCCTGTGGTGATCACAAAACACTACCTCACACTACCAAAGGACACACTTTCAAACCCAGAAAGTCTTCAATGTGAAGTTTTTTCTATAGGATTCAGAGAAAAAGTACATTTACTGCTTCAAAACTCTTAAGGTTAGCGCTTTCATTTCACAACCTGTTGATTCCTTTTTAACTGCAAGGAAAAGGTTTTGAATAAAGCCCACCTCCCACCCCCCTCCACTCTCCAACATGCAGTCAACTGCCTTTCTGGAAACAAATGTCTTCCTAGGGCCGCTATGCCCCCATGCTGTAACTTTCCTTCCTAACAGCCTCCTATATGCCCAGGAAAAAGATTAAGTGCCTGAAAACTGTCCATCTGGCCCGCCCCCAGCACTTTGCATCACGTCCCTGCACCGGCCACACTGGCCTGACCAGTCTTCACCCAAACCATTCCCCTCACGGGAAAAGCTCCCCCTCCTCCTCACCTAGCTACGTGCAGCTCATCCCTTAGCTCTCAGGTAAGTTTTCCTTCCTCGACTACTCTTCCTCTAGCCTCTGACTTGGTCTAACCTCCTCCTACTATGCCTCAGCACATGCTCATCCCATCCATTAACACGCTTAACACTCACATTTTCACTCCTGGGCCTCTTCCACTGACCTCCTACTCAGGAGCCAGGCGCTCAGTTCTGACATCACCTGAAACTACGTGGCCTCAAAAACGGTCAATTCTAGTGAAGTGAGTTTGGCTCCAAAACACATTTCTTGAATACAAATTAGCTCACATGTACTTGATAAATACGGGAATGTCGTCGGCATAATAAAGAAGTCACTTAGTTCACAACACAGCTTTCCCCAGTACATTAATGAGTTGAAGAGAAAAACCGAGCAAGACACAAAAAACTCTTAAGTCAAAACACCCAGGGCACCGACACAAGTGCCCTCCTACAGTGTCCAGCGTTTGGTGGCCTTGGGAACAGCTACGCCTGCCACTGCATTACGCCGTCTGGGGAAAGATTCAAGCACAACACTGATCAGCAAGTCCGAAGCTATTCCCTCTGTGTTTATATCAGGATGGACTTCCGCGTCCCTTGCATGTTTACTTTATACTCTGTGATAATCCACTACTACTTTATTTTGCTACCCAAACTGCCCAGCCACTGGGAGCTTTTTCACCCAGCTCCCCTGACATACCTCCAGGATGCGGTTTCTTGCTGTTTGCTGCTTCCTGGCCCTAGAAGCTGCTGGGGGCTCATCTTGCCCCCTACTCGCTGCCCTAGCCCCAGAATCAGCCATTCCTCCAAGGAGCCCTGGGGCTCCTTTTACTGGCAAATGGCATTAGAACCCAAGATCTGGCTACCAGGTATGCTCCTCGTTCCCGGGGTGTCACTGCTTTTAGGCTTGCTCACTGACAAGAGGGAGGAAATCTACGGATGTATACTAACTACTAACCCCCTGCATGTACATGTATATGTGTATATATGCATACACACACACCCTGTATACATCTACACTGCTATATGTAATCATCTGTCTTTGCATTAAACCAGACAGGAGTTCACACTGAGTCTCCAAGTTTATTACCACACCGATCATTCTAACCTTCTCCCTCTGCTCCTCTGTAAAATTCCACCCCAACAGTAAGAAACTTCGCTCCCACCATCCACCATCCATTTAATTGTGCAATTCCAGTCTATGTGTATCATCGCCTCTGAATTGTTAATCTATATCCCCATGGGATACAGCGCTATCAGTAAAAGTTCAGTTTTGTAGACTAATGATTTCCAAAGTTACCTGGGTCAGCACCTTTCCCCCTCTTCTCCGAGGCTGTTCCATGGATTTGTAACACAGTCAGACTGGTTTGTCACATTCTGCATTTTACCCTGGGATGTCCCCTCTCCCCGAATACACTTTTTGAAATGTGCAGACATTAAAGTGCACTCTCTACGGCTGTAAAGTTCTGCGGGTCTGATAAATACACAGTGTGACGTAGCCACCATTACAGTCACATACTTTCACTGCCTTACAAACCCCCGGAGCTTTGTCTACCCCCCACTCCCCTCCCCTCAAGTCCCTGACGACCTCTCATTTTTTTTTTTTTACAATCTCTTTAGTTCTGCCTTTTCCAGAACGTCAGGAAATTGAAATCATACAGTATGTAATCTTTTCACACTTGCTTCTTTCACTTAGCAATACGCATCTCAGGTCCGCATATGCCTCTGCACAGAAGGCTAGCTCATTTCTTTTTATCACTGAGTAATATTCTACTGAATGGATGTACCACAGTTCACCCATTCACCTACTCAAAGACATCTTGGTGCAGTTTGGGGCAATTAGGGGAGAAGTTGCTATGAACGTTCACATGCAGGCTTGTGTGTGGGCGATGTCTTTAGGTCAGCGGGGTAGAAGCTCGACTGCTGGTCAACCCAGGCTGAGCTGTTAGAAAGCGCCCCAGGGCAGCGCACTGCAGAGCGCCGCCGCACTGGCGGCACTGGCGACTCGGCCAGCAGCATCCAGCCCCTGCGGCTCTGCAGCCTCACCAGCACTGGCGCTGGCAGGTTCTCTTTGGACTGCAGCCACCCGAACAGCTCAAGTTTGTATGTTCTTCCTTCGTTTGAAAAGCGGGTATCTGAAAAGGGCTAAACCCTGAATTAGATTTTTATTTCTGATTGGACAGCTGCCAAGAGCTTACATCTCTGAGAAGGAAGCCCAAACCCCCGGGCTCAAGGCTGTGAAGGAAGGATCCCAGCAGCCTGGGATGCCAGGCTCAAATGCCAGCAGAAATTTAACCGGGCTTCTGTTTGTGTAGGACTGTTATTTCTGTGGTGCTCTGGTTACAAAGTTCCATAGGTTTCAAGCAGTCTGCGCCAGCCCTGCTTTCCCCATAAGCCCCGTTACCTTCAGTGCCCAATCTTGTGGAAAACCTCAGGTTTTTCCAGGAACACATTTTTGGCACTGGGGCTGCAATGCCTGTATCTTCCTCTAGGACACAACTCCCTCTGCTCTCTGGTTCCTAAACATTCCGCGTCCACACTCCTCTTGCACATCAAGGGGTCAAGGGAACTCCCGTTCCCTGAGCCCTGCCTTCCCCCCCACACCCCGCCGCGCCCCCATTTCTCCTCTTCCAGGACGGGCTACGTGGTAATCACTTAAAAGCTCCCAAACATCCTTAATTTCTCTCCCACACCCATCTTCTGCCACACGCAACCAGTAAATCCACAGCCTTAGATCAATATTATAATCCACCTCCCTCCTCCTGCCCGGGGCAGGTGGCCTCTACCAAGTCCAACAACCTTGCAAACAGCCCCCACTGTGAAGGAATGACGTCGGCTGGGCTCTCCCACTGCTGTCAGCGGTGTACTGAGAAGGCTTTAGTTGGCGTGTGCGCCCTTCCCCGCGATGGCCGGTCCGCATCCCCATGGCGCTCACTTTAATGAAGCCAGCAGACCGCCTCGCCTCCTTCATACACTGGTCTCCGCTACTGTGCACGGTCATGTTCTACTCCCCACTCTCCTATTACAAACTGGTCAGCGTCCCCTGCAATCGTCACCTCTCCCCCGCTTAGAGAACTCGTCTGCCCTCCCTTCTTCAGGCCTGCCCTGTGCTCAGGAACCACCACCCACCTCTATCCNCAGCCTGCCAGCTCTGCTCCTTTCCCCTCTTCACTCCCCTTCCCCTCACCCTGTAGGGGCGGTGGCCCCAGAACCCCATGGGCTTTGGAGCATGTCATGGTCAGTAATGCACTGAGGTTGNACATTAAGGTAATAAAAGCAAGTACTGTTGCTATTAATTTTCTGGGTCAAAAGGTCCATGAAACATGGACATAACATTTCCTGGGACTGCGTACATTCGACTAACATCACACTCTCATCCAACTTCAAGTCACTTCTGTTTTACCCACACGGCCAAGCTAAAACGACACTTAGAAAGGATACGATAGCCTCTAACACAGTCCCAAAGAGTTTTCAGGGACAGTTTTGACTACGTGGATTTTCAACTTCTACACTGATATCAGACGCTAATCACCAGGCGCATTCAACCATTAAAAAAAAAAAATTCTGCCTTACCCTCCATCCTCCTCCAGGTTTCTTCCCCTATCTTCTCAAGAGTAATCTATATTCACTACCCCTCTGCTCAGTCCCTACTATCTACTCTGCTCATTGCCCCCATCACTAAATTCAAACTGCTCTCCCCAGGTCACAATGATCTAATTTCCAAACCCAGTGGAAAACTTCACCGGTCTCACTGCGCCTATCTGCCGCATTTGACACTAGAGGTCACTTCCTCATTTCTCAGTACTCTGCTCAGCTTCTGGGACACCACGCTCTGCCCCGTCCGGGTACCTCCTAACTACTCTTTCTTGGACTCCACCCAGTCTTTTAATGTTGGCGCTGCTCAGGGCTCCATCCGCAGCCCACTGCTGTCACCTTATCTGCTCCCTCTCATACCCTCAGTGGGTTCCAACCACCACCGGGAGGTGACTCCCAGACCAGCCATGACCCAGACCTCTCTCCCAAGCCCAGGTCAGTTACCCTTCCCAGGAGAAAGGGCCTCACACGCTAGCCCTACTGAAAGTGGGGCCCCCCCGACTCTCCTTGTGCCCGAGGGTATTCTGTATTTCATCAGTACCCTTTCACCCCTACAGCTGACTCCACACAGGTTAGCACCTGCCGGGAAGGCCACCAATTCACACCACAGCACCTAACGAAAAGCTGTGCCCAACTAAGAATGATGGCAATTAGCTAAGCCAATCTGCTAAGTCCCTCAGGAATCTGAAATAGGAAGGAAAGCATAAACCAGTCAGCAGGGAGAAGAGAAGAAAACAACGAGAAACTAGCAACTGAGAAACTAGCAACTGTAGCTGAGGCTCTTCGCCACTGGAACAAAGTGAAAAGTCATGAATTCCAGCCCCTGCAATGACTTGGAGACACCTTAACTCCAGAAGATCTGTTCCTGCCCTTTCTGTAAGGTGTCTCTGTGTTCCGCTGCTTGCCAGGAAGTCAGATCATATGGCTCTGTTCCCATTCCTAGTTCTCTCCAAATACACTGTAACACTTCCTTGCAGTCATTATTCCATTCCTGGTCCTTTGCAAGAACCTAAGGGAGCTAGAAACCCAAGCGTCACCCTTGATTTGTCTCCACCATCTCGTCACTTCCTATCAGTGTTACTCTAAAACATACCACAAATATGTCTGTTCTTCCTCCACCTCACCACTGGCCAAGTTCTAGGCCTTCTTTCTCATGGCCCGCCAACCAATTGTCTAAATGAATTTGCTCTTTTCAGTCCTGTACTCCTTAAATCCATCTTCCAATCGGTTGTATGACAAAAATTAAAACATGAGCCAGTTACTTCCTATTTAAAGGACTGAGGGGTGACTGAGTTGCTCAGTCGGGTAAGGGTCTGACTTCGGCTCAAGTCTGGATCTCGGCGTTCATGGGTTTGAGTCCTGCATTGCGCTCTGCGCTGACAAATCAGAGCCTGGGGCCAGCTTCTGATTCAGTGTCTTCCTCTCTCTCTCTTCCCCTCCCCCCTCTCTCTCAAAGATATTAAAAGAAAAAAAATTTTTTAAAGCCTCTGACGATCGCTCATGTCCTACACAATAAGATCTAGCTTGGTAAAGCATCCCAAAGGCCTCTCATGATCTTTTCCCAGTGGCTACTTGTCACACACTCTTAAATTCCAACAAACTCAAACTGCTGGTCAATCCCAAACGTACACGCTAACTCTCCCTTCTGTGCTCTTAGTTATGCATTTTCACTCTTAATGCCCGGTGCCCCTTCTCCTGTTTCCTCCTCATCTTTCCAGACTGACCACTGGCGCTGTCCCTCCCGAAAGCTGTCCCGGACTCACCAACTTCATCACGGCAGGTATCGGCCAGGGGTCGATGCCCCTCCCGTACTCCACCGTACTCTTTCTAACCCTTCCCTTACTACACTTCCGTGTTTTACACATGTTTTCAAAGACATTATCTCATCACCCTGGAGTGCCTAGAAACTGGCACAAAGTAAACAATCACTAAAAGCGTGTTGAATAAATGAATAAGCAGAGAGCAGGGCATAGACACAAATTGTGTAGCAGAATATCCGCCCTAGAGCAACTGCTCAATGAATTGCCATTACGACTAGTTTTCTACGAGTGTGAGTGAGTATTAGGTTCACTTAATCGTAGTTATCAACTACCATTTTTAAAAAACTGCTTTAATGTTTATTTTTGAGAGAGACAAACAAAGAGACAGCGCGGGGGAGGGGCAGACACAGAATCGGAAGCAGGCTCCAGGCTCTGAGCTGTCAGCACAGAGCCCGATTCAGGGCTCGAACTCTCGAACCGCGAGATCATGACCTGAGCCGAAGTCGGACACTTAACCGACAGAGCCCCCCAGGCGCCCCTCAACTGCCATTTTTAAAGCTCAGTTTCCCACAGTACTGGCAAAGAGATCCCTGGGAAAAGCTCAGCTTGGTTTTTAAATTCTTTGATATTAGGAAACATTTTTATATCATCCCCGCAAGCCGTAAAAGATATCTGTATTGATAGGCGAGCAAATATTGTCAAGATAGCTCTTCAACCTGAAGAAGGGCAAAGAAATTCAGTAAGTATGAAACTTAAGAAAGTGTCAAAGGCTTAAAGACCGGGGATCCTGAGAGGGACGGGAGGGAGGCACCCCAGCAATTTCATTCGATACTATTAACAACGCTTCCATTAAAAAAAGCACCTCGCCAGTTCACAGCTACTCCTATCATTTCCAACTTTCACTTACCCTGCGTTCCTTCGAAGCTGCCCTAAATCGTATAATCAAGGCCTCTGGACTTTTCCATGGCAGGAGTGTGTTCCAGGCAACGTTTTTTATCCCCCAGAGGAAGTACTTTTAATATCAATTGGTCCTCAAAAAGTCCTAAAAGTGATCACTGGATTCTATCTATTAGCGGCAGCTAAAACCCATCCCAACTGCAAGAGGCAATACTGAGCTGGCAAGAGCGCTGCCCGTGGAGTGCGTGAGAAGGGGTTTCCGGCCCTGGCTTACCTGGGACTCGGACGGCCCAGCCTCCAGCAGGCTCCCGCTTTCTCGGACCAAAAACCGAGAATTCCACTACCTTGTCCAAATCCACTAAGACACTTGTGTGGATTAAAAACCTCTGTAAAGTAGCCAAATGGGATCACTTCACAAATAGAAAAATGCAATCTGTAACTGAAGCATTTAGGACTAATTGAATCCGATTGTCATATGCATTAAAACGCTTTAAGTTGGAATAAAGTTCTCACTATAACGGAGTCTAAACTTGTCACATTCGTACTTATTCGAAGCTGATGAGAATTTTAAAAATAAAAGGGGGCTACGCCTGAGTGTTTCAACAGTTGGTGTGTGGCTGCTAAGCAAAAGGTCTTTTTTAAAATTTTCACATCCAGTACACACACCCTGAGCTTCCAGTGCAGCCCAATCAACTGTGTCTGCATGTCTGGCATTGTTTAACATTAATCCCTTCAAATCATTTAAGGAACCATATGGCTTCCAAAAACAGTCATTCCAACTTTGAAGAACATCTTAAACACCGCGCATGGTTCAGGGCAAAAGAAACTAACGTATTTCTATTTTAAAGGTAAGAAAAATCCTTATCATTCTGGAAAATAGCTATCGTCAATCTTTTCAAATTCCGTTTTCATGCAAAAATATTTTATGAACAGTGGTTTTAATGTTAAGAGAGTCTGAAAACGCTTAGGTAAAAATCAAAGCGGTCCAATGATCCGCTAAATAAAAACTCACTCTTCGGATTCTGTGACGTCACAATTGTATCCTCCACTGCCTAGGGCACTTCTTTGCTCCCTTCCCTTCTTCCTGGGACAGAGTTGCCCAGGACTCCGGGGTGGTACACTCAGAAGGCACGCAGAAAAACAACAGGAGGGGGAAAAAAAAAAACCCTCACACGCATTAAAATAACAAGACAAGAGGAAGAGGCAGTCTAAGTGGGGGAAAGAGACGGTTTGTGACAAGGGGGAAGGGAGAGACAAAGGGGAGATGGGGGGGGAGAGAGAGATGACAACAAAATCTGTTCTTCCAGAAATAATGCTAAACTTATGTTTATACAAGAGTGAAGCTTCCAGAAAGTGAATCTTAGTATTACACAACAAAAAGTAATAAAGAGGCCAACGGGAAAAATAATGGGAGGCAGCAGTGTCATAAATATTCCAAACTCCAACCGATTTCACATAAGCATGCACTTTTCTCTGACCCCAGCCATCAATTTTACGCAAAGGGAGTTAGTAAAGCTAATCGAGGCATGTTACAGGGCTAAATAAACTCTAATCAGAAACCCTAGATCTCATGGAAATTCGGCGCTGGAAATTTCCTTGCCACCCAGCTCGACTCACTCACTCATCTCTCTCAGAGGAAGAAACTGCAGCCCTGTCCTGTTAACATGCCTAAAGTCACAAATGACCGCAGGACCCAGGAAAGGCAGGATTCTTTGTTCAACAACTTTCCACATCTTCTGCCTCTGATTTTATAAGCTAATTATTAACCATCAACCATAAATTTAAGATAGAGTTTGGTCAAGTGTAACAAAAAGCTTTCCGGTAGCCAGATCAGAGGTAAACACTTCATGGCCCAGCACTGCTCACACGGATTAAAACACAAAATTAAGTAACCGCCTTCACGGAGTATTAACAAAACGTCCTAACTTGAAAAAAGAAAGCAGAGGTCCTTTTCGGCCACTTAGAATAAGGAACATAATATTCAAAACGGAAAGTATTTCTCTGGATCTATGGATAAAAAGAAGGAATATTCAACAAGGCCTATTTTTGTGAGTGATTCTTCGCAGCCAAATCATCTGGTAGATTTCTGTCGCTGTTCTTCTTTCTGATTAAATGGTAACTTACTTATCAAGGTCCTTCTCCGCTTTCAGGCCTGTACACTTTAAGAATCTATCCACAAAAACTGTTTCTACCCTCCGTCTCCCTGTCATTAGGATCTGATTAAGACCCTTCCTTGGAGCCAATCAAAATGCGGCTGCTTTGAATGTGAAAGCTCCGGCTTCAGGTTTGGGGCCTAAAAACTGGATTTGTTTCCAGACAGATACGTTAGATTGATTTTGTTTTCTCCCGACAAGTAAACTTGACGCATGCTAGTCATGTAGGCTGCCACATTCCCAAAAGTGTCAGAGCGATTTATAATTTCATATAAAACTGATCTGCTCAAAGCTTTGTTTTAACAGAAAGGTGGGGGGGGAGGGGCCAAGCACAAGCCTAAGGCTGTTGGTTTTTTCCTTCTTTTTAACTGCAGGTGTAAACCGTAAACCAATTTTCTTTAAAACGCTATATAACATTTTAAAATATCCGTGTTCAATTAGACTTCCTATAACATGAGCACATAAACACAGGGCATTTCCAATCACCAGCGGTAGGTTTCTGCTCCCCTAAGCAAATACCTACTTCTGAGCTTCACCTCTTTCCCTCCCAGTTGCTCTGAGTAAGAAACACGGCCGGCAAACTTGGGGCCCTTGCCCTTTCGTCCCCGCAGACAATCTCTGGCCTCATTTTGGACAAAATCCTCCACCGATTACCCCTCCCTATATAGCATCCTGCTCTCCCTTCATTAGAAGTCATACCTCAGGATCGAGCTCCTCTCCCCCCCCCACACACACTTCCCCACGTAAGAAGAGACCGTCTGACCCCACCGCCATCCCCACTTGGAGAACAATGTCGCCCAACTCCGCGTCCGTAGATTCCTCCATCCAAGCCCTGAGATTTATCCTGAAGGGAAATCGGAGAGCGAGTTCTGTCCTGTCATCCTGGATTCCCTCAAGGTGTCCCACTCCTGGCCTAGGATCGCCGGCTCCATTACACCTAGGAGCATTCAACTCACCTGCCGGGCCCAGGCATCTCGCCCGTTCCCCGCGACCCCCGGTCCCACCCTCCGGGCGGCGGGGCTCGGGGGGGGGCCCCGGGCCGCGGGCGGGAGGGGGNGTGAACCTCCTTGCTCTTTATTCTGCACCGGGACTTAATTCCTCAACGTTTATCGTGTGCGGACTGGAAACCATTTCTGAAGGCAAAGTCTCCCACTTAAAATCGCGGTCATTTTATTAATTAATTTTACGAGGACTTAAAGTGAACTTGAAGTGGTAGGAGGTGGCGCGGTGATACTAATAAAGACTGGCAGAGCTTCAAACAGCAGGAACACGGACTATATGAATGCCGGATTATAGTGTGTGCTTAGAAAGGGCTTCTAGAGACGTCAAAACATTTTATAGACTCATTAATTTCCATAACAGGCCTCTTTGTTAGGTAGCAAAGAATTATGCACATTTTTAAAACAAGGAAATATTCACTGAGGTCAGCAGAGTCAAAAATAGGACTTCCTACTTTGCAATTCCCAATAGAGTGCTCTGCTTGGTCGACTGATTTGGCACAACTTGCGACGTGTTGCTCTCTGACCCATCCTAGCATTTACTATTTTCTTTTCAGCGCTTCCCTTTGTTTGGGGGTATCCTTTCCGTAGCTGGCAAAATGGATCTCAACACGTGTAAACTGCACGATGTAAATTCTGGTATTCTGTTTGCTTCCAAAGATAACGGGGATGGTGATTGGCGGAACGAGCGAGGAACGAATGGTTTGCTGAATAGAGAAGTATTTATTTTGTCTTGAAGAGGGTAGGTAAATGATGATTTAATTGAAGGCCCCTAATGTCTGGCCAGAACTAATAAAGTCATTCAGTCTAATTTCTCCCTCAATTACCCAGACAACTTGATGCCCAGTTGTTCTTTAATAAAAATATCTGATCGTTCTAACCTATTGTTTGATGACTTTTTCCAAGCCAACGCACTTTAAATTACGTGATGTCATTGTATTTAAATTGTTCTAAAACTTTCATTTGTATTACAGTTACAATGAGTTCAATGTAAGCCAACTCTATTTAAATGTTGGCTAATCAAGGTCGAATAAATGGGCTCCAAGCTCATCAACCTTTCTTGAAATAGTCATCAAGTTTTGACTTTCTCCGTCAGCACGCTTAGAAACCATTTAGAACCTCACATATTCTCCGAACGGTTGAAAGAATAAAAGTGTCCAACATTTTGTTGGAAGCGTTTTAAAGGAGTAAGCGATTGCTCTCCAAACGAGCAACCTCAAGAAATTAACGACTTCCCTTTTAGGGGACACTGCTGTGAAACGGCCGCTTTTTCATCCTAGAGGTGGCAGGTAACATTGATAATGTCATTTTAGAAGGACACATATTTGGTGATTCTTAAAAAGAGACACAAAGGGATTCATGCCTTTTGACTTACTCCCACCAAAAAGTCAAGACCAGGGAACAAATCTAAAATGTGGAAGGATCTTGGGCCTAAAAATATTCACCAAGACGTCGTGGTAGATGAATCACAGGAGCAAACTAAATGTCCAACGTGAAAAGCCTCACTGGAGAAATGGTCACATATGCCACTCGATAGAATTAGGACTGCAGGAGTATGTTTAGGACATCGGTTTGAATTTTTTTTTTTTTTTTTAATTCCCACTGGGCAGCGGAATTGCCAGAAGGAAGCCAACCAATTAGAAATAGATACTCCTTGATGCGCCTGGGTGGTTCAGTCAGTTGGGCGTCCAACTTTGGCTCAGGTCATGATCTCACGGTTCGTGGGTTTGAGCCCCACGTCAGGCTCTGTGCTGACTGCCGGCTCAGAGCCTGGAGCCTGCTTCGGATTCTGTGTCTCCCTCTCTCTCTGTCCCTCCCCCGCTCATGCTCTGTCTCTCAAAAATGAACAAATGTTAAAAAATTTTCAAAAAAAGGAAAAAGAAATAGACACCCCTCTCTCTTGATTTAGTCAGTGGGCATGGGGCCCAATTTCAGGGCCCCTCCCTCCCGGCCTCTTGCCCTGACAGGATGTGAAATAAATAGTATGTGGCCCCTTAAAAATATGACTTTGAAGACATGAAAAAGACATTATGATGTGCTACATGGGGAATGACTACACAATAATTATACCCTGCCAAAATTGTTACCAAAAAGAGGTGAAGGAAAAATCACAAAATGTTTCTGTAATGGGTAATTAGAATTCATGATTAAAAGTAAATTTTAATTACGAAAACATGAGGCTTGCACATAGAGGTGTATGTGGTAAAAATCCATCAGCCTTGAACTTGTCCACCAGTTTGCACACCTGTTTTCAGTCTTTGCCATGTATTGCTATAGTATCGATAATGTATCTTATCTGCTGAGGTTCTTGGTAGCAAACAATAGGAGCCAGTTCTGGCTCTCTTAAGCAGAAGGAACTCACTGGAAAGATATTGGATGGTTCTCAGAATTGACAATAGGCCTAAGAACAAAGGCCAAAGGCGGTCGGGCCAGGGCCCCTCCACTGGTCGCAGCAGCCACCATCAGATGCCACCTCCACTACCTGGACTCTCATCTCTCTGACCTTCGATCTTGTCATCACTCACTCAGGTTTCAAAGTGGGCAAAGCCTAGGTGGCATGATCATGCCAGGGGCTACCTGTGAGCAGAGATTCACAGCTTTTCCCATGTGTGGGTTATAGAGGCGCTGAGATTGACACCCTTAGCTCAGGGCAGCCCTTGAATGCCTGGCTCCCTCAGAGCTGGGCTTTTCTGGCCTCGAGCAGCCTCATGCATTCATAGAGTACTTTACACCTCATATTCCTTTTCTTTCTTTTTAAATGTTTATTTTGAGACAGAGTGGGGGGAGGGGGGACAAAGAGAGGGAGACACAGAATCGGAAGCAGGCTCCAGGCTCTGAGCCGCCACAGGGCTCAAGCTCACGAGCTATGAGGTCACGACCCGAGCCAAAGTCAGACGCTCAACTGCCTGAACCACCCAGGCACCCTCGTATTCATTTTCTACGCCTGGCATGACATGGAAAAGGCTAGAACACACTACCCTAGTGGGAAAAAGGCCACTGTTGCCCAGAGTTGAAGATTTCCCAGTACTAGGGAAGAGGGTCAGACACTGGCCGGCCAGTTTCAGTAAATATCCATGACAGTATCCTTCTAGGTACTGGAAAATGGGATGGCCAAGGATGCCAAGATCCAGAGTCGGGCTTCAGGGTCTGTATTAGTGATCTCTTGCTGCTTAGCAGATTACCCCCAAACTTAGTGGCTTAAAATAACAACATATGACATAATTTCAGTGGGTCAGGAATCTGGCCCAACTTAACAGGGTCCTCTGCATGACAGCCCGTCAGAAGCATTCAAGGTGTCAGCTGGGTGGCCCTCCTACCAAGGCTTGACTGGAAAAGGTTCTACTTCTAAGCTCACTCACCTGGTCATTGGCAGGATTCAGTTCCTTGAGGCCATTGGACTAAGGGCCTCAGGTCCTTGCTGGCTATTGGCCAGAAGTGGTTCTCAGTTCCTCCGCACATGGGCCTCGCCAGAAAAACAGCATGTGTCATCAAAGTGTGCAAGCCAAGAAAGCAGATAGCAGCGGGACAGAAGTCAGTCTTTTGTGACCTAATCACAGGAATGCCGTCCCATCATTTTTGACATGATCTCTTTTTTCAAAGTAAGTCACTGAGTATGTAAGTCACTCTAGGTCACTAGGTCCATCCAGTCCACATTCAAGTGCAGGGGGTGATTCTAGGGGATGAACAGAGACTTCAGTGTCCAAGGCTAGGTAGACCAAATCTAAGGAGGAGGATTTGCGTGCTGTCTTGGCCAGGCCAGAGAGGTGGTGCTGGCTAAGATCACAGACCCAGGGATAGGGTCCCTGCCGCTGAGGGTTCAGAGTGAAATGGATCTGCAAAATCACTTGGAATAACACAAATGTACCATTTCATATTCGTGCGTGACTAGAACAGTTACGATTCAGTGTTCATTAATGAAATAAATGTGAAAACCCAAAAGTTATTAAACTTAGAGGAAACTACATGTTTTATTAATCGGTTCTAGAAGGATTGGAACAGAAATCGCAATTTTGGCTTAAAGAAGCTGAGCTAACAAGTTAATCTATTATCAGTCTGATTTTTCTCTCCATTTTTCCTTCTGCTTTTTCTAGTCTTCTGGAGCTCCTCCTCCCTTTGTCAAAACACACGTTTTTTTCCCCCTCCGTGTTGATTTCCGCGTTCCCTCTGTTTCCTTGTCGCCACCAAAGCACAGGCAAGATGGAGCAGCAGCAGGGAACAAAAGTTCCCACAAAGCTCTGATCTGAAACTTACTTCCTCTGCACTGTCTCCCTCAGAGCTACTGAGTAGGGGTGATCAGGTTCTTGATGGGATCTTAAAATGGGAAGGCCGCCCCGGAATTTCCCTGAGGTCCAGCCAATGCCATCTACCAGCCTACGAAATGCTTCTTGGTTAAGTGGCTGCTATGTCTTGCAAGCAGCCAAAGGCATGCTGTTTTAGTCCATTTGGGCTCCTGTAATAAAATACCATAGGCTGGTATATAAAAACCTATAAACAACCAATGTCTATTTATCACAGTTTTGGAGACCGGGAAGTCCAAGATCAAAGCACCCGAAGATTTAGTTTCTGGCCAGAGCCCTCTCCCTGGGTCATAGACGGCTATCTTCTCTCTGCGTTCTCAAATGGCAGAAGGGGCTAGGGAAGATTCTGGGATCTCTTTTATAAGGGCACTGATCCCAGTCACGTGAGCTGCACCTTCATGATGTAATTATGCCCCATCTCCCAATTCCATCATGTAGGGGATTAAATTTCAACATTTGGACTTTGGCAAATAATTAGGAGGGAAGAGACAGGCCAAAGGAAGATAAAAGACAAAAATAGAAAAAAATAGAAGGTGGGGGGAGGAAAGACAGGTTCTTTCTTAAAGGTTAATAGTTCCCCCAAGTGCCAAACGTCACTGAGGTCTATAACTTGCCTCCACACTGTGGGTTAGCCCCCTATTTTCCTAAGATATGGCTTGCATTTCAGCCATCATTTATTGGGTATCTATTACATACAGTACACAGTGCTGAGCAGCTCGTGGACCTTCTTAGAAAAGGAGAGGGGAGAATGTGGGGGAGAAATCTTAAAATCCTTGCCTTCAAGGAGTTTGTAGTTTTGTGAGAAAGAACATTGCTTTTACATAACCAGTTTTTCAGGTTGAATATGAAAAGGGCTGTAATAGAGACAAAAAGCACCATGGCTATTTTTCTGATATCCCAGGAAAGTAATTCTCCAGCCCAACCCATTGTTATAAGGAAAATGAACCTATTTCTCGATCCGAGTTCCTTTGTACCTAGGTTCCTGCATAGACATAATCAATTCACGTATTTTTTTTTATTGTAATGGTCCTCAAAGAAGGTGCAAGGTGTAATTTGCAATCTAAATATAAGAAGAAAGTAATTTGGTGAGGCAATTTATTTTACAGTTCACTATTTCCTTCATCACAGCCTTCATGTTATGCTCTGTAATTAATTTCTTAAACTTTTTGTTTGTTTTCCTTAAGCGCCTTTAATGATATGCAAGGGGAAATATGCCAAGCAATATGTGAGGCTTTTTAAAATCGTAATATTTCAAAGATGTCAGAACATCTGTATTTTTTCCAAACAATGTTTTATTTATTTTTTGAGAGAGTGAGAGCACAAGCAGGGGAGGGGCCGAGGGGGTGGGGACGGAGGATCCGAAGTAGGCTCTGCGCTAACAAGCTGACAGCAGCAACACCGTGTGGGGCTTGAACTCGGGAACCGCGAGATCATGGCCTGAGCTGAAGTTAGATGCTCAACTTACTGAGCCACCCGGGCGCCCCTAAAGATTTTATTTTTAAGTAATCTCTACACCCATTGTGGGGCTCCAGTTTACAACCCTGAGACCAAGAGTTGCATGCTCTACCGACTGAGCCAGCCAGGGGCTCCTTTTTTTCTTCTTCTTTTTTAATGTGTTATAGAATATCTGTATTTTAAAAAGCAACAGATTTATAAACAGTTTCAGATACTACTCTAGTGGTTTTCTGCCTCAGCTGAAATCAGTTTACTTTACAAATATTTAACTTATATAAATGGATATCAGTTATTTAAAGGAGTGGCTTTAGCTGGGAATTATTGGCTTGTGTCCTGTGGTCACCAACCATCTCAGCCCCTCACATGTGCTTTGTGCCATTATCTTCTGAAAACTTCCCATAGACAATTGATCTTCAGCATTCTTTTTTTTTAATGTTTATTTATTTTTGAGAGAGAGAGAAATAGAGTGTGATCAGAGGAGAGACAGAGAGTGAGGGAGACACAGAATCCAAAGCAGGATCCAGGCTCTGAGCTGTCAGCACAGAGCCCAAGGTGGGGCTCAAACTCAGCAACTATGAGGTCATGACCTGAGCCAAAGTCGGATGCTTAACCGACTGAGCCACCTGGGCACCCCATGATCTTCAGGGTTCTTAAGAGATCAAAGACCTTTCTAAATCCTTACACTCCAAATCCCACCATAGTGTAGCACGCCACCCTGTAAAATTCTGAGTATAATGAGAGTAATCTACGTAGTTAGAGCACAACAAAGCTGTAGTAACATGTGGGTGTTGGGTGTCTACTCAATGACCGAGTTCATATTCCACGTAGTGTTCTAACCTCATCGCACATGTGTTGCAATTTGTGTTTGGCAAAATTATGAACCTGAATTACATCAAGGATCTTCCGGGCTGCCTCTGTTGGATGTTGACCACAGTGTGTAAGCGCTGCCCTGGTTAGATTCTTCACTGGTTCACATCCCTCTTTATCTTGGTGCGGCTGTGTACACACATACACACACACTGTAGCTGACCCCAAAATAGCACTCCAAAAGATGTCCACCTGTGAACCTGTGAATGTGACTTTATTTGGATAGAGAGTCTTTGCAAATATGATTAAGGAGGTGGTGAGATAATGCCTGGATTATTATGGCAGGCCCTAAATCCAATGGCAGATGTCCTTAGAAGAGAGGCAGGGGGAGATTTCAGACAGACCGATGAGAAGACACACACAGTCAGAAGGCCATGTGAAGGGGGAGCAAGGGAAATGTGGCCACAAGTCAAGGAATGCCAACATCCCGCAGAAGCTGGAAAAGACAAACCGGGGATCTTCCCTTCCAGAAATCGACAGAGTACAGCCCTGTCCATGCCTTGATCTCTGGACTTCTGGCCTCCAGAACTATAAGAGATTAAACTTCTGGGTTTAGTTTTTAAGTTTTTATTTATTTTAGGAGAGAGAGAGAGAGAGCACGAGTAGGGGAGGGGCAGAGAGAGAGGGAGAGAGAATCCCAAGCAGGCTCCGCACTGTCAGCATAGAGCCTGAGGCGGGACTCTAACTCATGAACTGTGACATCGTGATCTGAGCTGAGATCACGAGTCAGACGCTTAACCAACTGAGACACCCAGGCGCCCCCTAAGCTTCTGTTGTTTTAAGACTCCAAGTTTGCGGTCATTGGTTACGGCAGCCTAGGAAACGAATGCACACATATACTTCGAACTTACTAGGCTCTGGGGAGAAACATTGTACAAAGTTATTAAGAAGATTAAGTGTACTGTGTGTTGTGGAAGCCAGAGTGTTCCATGAACACATTTCTGTCCTCAAAATGGCGGTGCTTCTTATTGGAATGTACTTTGCCATACAATTCAGAGCTCATGCGTGTCATGTTCATTGTATGTCTCTGTAAGGCAAATCTAAGCTCACTACTTGTCTTCATAAGTTGCTGGGTTAGCCTCATTTCTCTCTCTCCCTCTCTCTCCCTTTTTCTTTCTGATTCTGACTGCATTCCAGTAAAGGAAGGGGTTATAAGCACTCTGGTTTGATGGAAAAGTAATTTTATGATCAGGGTATGAACTGAAATGGCTCTTCCACGGAGCAGAGGCATAAATGCCGTAAAACTGCCTTAAGGACATTATTAGAGGGTCACCTTGGCTGCCACAGCTCAGATCTGTTACTTTTTAACCATTAGATGCCTAATGTCATGTGCATCATGCTTTAACGGCTATCGAAAAGTCTGACCCCATAGGGATAACTTTGTAGGACAGGTCAGTTGTCCTCTATCACGTTTCCTAGAAGCAGAGCCTGAGATAGGGTTTCTTTGTTTTTTATTTATTTTTTTAATCCCAGTGTAATTAATGTACAGTGTTATATCAGTTCAGGTGTATGTACAATAGAGTGATTCAACGATTCTGTATATTACTCAGTGCTCATCATGATAAGTGTATTCTCTTTTTTTTTAATGTTTATTTATTCTTGAGAGAGAGACAGAGTGTGAGCAGGGGAGGGTCAGAGAGAGAGGGAGACACAGAATCTGAAGCAGGCTGCAGGCTTCAAGGTGTCAGCGCAGAGCCCAAGGCAGGGGCTCGAACTCACGAACCGAAAGATCATGACCTGAGCCGAAGTCAGATGCTTAACCAACTGAGCCTCCCAGGTGCCCCAATGATAAGTGTACACTTAATCCCCTTTATTTCACCGATGCTCGCCCCATCCCCCCATCCCCTCTGGGAACCACCAGTTTGTTCTTTATATCTAAGAGTCTGTTTGTGTGTTTGTCTCTTTTTATTTTGTTTGTTGAGATGGGGTTTCTGATGCAAGTGGTTTTTTGAGACAGCGCTCTCAAGTGATGTGTGTAAGAGCATAAGGGGAGCAGGCGAGGGCCAGGGAGGAAGTCAGGCAAAGGTGAGTGTCCAGTGACATCTGGCTGCTGCCTGACCCCACAGGGAGCCCTGAAGTATGTGTGACACTGCAGAATTGCCCCATCTCTGGCAAGAGCCCAGGACTTTTGTAACTTGTATTCATCCCTCATTAGCTGTAGACCTCCTCCCTCCCTGGGGGAGCATGCCATCCCGGCATCTCTTGGCAAGGACGCTCCCTTCAGGCAAGGCCAGGTCTCCAGAGAAGGATGAAGTGTGAAGCACAGGCAACCAGCACTCCCAGCAGCCTGAGATGGGTGAACCGACTGGTGGTGGACACTGGTCAAGGTACATAGCATTTGGGGATGTGTGTACTCTGCTCTGAAATGCATTTCTAACCACACAACTGATCATTTCTTTTTTTTTTAAAAATTTTTAAATGTTTATTTTATTTTTGAAAGAGAGAGAGAGCATGAGCAGGGGAGGGACAGAGAGAGAGGGGGAGACACAGAATCTGAAGCAGGCTCCAGGCTCCGAGCTGTCAGCACAAAGCCCGACATGGGGCTCAAACCCATGAACCGTGAGATCATGACCTGAGCCAAAGTCAGGCACTTAACCTACTGAGTCACCCAGGTGCCCCACATTTCTTTATGTTTTTTAATGTTTATTTGTTGAGAGAGAGAGCACACATGAGCAGGGAAGGGGCAGAGAGAGACAGGGAGGGAGAGAATCCCAAGCAGGCTCCGCACTGTCAGCACCGAGCCCGACACAGGACTTGAACTCACGAACCATGAGATTCTGACCTGAGCCAAAACCAAGAGTCAGACACTTAACCGACTGAGTCTCCCAGGCGCCCCACGGGTGATCATTTCAACAAATACGCATGCCATAAGAGAACTCGCTGAAAGAAAACAAACAAGCACGTGTGCCTTACCGAAAAGTTGGAAATTCACAAGCCTTGCAAATCATATTAGGAAGATATCATCAGCAATCACTTTCAAATTTTAATAGGAATGATCTAGGAAGAGTGTCCTTCATAGAGAAATCTGTTTTTAGGATGCACGTGGGAGCAACCACACACTGGTTAAGTTTGTACTGCCATGCTCGGTGCTGACCTCACATCGTGTTTATTTTCATGGCCTGCATGTCCTTTTCCACTCTCTGTTGGCCACACACGAATGTCTGTCTGTGTCCGTGTGGTTTATTTTAGTCTGTATGGTCCTAGTAGACCCAGGTCACATCTATTTATTGTTCTCTATGTCGCATGTTGCACAATTTTCTGCTTAATAACTACTTCTTGTCGGTGATGCAGTGTAGGGACGTGACTATTTGCTTTTTGATGACGGCAGTGATATTTTACTCAATGACTACCCGGGCTTTAACTGTATGACTCAGGCATCATCCAAACAGGATGTGCACATCCAGATGCCTTCAGGATCCGGACAGATCATGTAGAAGAGTAACCCAGGTTAGGTTCAAAACAATACTGAGCCGTGGGGACTGTAACAGATGGAGAGTGTAAAGAAATCAAAATCACGATGTTTGAAACACTATGTGGGTCAGACGAAGCATTTCTGTGGGTCAGATCTGGTTAGTGGGTCACGAGTTAGTGGCCTAAAGGGAGCTCAGAACCGGAAATTCAGGCCAATTACAGGTGTTTTGGATGTGCTCTGCTGTCTCACATCTGCCTGGTTCACTGAGGAACCACAAAGTACTATTATTTGCCTCTGCCCACCACCGATGATTGAGAGCACCTGATTTTCAGTGATGCCACCCTGCTTGTAGAACCGGATCTAGAGACCCTGATATGCTTCCCGGCTTGCCAGGAAAATCTGAATGGCAGGTGCCCCATTTTCTTAACCCAACCAGGAAAAACACCTTCAAGGAGCCCGCTTCCTATATAATGCCCCATTTCTGGTAAGTTCTCCTTAAATACTTCCTGATGCTACAGGCAAGCTAGTGTCATAATCTTCGATTCCAGGTCTTTCTAAGCACCTCATGATTTTCATTCCCAGAATGAAGGTTTTCACAATTGGATTACGATGCACAGATCACATGTGCTAATAGCAAGTGTCGGCGCGAACGTGGAGAAATCAGAAATCTCACACCCTGCTAGCGGGAATGTAAAATGGGGCAGCCCCCGTGAAGAACAGTCTGGTGGTTCCTCAAAAGGTTAGTTACACAAAGGGTTACCATATGACCCAGTGATTCTACTGCTGTGTAGACACCCAAGAGGAACGAAAACACAAAAGCTTGTACACAGATATGCATAGTGGCATTATTCATAGTAGCCAGAAGGGAGAAACAATCCAGATTCCCATCAATGGATGAACAGATAAATAAAAGATAGTATATCCATACCATGAACATCACTCAGNACAAAAACAGCAAAAAAAAAAAAAAAAAAAAAAAAAAAAAAAAAGAGCTAAATATCTCATTCCTTATCAAACTTTTAATTCATAGTTATTTATATATCTATCAACACATGACTTCCTATTTTTTTCACTGGGCTCATAAACCACCACTATTAGCATTTATTTTGATGCTCAAAGTACCCCTGATTTGGCTAGTTGGTCCTGTTGACACATCCCCATCATTCTCTGAGCATTTTCTTACTCTCCAGCTCAAGAAGATATTCCAGAATCATCTGGTACCTTCTGTGTTATGGCCTTGGAATGAGCCATTTCTCCGAGAAGCCATGGTTCCTTGTAGTTGGAAATGGTATTTGAAGAAAAGCTGGGGCAGAAGTATACTTATTGCTATTAGAGTGTTGTTGTTCTTAAGCCTTCTCAGTGAAAGCTAAGGTACATACACTATACACACTAGTTATCAATTGCTGGGTAACAAACATCACACACTTAGCAACTTAAACCAACACACACTTATTATCTGAAAGTTTCTGAGGTCAGGAATCCTGGCATGGATTAGCTGGCTCCTTTGCTTTGGGGTGTCACAAAATGTCTGTATGGGGCTGTGTTCTTATCTGCAGGCTCAGTTGGGGAAGGACCCCCTTCTAAGTTCACATGGTGGCAGAGAGCCTCGTTTCTCAGTGACTGTTGACTGGAGGCTGCCCTCAGTTCTTTGCCGTGTGGTCATCTCTACAGACCCACTGACAATACAGCAGCTTGCTTCATCAAAGCCAGCAAGGGAAAGAGAGTCTCCAAACAAGACGGGCATTACAACCTTACATAACGTAAGCACAGAAAAGACATTCTATTCACTTTGCTGTATTGAATTGGTTAGAAGCAGGTCATGGGTCCTGCTACACTCCAGGGAAGGGAATTACACAAAGTCACGAATACCAGGAAGGCTGGATCATTGGGGATCATCCTAGGAGCTTCCTACTATGATCACCTTATTAAGGGGCAGAGGCAAGAAGAGTATCTTATAGTCCATCTGTCACAATATGCATATGCATATGTACATCTATGTTTATATTTCTTTCTATCTATACATCTATCTATCCATCCATCCATCTATCCTATACATCTACCTCTTCTATCCATCTTGAAAATCATGCTTCATACTATTTCATCCACTTCCAGTGTCACATCACACTGTTCATTTTTGTTTTCTTCCTTTCCATATTTGTAACTCTCTTTTCCCAACAATGAGAAACCTTCATATATTTATTTAATCCATTCCTTACCTCTTCTGCCACTCCTTCTCCATCACAGATGCTTTCCTCTCTCCTCAGGCTCTGATGTCCTGTGTCCAGCTGTTCTCACGTGAGGATGCCTCAGTCATCATGCTCAGACTCTGACACACACAGAGCCACTCTGTATGTGGATGGTGTCTCACACTCAGAGGCTCTACCTCCCCTTTGCATGGTGGTCCTCTTCCCCTTGCTTAGGATCTGACACACCACAGCTAACCCTCTCTCCCTGTACGTGGATGTCCAGCCCCATCTAACGCTTTAGGTCTGAATCATTTGGGAAGAAAGGAGATGGAAAGGAAGGAAATGAGCACATTTTTCTTTCAAGATTCCATTTTTTCCCTTGTGAAATACGATTCATCCTCCCCTCCTTCCAAAGTTGGGAGAGTAGGTACAAAACATTCCCTGAACAGATGGTGTAAAACGCAAGTGGCTATTCTATAAATTTGCAGCCTATTAGCTGGAGTGGAAGGAGCTCTAATGGGCGAAGCAGCAGAAAAAATCCTATAAAGGAAGGACAAAGGGAAACAAGCAGGCACAGCTCTCTCATTCTACCTTCTGCTTTGTTCAAGCTCATCTATTTTCTGGTCTGCAAGGCCCACTTCTCTGTCCTTTGCATTAGTTCAATTCTTCACTCGAGGGTCAACTCCTGAGCTTCCTTCTTCCATGAAGACCCTCACTAACTGGATCCCAGCCATTTTATCCACTTTCAAAATTGCAATCCATACTCATGTCTTTGTCACCACATTGGAGTGCTTGATTCTATATGACCTCGTATTGATCGCTAGTTCTTTTATGGATACATGTTTTCTCCCCAACTAGAGAGTGAGTTCCTTAAAGATATACTTCACTGTGTCTACCAGAGGCTTGTTGAGTGATTGAAAGCAGTCCCTCCATGTAGGCACATGAAATCAGGCTGGAGGGGCGCCTGGGTGGCTGCTGGTTAAGCGTCCAACTTCGGCTCAGGTCACAGTCTCATGGTTCATGGGTTCAGGCCCCACATCGGGCTCTGTGCTGATGGCTCAGAGCCTGGAGCCTGCTTCAGATTCTGTCTCCCCTCTCTCTCTGCCCCTGCCCCACTAGCTTTCTGTCTCTCTTTCTTTCCAAAAAATAAAATTTATAAAACAATTTGTTTTCAAAGATTAAAAAAAAAAAGAAATTGGGCTGGAAAGGGACAGATGGGAAACTATCCCGTAAAGTGGCCACTAGGTAGCTCATCTCTTATTCTCTTGTTTAGTTCAGTCTCTTAAGTAGAAGGCAAGCTAAGCATTGAAATGTTCAATAAATATGGACTGAATTATAATGTAGTCCCTACAGTAACCACAGTTCTCCAGAATATGTGGGCCCCGGAAGCCACGTGCCATTTATCTCCCCTGCTCCAAATGGATGGCCAGTGACACCCATACAGAACCGGAGGCCTGGCCCTATTTATACCCCTGATTTTCTGGAATCTGTACGTAGCACAAGCTCCACATTTTAGAGGAGCCCCCTGAATGCGGATGCCCGATTATATTCACGAACCAGTTGAAGAGAGGGAGCAAAGGGTAAGATGTTCTTCTGATACAGAGTCTGGATTAAGAAAGGCAGCTTCCTCAACTGCAAAAGAAAACGGTAAGATCAGTTTCTGAGGGGGACGTGTACCCTCTGTTGTGTCACGGCCACGTTGTTTTAGGGGGTTGCCTCTGGTAGGTCCTTCGAAGCTACTCGGCAGATGCAGCCACACGCGATTGGAATTTCAAACGTATTTATGAAAACAACTCAGAAGTTTGTCTTCTCATAAAATCCCTAGTAACTGCGGAGGGAGTGGATTTTACTCATCATCACGGAAGGTTAACTAGCTTGACCCAAGTCACTAAAAAGCATCAGACCTGGAAAATCTTGTCGAGTCTTCCCTAATCGCCCTGATCCAAGACCAGGGAGGCGACACAGCCCCAAAGCGTAACCTCCCGTGATCCCAACATGCGGCACGTGTCCACACCCCACCCCCCACCAGCCCCAGACTCGCCCGGCTGGGCGCGGCTCCTTTAAGGGGTGGAAGAGAGAAAGAATGCGTGCGGGCTGCCAGGGCAACTTGGGAGCCTGGTGAAGAGCTGGGAGCACGTGAAGAGGGAGAGGCCAAACTGTAAACAGCACAGCGCTCTTTCTTCTTGGCAAAAACAAGGGACAAAAGACACCTTGGAGGAGAAAGAGATGCTATTTTTAGATGCGCCGGTTCCAGCCACTTTTAGAGGATTTTCCCGTCGAACTGAAAATTATGTGTGTTTTTCTCTTCTTAAATAGAACATTTGAGTCTTGTTCTAGAAAGTGATTGGACACACATGCGCACACGGATGCCACTTGCCCATTTAGCTGGCCAGGGGATGGCTGAGGAAATCAAACGAGCATTTTGACGTTGGTATGTGTGGCGGGGATCACTGCGGAGGGAGTGGATTTTACTCATCATCACCGAAGGTTAACTAGCTTGACCAAAGTCACTCCTGCCTCTGAGTCCTCCTGTTATTTCTGAGACTCTGAAGGGAAAGCCTGCGGTGTTTTAGGAACCAGCTTAGCCCTGGAAGGAGCTGCCCATTGAGGTTCTCCTTGCCCTTTGTTTGATCAACTACCACTTGAAATCGGCATACTCTCCTGATTAGGAAGAGACCCCATGGAAAGGGAGCTGGATGGTAGCAGGCGGCATAAATCAACTGGCAAACTCTCGAGCGGTTGGAAACGTGCCCTATCTGGGAAACTGAGATGTTTATTTATGCTCAAGAGAGGTTCTGTGTCGAATTCTTTCGGTCAGCAAATACCCCCGATTATTTTGGCTGTACATGTGAGTCTTCAGTTATCAGGTTTGCTTAATTTAAGTTCCACTTGTATTTCATCAGATGGTTGTTGAAAAACACTGCAAGCCATTGCTTTTTCATTGGTGAGACTGGGTAGGTGGTGGGAAAGGGCTTGAACTACGGAGTCAGAGCTGGCTAGAATCCACTTCTGTCCCTCAGTCCCTGAGTCACCACAGACAGGTCAGTGAGGCTCTCAGACCTTCAGTTTCTACTTCTGCAAAATGGGGGCAGGGCATTTTCCAACCCCACAGAACAGCCTGCGGTCTTCAGTATATTTCTGGCCCAAGGTAGACCCTCCGAGAAGAAAAGTGACCATGAGTGTTTTGTTAATTGCAGAGTCAGAGGCTGCACCTCATAGACGTTCGGCAGCTCTCACCTAATTCCTGCCTGGGCAGTAGAGGGGGACAAGAAGCTCAGAGATCTCAGGATTCAGAGGATAAACTGCAAGATTTCGGCCCTTCAAAATCCATGGGAGATACAGGGGCACCTGGGTGGCTTAGTCGGTTAAGCGTCCGACTTTCTCTTAGGTCATGATTTCGCGGTTCGTGGGTTCGAGCCCCGCGTCGGGCTCTGTGCTGACTGCCGGCTCAGAGCCTGGAGCCTGTTTCAGAGTCTGTTACTCCCTCTCTCTCTGACCCTCCCCTGCTCACGCTGTCTCTCTCTCTCTCTCTCTCTCCTAGAAATAAATAAAACACTTTTTAAAAATTAAAAAAAAAAATCGCTGAGCGCTTGTGCATGCCTGGTGCTGCCGGGCTATGCTGTGCTAATCACCCTATCTTCTCTAAAAAAAAAAAAAAAAAAAAAATCCATGGGAGATACAAAAGGGTGATTACTGTAAGATTCCACTTAAATGAGGAACCTAGAATAGGCGAATTCATAGAGACAGAAAGTAGAATAGAGATCGTCAGGGGCCAGAGACCATGGAATTTGTTTCATAATGGGTATAGGACTTCAGTGTAGGATGATGGGACGTTCTGGAGACGGACGGGGGTGACGGCTGCACAACCGTGTGGCTGTGCCAAATACCCCTGACGTGTGCGTTTTAAAATGGTTAATCACTCATCGTCAGGGAAATGCAAATCAAAACCACAGTGAGACACCACCTCACACCGGTCAGAATGGCTACATGAACAACTCAGGCAACGACAGATGCTGGCGAGGATGCGGAGAAAGAGAATCTCTTGGGCACTGCGGGTGGGCATGCTGACTGGTGCAGCCCCTCTGGAAAACAGTATGAAGGCTCCTCAAAAAATTAAAAACAGAACTCCCCTACGACCCAGCAATAGCACTGCTAGGAATTTACCCAAGGGATCCAGGTGTGCTGTTTGGAAGGGACACATGCACCCCGTGCTTATAGCAGCGCCATCAACAATAGCCAAACTATGGAAAGAGCCCAAATGTCCATCGATGGATGAATGGATAAAGAAGACGTGGTGTATATATACAACGGAGTCTTACTCGGCGATCAAAAAGAATGAAATCTTGCCATTTGCAACTACGTGGATGGAACTGGAAGGTATTAGGCTAAGGGAAATTTAGTCAGAGAAAGACAAATGACTTTACTCATATGAGGCCTTTAAGATACAAAACAGGTGAACATAAGGGAAGGGAAGCAAAAATAATATAAAAACAGGGAGGGGGATGAAAACATAAGAGACTTCTAAATATGGAAAACAAACGGAGGGTTACTGGAGGGGTTGTGGGGGGGGGGATGGGCTACATGGGTGAGGGGCATTAAGGAATCTACCCCTGAAATCATTGTTGCACTATATGCTAACTAACTTGGATGTAAATTTTAAAAAATAAATTAAATTAAAAAAAATTTTTAATGGTTAAAATGGTCAGTTGTGTTAGGTATATTTGACCATAATTTTCAAAACAGGGAAAAATCCATTGGAATGAAGCAAATCAAGATACAACCAATCATGAAATACCATATAGCTTTAGAAAGAATGGGGTAGATGGAGCAGCTTGGTGGCTCAGTCGGTTGAGCGTCTGACTTCGGCTCAGGTCGTGATCTCACAGCTTGTGAGTTCGAGCCCCACGTCGAGCCTGTTTTGGATTCTGTGTCTCCCTGACTCTCTGCTCCTCCCCCACTCACACTCCGTCTCTCTCTCAAAATAAATAAGCATTAAAAACAAATTAAAAAAAAAAAGAAAAGGGGCACCTGGGTGGCTTAGTCGGCTAAGCATCCGACTTTGGCTTAGGTCATGATCTCGCGGTTCATGGGTTCGAGCCCCGCGTCGGGCTCTGTGCTGACTGCCAGCTCAGAGCCTGGAGCCTGTTTCAGTCTGTGACTCCCTCTCTCTCTGACCCTCCCCTGCTCACGCTGTCTCTCTCTCTCTCTCCTAGAAATAAATAAAACATTAAAAAAAAAAAAAAGAAAGAATGGGGTAGATTTTATTCTTCTTATATAAAAAGATGCCCAGTACAGGGGCACCTGGGTGGCTCGGTCCATTAAGCAGCCAGTCGGCTCAGGTCATGATCTCACTGTTGATGAGTTGGAGCCCCGCGTTGGGCTCTGTGTTGACAGCTCAGGGCCTGGAGCCTGCTTCAGATTCTGTGTCTCCCTCTCTCTCTGACCCTCCCCAGCTCACTCTCTCTCTCTCTCTCTCAAAAATAAATAAGACATTAAAAAAAAAACACTTTAAAGAGATGCCCAGTACGAAAAGCAAGTTGTAAACCCCACATGTAGCATAGTGCCATTGTTTTTTTTCTGCCTACTCTTACTGGCTAACTTTGCTTTTGCCACACCCTTATGACGTATATATGGATGTCATCACCCATTTTGCAGACGAGGAAACTAAGGCACAGAGAGGTGGTGTGCCTTGCCCAGGGACACAGATCTAATAAGTGGCAGAGTTAGAATTTGGACTCAGCTGCAACTATCTGGCTCCCAAAGTCTGAGTTCCAGATTCTTTTTTTTTTTTTTAATGTTTTTTTTATTTATTCCTAGGAGAGAGAGAGAGACAGCGTGAGCAGGGGAGGGTCAGAGAGAGAGGGAGTCACAGACTGAAACAGGCTCCAGGCTCTGAGCTGGCAGTCAGCACAGAGCCCGACGCGGGGCTCGAACCCACGAACCGCGAGATCATGACCTAAGCGAAAGTCGGACGCTTAACCGACTAAGCCACCCAGGCGCCCCTGAGTTCCAGATTCTTCAGCATCATGTTCCCTTGGGAGCTTTTTATATATGCAGGTTCTCTGCACCCCCCACCCCAGACCTACCGGATCAGCTCTGCAAGGCACTGAGATCCACGAAGGATTCTTGGTCATCTCGGAGCCTCAGGGGACTGAAGCCCAAACCACCAGGCAACACTTAGTGCCAGTTTGATAAGAATAATAAATGTTAATATATGCATAGATAAACTTTACTTAGAATTCTGTGGACTTTTGGTTGGTTTTTTTAGCTGAGCAGTTTATTCTAGAAACTAGACGCAACAACAAAGTTGGCCTTGCATTGGCTATAAACCAGGTTCCATCGTATCTTATCATTGGGTTAAGAGTTATTTTGTCAGTTTAGAAACGTGTTTCTCTTGAAACCACTGCCTACGACCTTCCAAACTCAGTCTTTAACAATATAGTAAATCCTTATGAAGTTGAACTCAATTCTTTTTTTTTAAATGTTTTTTCTTTATTTTTGAGAGTCAGAAAGAGCACAAACAGGGGAGGGTCAGAGAGAGGGGGAGACACAGAAGGAGACACAGGCTCCAAGCTGTCAGCACAGAGCCCAACATGGGGCTCGAACCCACAGACCATGAGATCATGACCTGAGCCAAAGTAGGACACTTAACCAACTGAGCCACCCAGGCGCCCTGAAGTTGAACTCAGTTCTGAGTCGCAATGTATTCATTTGGAATATGGTGAAGTCTTGAAGAAGTTTAAGAAATTGTTGAGTAAATATATTGTCAGGCTAAACAATAGACTTCTAAGGGGGCATACTTAATTGACTAAATAAAGCCAGCCCAGCCTCTTGTTTAATTTTAAGAATTTTAGTACGTTAATGGTTCTCGACTGCAAACGAGACCCCGACATTCGTTGGGGGGACATGACAGCTTCTGGATGGACGTTCTGGTGGAACTGTAGTTGGTTGGATATAATCTAATGCACTAGATCTAATTTCTTAGAAATGATTCTCTTATGCACTTTCCGAGTAATGTAAATCCTACCCCCTTTCCACACTCCCCCCCCACCTTGCAACTAGGTTGATCAAAGCAATTTTTACCTTATCAAGTTTTGAATGGAGTATTATGCAGTTAGCACTAGTTTGATTAAACTCTGAACTAAGGCAGTTTCACTGAAGAGCTGCGTGCCTCAGTTTCTTCATCTATAAAAAGGGTATATGAAGGGTTCTAGGCAGGGTCACCACACGTGGTTGTGCAGACTGAAAGTGGCGTAGGGTTGTAGGCTGTTGCTTTGTTTGGCGGGTTCCTGAGACGAGTACATGAGCTGATAGACGCGGATCAAGTGAAATCGTGCCAAGTGCAGAAGAAGCAGTGTTTAAGTATTTGATGATTTTAACAGAATAGGTCTTTTTTAAGATGTTTATTTATTCTTAGAGGGGGGGGCAGGGGAGGGGCAGAGAGAGGGAAAATGAGAATCCAAAGCAGGCTTCGTACTGTTAGCACAGAGCCCGCCGTGGGGCTTGAACTCACAAACCGTGAGATCATGACCTGAGCCGAAATCAAGAGTCAGACGCTTAACTGACTGAGTCAGCCAGGCGCCCCCAGAGTAGGTCTTGACTCAAAGGATTCTTGCCCTCAAATAAATATTGCAGTGAATGACAAGAGAAATGACCTTGGAGAGAATAATGTACTTTCCTCAATCAAAATCACTGATTTGGCAACCAATTCATATATTCTCCCATCAAGAAAATTCAGAAGACCCACCTATCGTACAAGAAGGAAAGAAAACGTCTGCCTTCCAGGGTGCACAATGGAGCGATGGACACAGAGGCGGGGCGCTCGGAGGAGTCAGGGGCTGGGGCCACACCGGCTCTCAATCCCAGCTCTGCCATCGGCAGCTCAAAGATCTTCCCCCTCACCTCAGATTCACCCCTTTATTTATTAATTTTTTTAATGTTTTATTTATTTCTAGGAGAGAGAGAGAGACAGCGTGAGCAGGGGAGGGTCAGAGAGAGAGGGAGTCACAGACTGAAACAGGCTCCGGGCTCTGAGCTGGCAGTCAGCACAGAGCCCGATGAGGGGCTCGAACCCACGAACCGCGAGATCATGACCTAAGCGAAAGTCGGACGCTTAACCGACTAAGCCACCCAGGCGCCCCAGATTCACCCCTTTAAACCTCAGATTCTTTATCAGAGTCGTGGGCTGAACGGTCACTGTCAGGAGGGTGGGAGACAGGCCCGCAGGCATGCACCGCTGCCCTGGGCGCTAGCGAACTTCCCGCAAGCACCTGCTTGCTTCCCTGCATGTGGTCTTACCAGCAGCGTGGTTACTATGCCAGAGGCAACGACCCACATTTTCCTTCCTCTTCCCTACATGCCTACTTCTTCCAGAAGGCTCTCATCCCCACCACTATGATGTCTGCCTGTTGTTTTCTCCTGCTTGGAATTCTCTCTCTAGCATCTGCTCTAAACCCTTGAGTTGAACCCAATGCCAGACTCATCTCCAGGAAACAAGAAAGGCCGAGAGAGATGGAAGTCCACTTAGATTACTTACCGACAGTCAGCTTTCGCTCCTATCCCTTAGGAATAACAAAATGACAAGGGTGTTGTCCTCATGATATAAAATGTGGCTTTGTCCTCATATGTAAATATACTCAAATATAAAAAAATGTCCTGGGTTTATGGGGCGCCTGGGTGGCTTAGTCGGTTAAGCGTCCGACTTTCGCTTAGGTCGTGATCTCGCGGTTCGTGGGTTCGAGCCCCGCGTCAGGCTCTGTGCTGACTGCCAGCTCAGAGCCTGGAGCCTGTTTCAGTCTGTGACTCCTTCTCTCTCTGACCCTCCCCTGCTCATGCTGTCTCTCTCTCTCTCCTAGAAATAAATAAAACATTAAAAAAAAATGTCCTGGGTTTTTCTGTTTCATGTGCAGCTATTTCTTGCATCTGAGCTTTAAAACAAAAACTCCAGAGGTGTCTGGGTGACTCAGTTGGTTGAGCATCTGACTTGATTTCAGTTCAGGTCATGATCTTGTGGTTCGTGAGATGGGGCCCGGCTCTGGGCTGTATGCTGACAGTGGGGAGCCTGTGTGGGATTCTCTCTTGCTCCCTCCTGATAACTAAACATTAAAAAAACCCAGTAAAGTAGAAACACTAATTGTTGCTCCACTTAGTAAGTTTTAAAAATGGAATTTGTAAAAATAATTGCTTATTTATTCATTAAATGAGTCTTGCTGGGCACGGATTGTATGTTAGACATAGTCACAAAGAGATATAAGGTAGAGATTGGTCCTCAAGGAATTTATAGTCTTTTAAGAAAAACATAAGGCAGGGGCCGCTGGGTGGCTCAGTCAGTTAGGCATCCGACTTCGGCTCAGGTCATGATCTCACGGTTCATGAGTTCGAGCCCTGTGTCGGGCTCTGTGCTGACAGCTCAGAGCCTGCTTCTGATTCTGTGTCTCCCTCTCTCTCTCTCTCTCTGCCCCTCCCCTGCTCACGCTCTATTTCCTTTTCTCTCAAAAATAAATAAACATGAAAAAAATTTTTTAAAAAACACACAAGGGAACGACAGTTACACAGCAGGTGCTGAGAACTATGAACATGTTTGAGTTCTGGGAAAAAAAAGTATCATGTCCAAAATATCAAAAAAAATGACAATATCAAATGCATATATAGTTGGATGTCTACAAAATGTACCATGTCAACTGCATCCAAGTTAATTACATTAAAGTGATCACATGTGAAGACAGTTTGTAAGCCAGGATGTTTCACTTTGCATGGCCTCTCCCCTAATTTCATGGGGTTCACAGGCAACCTCTGGTGCTTCTGAGCTTGTGACTTCAGTCTTCCCGTGGCCTCTCCTCGTGGCTCCGTGTCCAAATTTCCCCCTTTCCATAAGGACCCAGTCCTCGTGGCTTAGGGGCCCACCCCACTCCAGTATGACCTCATCCTAATTTAACTAATGACGCGGGCTGTGCCCTATTTCCAAATAAGGTCCCCTTCCAAGGCACTAGAAGTTATGACACAACTCACCCCATAACAGTGGGCGAAGTCGTAATGGGAGGAAGGCCAGAGAGGCATGTGCAAAGGCCCTGCAGAGACTAGAGAGCCCAGGGCCATGTGGGGAAGAGAATCAGGATGAGGCTGCGGCGGGTTGGAGGGCGGATTTCAAAGTGCTTTGTAAACCAAATACAAGCTTCATCTTAAGGCCAGCATTCTCCAGTGTGATATTTTAAAATAAAAATGAAACAAAAACAAAACAATCCTTGCACACCTCTGCCTTTCCTCGCCCTCCTTCTACCCAGACGGCCTTCACCCCAAGATCCTAAAACCCAACTAGCAAAGAACCAAGCCCAAAGGTGCAGGGAGTGCTCTGGGCCGCCCGGCATGTTCCCTGCACAGCCCAGCTGAGAATCCGGGGAACTGATTCTTGTTCAAGCGGCCGCCTCCACACCGGCCGTTTGCATGTGTCTCTCATAGAAGGGTAACTCTTTGGTTGTTGTTGACTCTTAGGTCGTAATTTCTTGGATCCATTTTTTTTCACATAGAATTCCGTAATACTAAATGAAGCAATATCGTCAATATTATGACCTGTATTTAAATGTTTTATGAGGGTGGAGAAGACACTTGATCAGACACGGGAGAAGAACTGAAATGATGTGTTTACATGTCTGTTTCCTCCCTTACCCTGCAGGCATCTCCAGGGCAGGAGTTCATTTCTTAAAAAAATTTTTTTAAACGTTTATTTACTTTTGAGAGAGAGACAGAGATAGAGTGTGAGTGGAGGAGAGAGAAGGAGACGTGAAATCCAAAACAGGCTCCAGGCTCCGAGCTGTCAGCACAGAGCCCGACGCAGGGCTCGAACTCACAAACTTCGAGATCATGACCTGAGCTGAAGTTGGACGCTTAACCGACTGAGCCACCCAGGCGCCCCTGAACTATATCTTTTCTGTATCCTGTATGATTTCTGGATCCCACCGCTAACTGCTGTGCTCTGTAAAATATCTAACTAACTGAAGGCCAGAGGCCCCCTTGCTCAGCTCAGAAGCTCTGCTCTGCGTTGGGTGTCCTGATGTGCCTTCCTCAGACCAAGGAATTGTGTACAATAATGTGCAAGAGGCCCAGTCTTCTCCGGGAAAAAAAAATTCCAAATCTAATGCTATCCTGCTCTAAATAGAAAAGTCAAATGTATATCAAAAATTCTATTTTTGGGTGGCTCAGTCGGTTAAGCATCCAACTTCAGCTCAGGTCATGATCTCACAGTTCCTGGGTTTAAGCACCGCACTGGGCTCTGTGCTGACAGCTAACTTAGAGCCTGGAGCCTGCTTCAGATTCTGTGTCTCCCTCTCTCTGACCCTCCCCTGCTCACACACTCTTTCTCTCTCTCTCAGAAATAAATAAAAACATTTAAAAATAATTTCTAAGTAAAAACTATCCTAAAGAGACACAATCCACAAGCCATAAGAAAAAAAAAAGGACCGATTTGACTACATAAAAAATATAAACTTCCGGGGCATCTGGGGGGGCTCAGTCGGTTGAGGGTCCAAATCTCGGTTTCAACCCGGGTCATGATCTCACAGTTTGGTGAGTTCGAGTCCTACATCGGGCTCTGTACTGGCAGCGTGGAGCCTGCTGGGATTCTCTCTCTCACTCTATACCCCTCCCCCCACTCGTGCTGTCTCTGTCTCTCTCAAAATAAATAAATAAACTTAAAAACAATAAACTTCTAAGAAACAAAAGATATTAAGAGACTTAGGACAGGCCAGACTAAAGTATTTATGTCACACTTATTAGACTAAGGTTTAGTATGCTAAATACATAAGCAATTCATGCATTCATGCAAATGGCTGATAAACCATGAAAAGAGCTCGCTGCTGAGCCAAGACATGCAAATTAAAACAGCAACGAATAACTTTTTTGCTTACTGGATTGACAAAAACGAAAATGATCCAGTGTGGGGGCGCCTGGCAAGCATCCAACTTCGGCTCAGGTCATGATCTCATGGCTCATGGGTTCGAACCCCGCGTCGGGCTCTGTGCTGACAGCTCAGAGCCTGGAGCCTGCTTTGAATTTTGTGTCTCCTTCTCTCTCTGTCCCTCCCCTGCTTGTGCTCTGTCTCTCTCTGTCTTTCAAAAATAAATAAATGTTAAAAAAATTTTTTTTAAAGAAGAAAAAGATCCAGTGTTGGTAAAGGTGGGGGTGAAACGCACTGTGGGGGAAAGAATAACTTGATTTATTTCTGGAGTGCATCTGGCAGCATCTATCATGACTTAAAAGGCAAATAAGCTTGTGTCCAGAAAGGGCAATTGTAGAAATTCCTTCCGGTGATAATAACAACATCGAGCCTTATGTGAGCACCTACTGTGTGCCAGATCCCACACCAAGTGTGTTACATGAACAACGGCCTCTGCTTCACGAGATGACCTATAATTGCATCTGTTTTCTGAGAAACTGAGGCCGAGGGAAATTAAGTTTTCACAGCGAGTAACGAGTGAAGCCAGGATTTAAAACCGGGCCATCTGATTCCAGAGCCCAAACAGGAAATCCCTCTCTTTAACATGCCTCACACCTGCATGATGACTATTAGGCTACAGAGACTAAACCTAAGGTTCTAAAATTAGAAAGATGATTTGATACATAAGTTACAGCCATACGGGGGATTCCCTGCAGCAAATAGGGAGTTTTGTTTGTACCGATAGCAAAACTTCTCATGTCATGTTATCGAGTAGGAAAAAAGCAAGTCGTGAAATAGCGTGAGCAATAAAATGGATTTTTTTAACCAACTACATGCGTGCATGCTTGCGTGCGAAGGGACGTATCCTGCTGTGACAACCCGCTCCCGCAGAGCAGTTTGAAAAAAAGGACATGTAACAGGTTGTTCAGGGTAGTTATTCCTTCAATGTGGAAGTAGGGGGACTCCTTTAAATATGTATCATTCAGGTCTCTTTACTTCATAAGTCACAGAAAGCCTAACTCAAATTAACTTAAATACTACAGGGGAGCATTTGCTCAGGCCACTGGAAGGTTCAGGGGTCTGGTGTGATTTGATGGCTTGACAATGGCAGCATTGGTGTGATTTGGTAACTTCATAATGGCTTCGAGGAGCTGGTTTCTTTCCATCTTTATACTCTGCCTTCAGTTGTGTCTGTTGCATTCATAAGCAAGATTCCCCTCATGGTGGCAAGGAGGCTGCAGCAATTCCAAGCATCACTTATGCATCCCCACGGTATCTGGAAGCAGAGATGTGTTCTTGTCCCCTAATTCTCGGCAAAAGTCTTCAGGTTCAATACCAATTGGATCAACCCTGATGAACTCCTGAAGCCAGAGGTACAGCAGGTGCTAATTAGTCTATCCCTATAGCCTCTGAATAAACCACTATGGCAAAGAATCCTGCTTAGATCAATGAGGGTGTCCCCTGGAGCTGAGAGTGGGGTTGATCCCATGCAAATCACTTGTGGCTGCCACATGATAGGGGAGAGATGGAATGTTGTGGAAACAACACTATAATACACGTCTGCATTATCTAAATTTTCTACTAATTCTATAAATGCCAAAGCATCTAATACTCCGGTAATTTTAAAATATAAGGATGGACCCTTGTTTTTCGTGAAAACACATTGCAAATGATCAATTTGATAAATAGTTTTATTTCTTCCTCAAGTTCAAATTATGTACAAACACTTCCTGCATCCGAGGGTCATCTAAGAGATGTGATGCAGCGTGTGGCAGCTGGAGGGACCAGCGCTGGACTGAGAATTAGCAGCCTGGGCTCAAGTTCTAGTTCAGCGTTGCTGACAACGCTGAGCTCTCAGGAGCGTCACAGACCTGCTCTGGGCCCGGTTTCTTCATCAGCAAATGATGGCATTGGGGTCGATGATCTTTAAGGTCCCTACTCCTCAATTATTCCTCTCTCTTTGTCTATATTTCTTCCTATCCACCCACCCATCCATCCATCCATCCATCCATCCATCCATCCATCCATCCATCCATTTATGGCTCTTTTTGGAGAAAATACTATATGCATAAGATAAAAATATTCTAATAATACAAAAAGATACACAGTGAAAAAGTTTGTTCCTGGCCCGCCCTTGACTTCCAGCTTCCTGCATTCTGCCTGCTCTAACAACTCAACGGTCTAACAGACATGCACGTATCACCCCTGCCTCATTTATACAGGCAGTGACATGCCCCACGTGCACCCTCCAGTCTGCCTTTTCACATAACTATCTATAAATGACCTCTTGGGTCAAAAGATAAGTGCATTTTGCATTTTGATCAATACATGGCTAAATTACCCGCCAAAAACACTGATGCTTGGGGCGCCTGGGTGGCTCAGTCAGTTAAATGTCTGACTTCAGCTCAGGTCATGATCTCATGATTCCTGAGTTCCTGAGTTGGAGCCCGGTATGGGGGTCCCAACTGTCAGCACAGAGCCTGCTTTGGATCCTTTGTTCCCCTCTCTCTCTCTGCCCCTCCTCTGTTCATGCTCTCTCTTTCTCTCTCTCAAAAATGAATAAACAGGGGCACCTGGGTGGCTCAGTAGATTAAGCGTCCGACTTTGGCTCAGGTCATGATCTCACAGTTTGTGGGTTCGAGCCCCGCGTCGGGCTGTGTGCTGACAGTACAGAGCCTGCTTCCGATTCTGTGTCTCCCTCTCTCTCTGACCCTCCCCTGCTCACGCTCTCTCTCTCTCTCAGAAATCAATAAAACATTTAAAAATTTTTTTAAAATGAATACACATTTATTTAAGAAAAGCAAGGATGATGCTTATTTCTCCAATACCTCATCAACACCTTAGTTATTACTCTTTCATTTTTGTTATTGTGCAGGATCAACACACCACATCTTGTTGTGGTTTTACGTTGCCTTTCTTTCATCGTGTTTGAAGCTGAGAATGTTAATATGCTTAGAAGTCATCAGCAGTTATTATTTGGTAAATCATCCGTGCAGGCACTTTGAACCTTTCCTTTCCGGCAGCTCCCCGCTTTCTCGGAATGGAGAACATGGGGCATCCTTAACGCCCTCCTCATGGGAAAATGGAACTTCTTGGCCGTCACAGGAGGTGGAGTGGGGGCAGTGGGCAGAAGGGCCCAGGAGGGACCCACACGCAGTGAGGGGGCCCCACATTCACCCGGAGCATGGCTTGTACATTTGGAAGGGTTTAAGACACCAACTAACAAATAAAGCACAGAAAAATGAGCCCGAGGGAGCTTACAGCCTGCTAGGCCTGAGGCATTTACTACCTGGGCCTCTGCAGAAGACCTTTGCGGGTCCTGGATGGGATAGAGAGGGAAAAAGAAGAGGCTGGGACACAGTGGGATGGGGACTCAGACAGGCGGTAGCTCAAGGGGAAAGGGTCCCAAGTTCTCTTAGCTGGGAGGGATTCACAGTGTCAAGTTCGGCCGAGAGCTCAGGAAAGATAAAGCATTTTTTTTTTTTAATTATTATTTCTAGAAGAGAGAGAGAGACAGCGTGAGCAGGGGAGGGTCAGAGAGAGAGGGAGTCACAGACACTTAACTGACACCAGGCGCCCCAGGAAAGATAAAGCTTTAAGAGCGTTTCGGAAGGAGCGCTGAGGAAGTAGGTCACCATGACCTTTGTCGAACAGGTTTGGGGGAGTGTTGATAGGCAGGTTTTTGAGTCACAAGAAAGAAAAAAAAAAACCAGAAAGGGAGGGAGGGCCCCAGGGGGTAGAATGGAGGGAGAGAGAGAGAGAGAGAGAGAGAACAAAAAGGTGGGAAGTAGGGAGAGGCCTGGACACAAAACACTAGTGCTTAGTAGAAGTTAACTGGGGGAGGGGCCCCTGGGTGGCTTAGTCGGTTAAGCGTCCGACTTTGNGGGGGGAAAAAAGCTGGCGTGACTTCTTTAAGACAAATAATTGTTATATAATACTATGTAATCGTAATTATTATTATGGATGTGAATGCTGTTCACTGCTTTAAAGCTCACATTAGGTCTGGCTGACTTAAGCTATAGATTCCCCTTCTGCGATCCCTCACTCTGCAGAGAAGGAAATCCCTGGTGGGTATAAACCCAGTGTCAGCCCCGTGGGGCAGGAGGGGGGCGCGAGCCAGTGCAGCCCCCACGGCCTTATCGGTGGGGTGGCCCAAGCTGAAAAAGGAAAAGTGACACTATCAGGCCACACAGGAGCTTCGAGCCTGGCTCTTCATCTCAGGCCTTTTTCTGCCCTGTAGCTGCCTCGCCTCTGACGGCCCGAGAGCATCTCGCGTCAGGCCGGCATCTAGTAGGTCCTGGAAAGTTTTTCCAAATTTTACAGATTCGTTTCCAGATAGTACATTTCCTTGTTTCCCCGGCTTCTCTTGGAAACGCCCTCTTCTGTGTTTGGTAAAATTACCGTGAACGAGGCAGAGTTCTTTTGCCGTGGTGGACCACACACAATGCAACAATCAGCGCTGCGGCCACGTTCAAGGGTACGGTGCTGCGCCATCGTGTGTGTTCACATTGTTGTTTAGAAGCTTACATGAAGAGGGGCGCCTGGGGGGCTCAGTCGGTTGAGCATCCGGCTTCGGCTCAGGTCATGATCTCGGTTCGTGGGTTCAAGCCCTGCGTCAGGCTCTGTGCTGACAGCTCAGAGCCTGGAGCCTGTCTTCGGATTCTGTGTCTCCCTCTCTCTCTGTGCCTCCCCTACCTGTGCTCTCTCTCTCTCTCTCAAAAATAAACACAGAAAAAAATTTTAAAATAATAAAATGTACATTAAAAATGACATCCATTACTGCCATGAAAAAGCCTAACTTCTTTGTCATCCCCAACTGAAACTCTGTGCCTATTAAATTCTAACTCCGTATTCCCTTGGTTGGGGTATAATTTATACACAATAAAATCCCCATTTCATTTTATTTTTTTCAAAGTTTTTTTTTAATAGTTTATTGTCAAGTTGGCTTCCATGTAACACCCAGTGCTCTTCCCCACAAGTGCCCTCCTCCATGCCCATCTCCCCCCTCTCCCCCCACACCCATCGGCCCTCAGTTTGTTCTCAGCATTCAAGAGTCTTTCATGGTTTGCCTCCCTCCCTCTCCCCCACCATTTCCCCCCCTTCTTCTCCCCCATGGTCCTCCGTTAAGTTCCTCCTAATCCTCCTATATATGCAAACATTTGGTATCTGTCCCCATTTTAAGTGCACCTTTTGTGGGATGTTGACAAATGTATACTCTTGGGTAGTCACTCTCTAATCAAAATATAGAACATTTCTGTCACCGCAAAATGTTCCCCTGTGGTCCTTTGCAGTCAGTCCCCAAACTCTGTCACTGACCTTTAATCTAGATTTGTACTTTGCTCAAAGCACATACTTTTGCAGTTCTGCAGATTAAAAAAAAACCACACCTCGCTGTGGTTTTGCTTTTTTTTTTTTTAATTGTGTATAAGCTTGAGAATGCTTCTGTCATTATAGGATTTTTTTCCGCTTTTCTAGAATTTTATAAAAATGGCATCACGCGGTATACTCCCTTGGGTATTTGGTTTTTTTCACTGAATGTTTCTGAAATTCACCCACGTCGTGTATACCACCAGTTTGTTCCTTTCTATTGCTGAGAGGTGTTCTATTATATGATTTGCCCCAAATTTGTATATCTATTAACTTGCTCATAGACATTTTGGTTATTTACGATTTTTGTTTTGCTTTGCTATTATGATCAAGCTTCTATAAACACTCATGCACAAGTCTTTGGGTAGACATATATTTTCAATTCTCTTCGTAAAAAAAAAAAACCAGGAGTAGAATTACTGGGTCATGTGGTTAGCGCAACTTTGGGACAATCTGCCAGACACTCTTCCAACTCGGATGTGCCATTTTGTTTCCCACCAGGGGTTCTGTGAGAGTTCATTTGTTCTACATCCTTGCCAATATTTGGCGGTGTCTGCTTTTAAAATTGTAGCCATTCTAGGGGGTGTGTGTGGTACATATTGTGGCTTTAATTTGCCTTCTCTGATAAATACAAATGTTGGGCATTTCTCATGTGCGTATTGTATATCTCCTTTTGTGAAATGCTTGTTTAAATCTTTTGCTGGTTAAAAAAAATCGGATGTTTGTCTTCTTCTTATTGACTTGTAAGAGTTTTTTTTAAAAAATATATCTGGGGACAAGTCCTTTGTCAGATATGTGATAATCAGAGGTTAAGATGTGTCTAATTTGCCTTGCAAAGGCAAGGGTCAGGCTCCTTAATTCCCCAGTCACAGCAAGGGCATCCTCAACAGTTTTTGTACCTGTGGCTGCCATTGTTCTCGAAGAGCAAAGGATGGCTTGGGGGAAGCCGCCGTTTTTGAGCCTGGTAACAAACCGGGGCCTGTGGGCTTGCTGGGTAGAGACAACTCATGGCTCCCTGGCTTTCCAGGAAGCAGCCTCAGGACCATAACCAAAGCCACGGAAAGTCTTTGGTGAGTAGGGTCTGAAGTGTCTAAGCCACATTTGTCCCTGGGAGAAGGAAAACGTGACAGAGGCGTAGCAGGGCCAGGGCAAGCCTGGTGCCCTTGCCTGGTGTCTGGATAGGACGCGCTAACGAAGGGTCGCCGCCCGTATCTTCTCCTGGCCACAGTCGGGGGAAGCACGAAGCCTCAGGACGGGGACACCTTAACATCCGCTGTCTTGGTGATCTCGCTCTTCCCTCTTTCCTGCTGAGTATCTGAAAGGCGCGGGGCCTCCCGTATCCGTTCTCTGCTGGTGCTGTAGCCAGAACCTCGTCAAAACAGGGCTCCTAAAATCCTGCACAGGAAGGTCTGCATGCAGCCATGGGAAGTCTCGGTGAATTCTACGGGATTCAAAGGGCTGCTCGGTGATTACCTGGAATATTTATCTGCAGGAAAACCTTTGGTGCTCACTATTCGGTCAGGAGAGTGAAGAGTTTCCTTAAAACATTTCCCCCAGCATGACTAGCAAGCAGAGAGCATCTTTTCGGGAACTGGCTATGGCACTTGCTGAAAAGCCCTGTCCCATAAAACCGAGGTGACTGACCTCACGTGGGCAGCTCGAACCAGAGGACAGCAGCTGGAGACGGCACTGTGCGAACAGACTGCTTGTCGGGGGCTTCCAAGGGGAACCAGGAAATCAGAGCCGGGTTGGGGAGGGGGGTGGGGCGCGAGAGAAGGAGGGCAGCAGGTGCACCAAAACCAAGCAACGAAGGAGGAAACCAGGAAGTAAAAGAAGGTTGGGGGAGGGGAGTCAGGAAACTTCGACAGGCTTCAGATGAGATCTCCAGGATGAGTGAGAGTTGGCTGGGGGCGGAGGGGAGGGCCGAGGGGTCCAAGCAGAGAGCTCAGACATTAAAGGCCCTGAGGTGGCCTGCTCGGCTCTGAGACATCTTCATGGGGACATCTTACAGCCTTGAATCTCCAAGCACAGGCTGGACACCTCTTTAGTGTGAGCCAAAGCTGTTACCCCTAAGGCTCTGCAGCCCTTCCGAGGTGGGATGTCTTCTGACCCCCTGCCCTGTGCTGCTATCCAGGGTCCTGTTCATATCAGATGCTGGGCCTTTAACTTTTAAAGCCTTCCCTAAAGGGTTGTGGCTCCTAATGTGTACCTATCTCCCTTGGGTCCTGAGGACAGCTGGCCATCTGGCCCGGAATTCCTGTTTTCTTCTCCCATTCCCAGGCCTGGCCAGGCTTATTCTGTGGCATCTGGAAAATAACTTTCTTGCTCCCTGTTTTCGTTTTTAAAAACGACACGCTCTTCTGTAATCTCACAGTCGTATTGTAATGGCCTCAGTTTTTTTTTTTTAAATCCTTTGAAGAAAATATTATATAATTACACTCAGTTTCATACCAGATGTAGCCAAGAACCCAAAGTACGATTATAGGTGTATCCGGTTTTTGGAAAAGCTGATACATGGAAATTCTCACAACACGGTTATACTCAGAGAGGATTTCTCACATTAGTAAATCACTGCTGGAGCTCCTGGGTGGCCCAGTCGGTTAAGCGTCCGATGTCAACTCAGGTCACGATCTCGCGGTTCTTGGGTTCGAGCCCGGCATTGGGCTCTGTGCTGACAACTCAGAGCCTGGAGCCTGCTTCGTAGTTTGTATCTCCCTCTCTCTCTGCCCCTCCCGTGCTTGTGCTCTGTCTCTCTCTCTCTCAAAAATAATAAACACTTTTTAAAAATTAAAAAAAGTCACTGCTGGTTTCCTCTAAATAATCTCCCTTGTGTAGTTAAAAACAAGACCACATTTTCAAAGAGTTCAATCCATCTCCAACTTCTCAGCGTCCGTGGAGGATAGTTAGAGGAAGGCATATGTGAAATGCCCAGTTGCCCTTCTCTCTGCTCATCACATCAGGACTTGCGTGGCGCCTTCTTCCCCACACCCTGTCATCTCCAGCCTTCAGCGGGGCCTCTCTGTGTTCACCCACTGACACCACCCGGCCCAGATTCTGGAATTCTTCTTGGGGACTCCGAGGCCCACTGGCCTCCTGACCCTGGACATATCCATGCCACCACCCCATTTCTCTGCTTCTCTTTCTTTTTAAATTGTTTAAAAAAAAATTTTTTTTTGTTTTGAGAGAGAGAGCGAGCGAGCATGAGCAGGGGAGGGGCAGGGGGAGAGGGAGAGAGAGAGAATCCTGAGCAGGCTCTGTGCCATCAGCAGGGAACCCAGGAACCATAAGATCATGACCTGAGCTGAAATCAGGAGTTGGACACTCAACAGACTGAGCCCCCTACACGCCCCTCTCTTCTCCTCCTTCTAACAGAACTCTTCAGAAAGTCGTTCCTACTGATTGTCTCCAATTCCTCTCCACCTGTTGTCTCTTGAAGGCAATTCAATCAGGCTCTCACCCCACCGCCCTCGAAACTTCTCTCGTCCAGGTCACCCACCAAATCTAATGGGCCCTACTCTGTCTCTTCTGCTTGACCTCTCGGCAGCTGATTACTCCGCTGTGGAGCCCTTTCTGGGCCTCTGGACCGCCACTCCCTCGTGCTTCTCCTATAGCCTTACTTGTCTCTCTTTGCTGTGTCCTCATCTCCCCAACCCCTAGTCATCAGAATCTTCTGGACGTCAATCCTCAGACTTCTCTCCTCCTTCTGCATTCACTACCTAAGCAGGATCTGTGGTCACGTAGCTTTAAATGCATCATGAAAGGGGCGCCTGGGTGGCTCAGTCGGTTGAGTGTCGGACTCTTGATTTCAGCTCAGGTCATGATTCCAGGGTCGTGGGATCGAGCCCCACATCAGACTCTGTGCTGAGTGTGGAGCCTGCTTAAGATTCTCTCCCTCTCTCTGTCTGACCCCTTCCCCTGCTCGTGTCCATGCTCTCTCTCTAAAATAAAATAAAAAAAATGAAATAAATAAATGCATTGTTAAAGCTACTAAATTCATGTTTCAGTTGGGACATTTCCTTTGAACTCCAGACTCACACAACTCTTCCTACTTCCCCTTTGCTTCTCTACAGCCTATTCCACTTAGCTACAAGAGCGATCAGGTTCAAACGTAAATTAGGGCTTGGCATTCCTTTCTCAAGACCGGCAATGGTGCCCTACCTCATGTGGAATGAAAGCCCGTCTTCATGAAGGTCTCCACACTCTGCACAACCCGGGGCCTGGACGGCTCTCTCAGCTTGTTTTCTGTCACTGCCCTCTTACTCAATGTTGCCCCCATCGTGGGGATGCGGTAGGTGGTGCTGCTGAGCCCTCAGGCACTGGGGAGGAGAGCTGCCTCCCCTAACATCCCACCCCATCCTTTCCAGTGGTGACCACTGCCGAATGACACGGGGGTGCCAGGGCCCAGCCCCCTCCCCAGAGTGTGCAGCTCTGGAGGGCCGCCCACAGGAGACAGCTCTTCCACCCGGTCTGGTTCCCTTCCTCCTTCCCTTCCACAAGTTGAACCCAAGAGCTCTCCCTAATAAAGACCTGGGCACTGATCACCAGCTTCATGAAGGCAGGGACTTCACCTCCTTTGTCCACTCTTTTTTTTTTTTTTTAATTTTTATTTATTTCTAGGAAAGAGAGAGACAGCGAGAGTGAGTAGGTGAGGGTCAGAGAGAGGGAGATACAGACTTCGAAGCAGGCTCCAGGCTCTGAGCCGGCAGTCAGCACAGAGCCCGACGCGGGGCTCGAACCCACGAACCGCGAGATCATGACCTAAGCGAAAGTCGGACGCTTAACCGACTAAGCCACCCAGGCGCCCCCTCCTTTGTCCACTCTTACTCCCATGGATCCTGCCACGGAGTAGAGACTCAGCGCCAAGTCAGGCTGGTGCTGGTCTTGCTCTGACCTGATGTTGGTCATTGGCCACTGTTACGTTCTCGGACTAAAGTCTAGCACGGGGGGTGTTTCCGTCTTGACTCCCTTTGATCCCTTTGGTTCTGAGTCAAAGTCTTCGTGGTTCCCATTGTATCCTCCACGACTTAGGGTTTGCCTTACTATCTCCCCCTCAGTCTTTCTAGAGATATGATCTTGCCCTTACAGTCTAGTCCCTAGATAGCTGCTATTGGATTAGCAGGAATCCCACCTCTGGCTCTGCAGATGCCCTTGTGCTGTTCAATCCTGGAACCTCCCCCCCAGATCCAAGTCCTCATGCTCATCAGTTCCCATTCATGGTCTGTCAGCCTCCCTGAAAGCCATGTCCAAAGTATGAGCCACACCTTAATCTTCGGCATCAAAGAGGGCATGGAAAGGCAGTTTCACTGTTGCAGGAAAGGATGTTTGCACTGGGACCGGAAGGGCCGGGGTGTACACCCCAGCAGTCACAGTGGGACTCCCTTGTTCTGGACCCTCATTCCTCTGTGTTTTAGCTGGAAAGCACAGCCAATGACATCAGCCCTCGCTCAGTGGCTGTCAACAGCACATGAAGACATGTGAAAATGTCTGGCACACAGCTGGCCGTCAGCAAACTTCTCCCGACCAGACTGAAATGCTCTGAAACATCTGCCCTATTGTGTTCGGAGGAATAGCACAATGTCCTCAGGAGGAAACTCTGAGTCTGGGTAGCTCTGTGTGCAAAAATATAGTATTTCCCTTGGGAAAACATTAGCATTCCGCCAAGTGCCACGATAATTTCGAGCATATTGAAACAATACAACAATAACCTGAGCTGCAAAATCACACCGTCAGCCGAGTGCACTGGATCTGGGCATAATCTGACATCTAGGAAAGCGTGGCTTTACCTCTGAAAGGCAGCCTTTAATGAACAGGTAGCACTGACACATACCGAATACCATCCTGGCTTTTGCCAGATCTAATGGAAACATGTATACTAAACCTTGCCAAATTCACAGAAGCGTTTCTAGTTCCTATTATTTTGTGACTTGAAAGGAAGGGAGTAATCTCTTCGGTGGCAGGGTGTGGTCCCTTTAACAGAGCGCTGAAAGCAAGTTCAACGCAAATGCCCAATGCTGGCAGATTGCACAATTCTCCGGTTATTTTTATGATGGGCAGTGTTTTTTGGTTTTTTTTTACTCTCCTTTCCTCCCTTTTGAGTTGGCTAATGATTTCCAATGAAAAGACTCTACCTGGTGCAATCCAGGTAGCCCAAGCTGTACACAAAGTGTCAATGAAGAGGGCTGTGTGGACGCTCGTTATGCTACTGGTCTGCCAGAAGAGTGAGGATGGAAGAGGAAAGGTTGGAGTGTTCGCTTGCAATTTGTACTCTTGGCTTGGAAGAAGGTCACCAGCTCGGCAAGGAGAATATAAAAATACACAGTAAGGTCACCACAATTTCTGAAGCTTGAAGCATCATCTATTAGGGAATCAAAACATGTGTAGACACATCATGAAGGTGTTTAATGTTCTTCTACGTGACCGGGTACAGCGTTTCCCCATACGGCTTGGACAGGCTGTTGCATGTTGGGCAGGCATACTTCATGTATGTCTAGCGCCCTGCACTCTGTGGGCTGCTCCATTCACCACCAGCGCTGTTTTCTCTGTGATACCGCCAGGCAGAACGTGTCTGAAGTCATTGCTGAATCTCACAGACATGGTGCCCTCTCCACATACTTTATCCATCCCAGTGGCTAACGACGTGCCGACTGTCCTTGAGAATATGGATTGTGCATCCTGGAAGGCAGTCAGATTCCTTCTTCATATTCGGCCCGTGGTGGTTCAAAGTTCCCAGTTTCCTCTTGGGAAGCTGAGTGCAGGGGTCACGGGGGACGATTGAGTCCAGTAAATGACTTCCAAGAGAAGCTTTGGCATTTAAACTCTAGGGTTTGGGGCGCCTGGGTGGCTCAGTCGGTTAAGTGTCTGACTCTCGATTTTGGCTCAGGTCATGATCTCATGGTTCATGGGGTTGAGCCCTGAGTCAGGCTCTGTGCCGGCAATGTGGAGCCTGCTTGGGATTCTCTATCTCCCTCTCTCTCTGCCTCTCCCCTTGCTCATGCAAGCTCTCTCTCTCAAAAATCAAATAAACACTGAGGGGCGCCTGAGTGGCTCAGTCGGTTAAGCATCCGACTTCGGCTCCGGCCACGATCTCACAGTTTGTGGGTTTGAGCCCCGCATCGGGCTCTGTGCTGACAGCTCAGAGCCTGGAGCCTGCTTCCAAGTCTGTGTCTCCCTCTCTCTGCTCCTCCCTTGCTCATGTTCTGTCTCTGTCTCAAAAATGAATAAATGTAAAAAAAAAAAAAACCCACAACTCTACTTTTCACTTTTAAAAAATATTACATGCTCATGCTAAAACAAAATTAACTAGCATATGATGAAGAGTAAGGCTCCGTCAGCACGCTGACCCCTCCCCTCCTGCCAGTTCCCTTCTCCAGAGGCAATTAGTATGACCATTTTTTTGTGTGTCCTTCCCAACAGAGTCTATGCACATAAGAGGAGCTTTGATTTTTTTTTTTGAAATGCACTTTTATACGTTCGGCTGAAACGCTTGGTAAGAGAGCTTTTCCAAATAACTCTCCATGGTAACATAACTTTGGAACACACACACTCACACGGACATCCACATGTACACACAGAGTCGTCCTCTTAAGCATAAAATGGAGGGGAGATGATGCAACAGAGTGACTAGAAGGTATATTCCAGTAAACGGCAGCGGTGAGTGGCTTCTCAGAGAGTTCCAGACAGCTTTTTGTACAGAAATAGCCCCGTGAGAACACCCAGCCTACTCAGACGGCAGAACAAATCCTAGGAACTTGCCTTTGTGCAACCTTCCCCTTCAAGCTCAAGTCCAAACACATCAGAGCTTGGCAGGGCTGCTCGAGTTCATTGGCCGACAGACAGACTCTAGTACCTCAGGCTCTCTGTGCTTTTCCCTCTGAAGCTGTAGATTCATACGGATTGGATTGCACCCGATCTTCCCCCACCTCCAACACACACACGCTGAAAGCCCCCCAAGTTTCTCTCCATCATGCAGTTGAATCAAAACCCGACTCACTCACACTCCAAAGGAAAGGAAAAAGCACCAGCAAGTATAAAGCGGAGATATATGTGTGCGTGTTTGGCGGAAATAGGCAAACTCATTCTCTCTATAAGGCCATTCTGAAACTCAGTCAGGCTCGGTGTCGCTCAAATTGGGAAGGTGTGTTTGGCTTCAGGATAGAGGTGGCTGGATGGGAGGGATACAGAGTAACTTGATTCGTTGTCATTCTGATGACTTTCCATAACTGACATGGGAACGGGGACGCTGAGGACTGGATTTTACCTAAGTACTGATACAGAATAAACGAGCTGTCATAATTTTTAGTAAAGTCAGCCGATCTACAGGAGCCTGAGTAAAAATCTCTCATCGAAAGCCAACATTCTAGAATAGGAACATGGAGAGCCTAGGTGGCTCAGCCAGTTAAGAGTCGGACTCTTACCTTCAGCTCAGGTTGTGATCTCATGGTTTGTGAGTTCAAGCCCCGCGTCGGGCTCTGGGCTGACCGAATGGAGCCTGCCTGGGATTCTCTCTCTCCCTCCCTCTCTCTCTCTCTGTTCCTCCCCCACTCTCTTTCTCTCAAAATAAATCAGTAAACCTTAATGAAATAAAATCCACATGGAAGCCAATAGAAAAGGAACACTTCCATCGTATAGCAGATACACTTGGGAGTGTAATCTCACTCCTGGTGAAGGAAATAGTGACTTTGTAGGTCTGGCTTGGAGGATGCTGGAAAGATCACACGTCAAGAAAGTACTGCTTCACCCGCTGGCTACTGCCTGAAAATCCTTGCCTGGTTAAGAAAGCCTTAAATTCCTCAATAACAAAGAAAGCGTAATAAGCAAAGCCCCCTGAATAGAACAGCAATTATTATGATGCTCATTTCCTGAACTCTTATTGATGGCAAATGCTTACATTCATACCTGAGACTTTTCATGAATGGTCTCTTTTAATCCCTGTGGTAGCTGATCTCCAGGACGACCCCTCAGTGATCTCGCCTCTACACATACACACCCCTGTGTGGCACCCTTCCCGTGAATCTGGGCTGGCTCTGGGCCTCACATGTAATCAGCAGAATTGGCAGGGGGGTGGGGAAGCAGGTAGATCAGGAGGAGCCTCACAGCTCCTGCCTTGGTCTCTTGGATTTTTTTTTTTTAATGTTTTATTTATTTCTAGGAGAGAGAGAGAGACAGCGTGAGCAGGGGAGGGTCAGAGAGAGAGGGAGTCACAGACTGAAACAGGCTCCAGGCTCTGAGCTGGCAGTCAGCACAGAGCCCGACGCGGGGCTCGAACCCACGAACCGCGAGATCATGACCTAAGCGAAAGTCGGACGCTTAACCGACTAAGCCACCCAGGCGCCCCTGCCTTGGTCTCTTGGAATGGTCCTTCTGGGGAAAGTCAACTGCCATATGAGACACCCCAGTCTCCGGAAACTGCCATGCTGTGAGGAAGCCCAAGCAAGTCACGTGGAGTGGCTGAGTGGAGAAGGAGAGGCGGGCCAGCCCTGAGCGAGTCCCGCCATCTGCATTCCCGACAAGTGAACCAAGAAGCCATTTTCGTGCCAGCTCAACAGAGTCATCAGATGCTTGGACCCCCAGCCGACAACTGCATGAGTGTGCCTAAGTGCAAACTGCCCAGACGAGCCTGCTCAACCCACAGAACTGTCCCACATAATGATAAATTTGTGTTTTATACCGCTACATTTTAGAATGTTTTGTTATTCAGCAATAGATTAGTGAAACATGGACTCTCCGACATTCTGGGTATCACAGCTAATTCTCCAACACCCATTTTCCCCGCTTCCTTACTGTGCGATCTGGGGCACTTGACCCGAGTCTAGGGGTACCCCTGGTCAGACGACACTAGGGGTTTTCAAAGCGTGATCTAGAGGCTTCAGTGGCCCCCAGAACTTGTTAGAAAGGCAGATTCTCGGCCTCTTCTCTGGACCTACAATCAGAAATGCTGACACTCAGGCTCAGTTATCTGTTTTTATAAGTCCTTCTGGCAACCCTGAGGTCTGCTCACATTTGAGCGCTGCTGTATACCAACCATGGTAATCCTGTCCGTGCCTTGCTAGTAACTGGTTTACAGAGCCAGGCCCAGGCATTCAGCACACAGCATTTCCTTCGTGTCAGTCATTGGTTCGTGGCCGAGGGGGTGTGTTCCCTCTGTCCTGGGGGTAGCCACTCTGTGAAAGGAGCCAGGTTTAAGATGTAGCTAACAGTGAGGATGGAAGGCAGAGGAGCAGAAAGAACCTGGGTCCCTGATGGCGGGGTTCAGCCAGCCTCTTGCACCTTTGAACTTTCCATTATTGGTGGGGGCTGGGGGCCAATCGATTTCCTTACTGGTTAAACCCATTTGGGTTGGCTTTTTGGTTACTTATAGCTGTAAGCACAGTAAATGGTAGGATCTGTAGTTAATGTGAGACAGGCAGGCCAATTTGCAAGAGCTCAGACCCTTAGGAAGCAGCAAAGCTGGGGATTGAACCCAGGTCTCTGGGCTGTCAAAGCCTATCCTCATAATGAAGCCACAGAAGGGTGAGATTTGCTCTCTTCCTGGGGGGAGAGGTTTCTGTGCTTATATTTGGGGGGCTGGGGCACTGAGAATGCACAAAGGCAGTGAGCATCTCACAGAAGAAAAGATACCAGGGAATGGGGAAAAGGTCCAGGGAGAGGGGAGGGAGGTTGCATCAAAGAGAATTCCTGCCGAATTCTACACAAGTGTGACCTATGCTCGGGTATTTCTTCATGTCCTTCAATTGAATGGTGTCCTTTCCCCTCTCCTCCTGCCCCCCCCCCCCCCCCCAGACCCACAGCCACTCTCNGTTTTGCAAGGAAGACTCCCGGAGAGGGTAAGGCAAGCATTCCTTTGGGGAGTAGGCTGATTGGTCCAAGTGGTTCTAAAAACTGCATCCGCCCACATCACGCTACTCCAAAGACAGTTTATAATCACAAAAGGAACAATCTGGAAGATTCCAGTTGTCAACACAGCTCAAACTAGCGGCGGACCTTGCAGAGAAGACACATGCCGCCCCCCAGATTTGGGAATTTTATGACCTCGGGGGACCCCAGGCTCTGTGCCCCCTGGGGGAGGAGGCCAACATTTCAGGGGTGGGGGGAAGCTCTGGCCTCTCTTCCCCTCCACGGCCGTCCCCAGTCACAGTCAGCTTCATCCTCTCCCGCCTCACCCCTGCCTCTTCGGGTACCCCCTGCGAGAGCCAGGTGGCTGATCGTAACCTGTAATCTGAAGCCCCGTTCGGGGTCCCGAGGTGCCAGGGTGGCTGCAGCTGGTAAAGGACCCTTCCAGAGAAAACACGAAACAAGACTTGGGAGAAGGAAGACAAACAGCAAGGTGACAATTCTTTCCTCCAACAATCACCCCGAGTTTAAGATACGGGCAGATCAGCCTTGATAAAAATTCCAGTGAATGTTCTCTTTGTTTGAAACAGATTGTTCCGGGAAACAGAGAGCAAGCATTTAGCGAAGACACTGCTGTGTGCATGGCATTATTTCAGCACCGGGAAGGGACATCGGTTAGGGGACAGTCCTTCCAGGAATGCTTAGAAACAACTATAAATCCACATGGTCAATAAGCAGGAAATGCAGACGATAAGATGCACTGACTTACAAGACCGTTTCTAGGTATTGGGTGCTGATGTATAGAAATTTATCTAATCCTCATAATGACCCTGTCACCTACATACTATGATTAAACCTATTTTACCGATAAGGAAACTGAGGCACTGAGAGCTTGGGTCATTTTCCCAAGGTCAAGGGATTCAAACCGAGGCAGCCTGGCTCCGGAGGCTGGGCTTCTAACCTTGACACAGGAGGGAATAGGAAGGAGCACAGAGAAGAACGGAGTCCATCCAGATGGCTTCCTGGAGGAGGTAAGTTTTCACAAAGTATGATGGAGATTCACCGCCGCGTTGGTGGTAAACGAGAATGAGCAAGATTTTAAAAATAAATAAATAAAAGGACAATTGGTTCCTTTCTTACTAACCCACGATACTTTTTTTTTTTTAATGTTTTATTTATTTCTAGGAGAGAGACAGCATGAGTAGGGGAGGGTCAGAGAGAGAGGGAGTCACAGACTCTGAAACAGGCTCCAGGCTCCGAGCTGGCAGTCAGCACAGAGCCCGACGCGGGGCTCGAACCCACGAACCGCGAGATCATGACCTAAGCGAAAGTCGGACGCTTAACCGACTAAGCCACCCAGGCGCCCCGATACTTTCTTTTTTAATGTGTATTTTGAGAGGGAGAAAGGGGCAGAGAGGGTCGGAAGCTGGCTCTGCCTGACAGCACAGAGCCGCATGCGGATGCGAACTCAACGAACTGCAAGATCATGACCTGAGCCGACGCCGGATGCTCAACCGACTGAGCCACCCAGGCGCCTCTTTTAAGGACTGTCACGGACACCCTTCCGTGGGAGGCCTCTTCCTTACCTTTCATCCTTCCGCAGGTGCCGGCCCTGGGGGCCCTGGGGGCCCAGAGCTCCGGGCTGCGGTCTGGGGAGGAAGACCGAGCCCCTAGCTCGCCCTCCGTATGTCACGGCCAAGGAGAGTGGAGCTGGGGGCTTGGGGCGCCCGCACCTGCGCGCTCGGGTCTCCCGCGGAGAAGCCTGCACGCCTGGCACCACCCCCCCCTTACGGCCGCAGGAGGGCAGGATAGGCCCGCGCGCAAGTCCCAGGAGACGGTCGCAGCTGGGGATGCGGGCTGCCTACCTGGGCCGGTGGGGGGCGTGGGGAGAGCACCGTGGAGGTCCCGTTCTGGGAGTTCTCTGCGGAGCGGGGTGGTCTAGGCTCCCTGGACGCTAACCTCCGGGCCTGCCTGCCACTCGCAGCGCCCCCTTCTGGCCCCAGGCTGACTCACCCCCAAACCAAGAGGCCTGTGCTCAGGATGGGGGGTGGGGGAGCCCTGGGCCTGCCTGGGCTGCCCCAGGGGAATGGGGATGAGAGGCCAGCCAGCCTGACCCCGCCCTGGGGGGGCTTGCTGTGCGGCTGGGGGTGGGGGTGGGGGCCAACACACTCACCACGGACAAGCTCGGCTCCTCCCTGGACCAGGAGGCGGCTCTGCCCCTCGCACAACACTGTAAGGAGAGGGTGCCTTAGGTTAGCTCCTTTAGTTATCACTGGACCTTAACGAGGCACGTAATTTAGGATTTAATGTAACCAAAGCATCATTTTGGAAGACGGGTCAGGAGGCGTGCGGCGCGCAGGGAGGGCACTGACTTGGCCCCCGCGGGGTCTCCAGTAACCAGCTGTGTGACCCACGCGGCAGACTGCACAACTTTCTGGCTTTGGTTCTTCATCCGAAAATTGAAGGTGTAGAATGGGCATGTTTAAAAAAAAAGTTTTAATGAATTCACACAATTCACTGATTTAACGTGTGTCCTCTGTATATTCACAAGTTGTGTGGCCATCATCATAATCCATTTTTGGAACGTTTTCAGCACCCCGAAAAGAAACCTTGGACCCTTTGTGCTCACCACGCCTCAGCCTCAGGCAACTACCAACCGGTCTAGGCGCTGTCTCTATGGATTTGCTTATTCCAGTGAAGTTGAGTGTGTGTGTGCACACATTTTATACTTAATGTTTATTAATTTTTTTTAATGATTATTAACTTTTGAGAGAGACAGACCATGAACAGGGGAGGGTCAGAGAGAGAGGGAGACACAGAATCTGAAGCAGGCTCCAGGCTCTGAGCTGTCAGCACAAAGCCCGACGTGGGGCTTGAACTCATGAACTGTGAGATCATGACGTGAGCTGAAGTTGGCACTTAATTGACTGAGCCACCCAGGCGCCCCAAAAATAAAATCTTAAAATGGGGCTCTTGACTAGCTCAGTCAGTTGAGTGTCTGACACTTGATTTCGGCTCACGGTTTAGGAGTTTGCGTCCCGCATTGGGTTCTGCACTGATGGTATAGAACCTGCTTGGGATTCTCTCTTTCATTCTCTCTCTGCTCGCCCCCTGCCCCCCCATCTCTTTTAAAATAAATAAACCTAAAAAAAAATCTTAAAAAAAGAAGAATGCAATGCCCTACTTAATGATCCACCAAAAAAGGGGTATTAAACTAAATAATAAGGGATTATTTAAAACCTAAACTTGGAATGAATCTAAGCCTTAGAGAGTGGCCTCCATGTCAACATCAACCCTTTCACATAAAACCCCCCAAATAAAATCATGACCATCCAGTCACTCTGGGATTTACGTGAAGGGCTGGTATAGTATAATACTTCACAACTTACGTTTATTTCCTCGAGATTCTCTATATTCCTGCTACAATCTCTTGGCTGTTCAAACGATTATTGTTTTTTGCTAAGACCCCACATCTTTCTCAATAAATTCATCTGTTTCAGGTGCTGGGTGGCTCAGTGGGTTGAGCGTCCGGCTTCGGCTCAGGTCATGATCTCACTGCTCCATGAGTTCGAGCCCCGTGTCGTGCTCTGTGCTGACAGCTCAGAGCTTGGAGGCTGCTTAGGATTCTGTCTCGTCTCTCTGCCCCTCCCCTGCTTGTGCTCTGTCCCTGTCTCTGAAATATAAATTTACAAAAATTTAAAAAAATAAAACATTAAAAAATAACCTTGTCTGTCCTGACACTCTGGGAGAGACGGTGAGGGAGCAGAGTAAGGGGAAGTCACGTGGCTTGGAGGGTGGAACAGGCAATGTTATACTACTTACTAGTAAGTGACTCCGGCTGTTGTTAGAACACATTTTCATCTTTTTGACCTCATCTGATCCTTTCCGAGTGCTTTCAGTCGGTAGGGTCTCTATCCCTTTAAGTCAGAACGCTGGGGTCTGAATCTGGAGTCCCCATGTACTATCTGGGTGCCCGTGGGCACATCACTTCGGCCGTCTCTGCCTTGATTTCCTCATCTGTAAAGAGATCATTCATGGGGATGTGATGAAGATTAATGAGCACGGAGAGACTTGAGAAATGTGCCTGGAATACGGTAAATGCAAGCTCCATAATCATTTCCATTCTCATTTCTGCTGCTGCTGTTCTTGTAGAAATGTGGGAACCTTGGCTTGGCAAGGTTAGCTGGTTTTCCCGGGCGCACGGCAAGTGGCAAGCTGGGAAGCGGAACCCAGGGCTCCTGACTCATCGCATTAGTGGTTTTGAAATTATCTGCTTATAAAAACTGCTGTTTAGCAACCAGACCAAGATCCTGTGCCGCTCGAACCAGTAATCATGGTTATATTAATTAGCAGGAAGAAGTTAATGGACTTTTCTCAACCTTCGACTTTTTCTCTTGGAGTTTTCTTAATCTCTGAAGACTTGCTACTCTTCTGTCTACTAGCATTTGCGGTGCTCCTGACCAAGCGAAGGCCTTCACGTAAATGTGAATGGTGAAGACTCAGAGCTTACTGACTGGGCTCCATTCGACCGCTGTTTTGTTCTCACGCGCACTGCCCTTGTGATTTAATCGCACTCACGCATCCGAAGCAGCCTTTCTGGAGGTACCCCTGTCCGAGGGCGCGTGAAGGCATTGGATAAGCCCGTGGTGCGCAGCGTCCCAGAGGACATCACGTTCAGATGTCTAGGTCCACTACCCCCTTCACAAGCCTGATGGCCACCAAGTGCGGCACAGCCCACCCTGAATCCTGACCAGATGTAGACTGGTTTTTAACTCGTTTCCCTCAAACGTGCGAATTCCAGATCAAGTATATATGTTCTGAGTTATTTTTATAGGAGATCACTGGAAAAGAAGGAGCCAGGAAGCTGGGAATGGAGGGTGACGAATGGAGGGGAGGACACGTCTTTGCCAAGTGGACTAAGGCAACTGAGGCAAAAATAAGCCTCAGGACACCGCGTTCCAGTGCCTGCTGGAAGTCTACCCTGATCTGTTGTTTCTAATTTAAATTAACTATTTTTTAATATGCAAAGTCCTTTTCTTTCTTTTTTTTTAAAAATTTTTGTTGTTTTTATTTATTTTTGAAACAGAGAGAAAGCAGGAGCTGGGAGGAGCAGAGAGAGAGGCAGGGCCTGAAGCAGGCTCCGCGCTGACAGCACAGAGCCCGACGCGAGGCTGGAACGCATGAGCCACAAGGCCATGACCTGAGCCAAGGTCGTCCGACTTGAGCCACCCAGGCGGCCCTCTAATTTTAATTCGAGAGAGAGAGCACAAGTAGGGTAAGGGGTAGACGGAGAGAGAGAACCTTAAGCAGGCCCCATGCTCAGCACAGAGCCTGATGTGGGGCTTGATCCCATGACCCTGGGGTCATGACCTGAGCCAAAATCGAAAGTCCTATGCTCCACTGACTGAGCCACCCAGGCCCCCCTACCCTGCTCTTTTTAAGGGGAAGGGAGCGGTATCTGGGTAATAACGTGCTTTGCGAAAATAATACTGTAAAGCTGAGGATATATAACCCTGCAGATTGGGGAAGAGCTTTGAGAAATAAGTCTGCATGTGAATTTGTTCATTAACAAAACTATTGTTCCTCCAAGATTCACGTTATTTAGAACAACGGTGGGATCCTGGGAACTAGGCTTAAAATAAAATGTAAGGGCGCCTGGGTGGCTCAGTCGTTATGCATCTGACTTTGGCTCAGGTCATGATCTCATGGTTCGTGAGTTCAAGTCCCACATGGGGTGAGCTCAAGCCCCGCTCTGGGTGAGCATGACCCTGGCTTCTCTCTCTCTCTGCCCCTCGTTCACCTGCATCCTCTCTCTCTCTCTCAAAAATAAACAAATAAATATATAAAACAAAGTATAAAAAAAAGTAATTGAATATTTGGTTGGGGAACCAGTAAAAATATTCTGTGGTACAGAATAAAATAAACTTACCCACTTCTTGTAAATAAAAGAAAAGGGCATTCGGAAGTGTTTTTAACCACTAGCGCGGGGTAACTTGAAGCGACGGTCTCCTTCTCTTTGAGTGTGCAGACTGTGTCATTCACACAGACATTGTAAGCAGCGCTGCGGAATGCCAACCCAACAATCACTTCCAGAGTCCTTCTTCCTCGCCCACCTCCTACGGGAAGGAAGGACCGCAAAGGCTAAACATTCTTTTGCAGTCTGTCTTGCTAGAGGGGGGCATGTGACCTGATCCTGGCTTATGAGACATAAGGGGTTTCCTGTGGGAGTGGGACAGATCTATTCTCCTTGACTAAAAGGCGAGACACCTATGAAAAGAGCCCTTTTGGACCTCTCTCTCTCTCTCCTTGCTTTGCATCCTACCAGATGCACATGTGAGGCCTGGAGCTGTGGCAGCCATGTTGTGATCAGGCAACCCTGAGGCTGAAGCGGAAACCTAACATACAGAGAAAGGTAAGAAGGCAGAGATGAACAGAGCTGGGTCCTTAAAGCCAACACGGACATGCCAACCCGACCCTGAGGAGCACCTGTATTTCTAGACTCAATTAAGCAAGAAGAGTCATTTGGTGAAAGCCCCCGTTTGTTTCATGTTACGTGCCGTTGAAAGCATGTGATTGCAATGACGTCAAGAAAATATTTGCGAGTGCTCTCATGGGCTCGCTGAGTATCTGGATGCCGCAGGCTCCCATCCTTTCTCCATGAAGTCTCATCACCCTTTTCCACAGATAGCACAGACACTGCCTCTCGGGATGATGTGAGGCTCACACCATAAACTACTATGAAAGAGAAATAATAAAAAATGCTTCCATGTTAGGCAAAGATCCTGACTTTCGTGCAGTAAGGGACGCGGTGCCGCTCAACAGTGGTTTCTTCTCTCCTGGGAGAACGCACGTTGTGGCTGAGGACGGATGGAAAACACGTTCCAGAGGCAGTTACCTGCTGAGCTGCAATTGGGGTGCAGTAGCCTGGGCTTTAGTATTAAGCTGATGTCAAGTTTCAAAATCATGGACTGACCGAGGTGAGGGGAGGGGGGGGGATTAAACTGAGAGAAAAAAAAATTAGGCCCTTGTAAAATAACCACACCTCCACCCCTTCCTCCTGAGAGTGCTGGCCTAGAAATAGTTACGTGCATACTTATAACATGTTACGAGGCGACCCAAAGCTATTTACATTAAGGATGCAGATGCCCAGATCCTGGGGGTGGCCGTGGCCGCTGCGACCCCACCCAGCACCCTGCAGTCGGTGACCCTCGCAGAAATTAAGGTAGAGACGCCATCGGCCGTACGACGGGTGGCAGAGCTCTGCCGTGGCAAGGCAGAGTTTTCCGTTCCAGAAAGAGAGCTGTTTCTAGACGATGCCATTCTTCGAAGCAGTGTGTTTATTTTGAAGGACATCGAAGGCCGGAGGCAAAGACAAGGTTTTCATTTTGTGGTGCTCCGTGGATGTGAGAGCAGGACCAGGTGGGTGGACGCCCCCCACCTGCTTTGTAAACACTGAGGCTGAGTCTGCAAATCACTGCGGGCTTTTTAGCAACTTTAAGGCTCACCCTCAAGTCCCGTTTATTTGACTCTCTATGCCTTTGGTAGATTTCTGGTTGGAGACCATGAAATGGACCTAACGTTAATTTCAGGGCCATTTCGCTCGCCCACTGTCCCCAGGTGTCTGCTTTTCTCTTGGGCAGAGGTGGCTACCCCGAAGGTCGCCGGCACAGAGTGATTCTCGAAGAGCTCCCTCTTCCAAAGCTGGGACACTTGCTCAGACGGTCTTCAGGGAAGGAGCCAGGACCAGCGAACCACGGCGCCCCACCCTGCACCCTTCTGCCGGCTGCCACCTCGGCCCCTGGCTTTGGACACCTTCTTCTAGGCTTTGTCCGAGTGGAATAAGCTTTACAATCACCAAGCCGCGGGGCGTGTGCTGGGCGTTTCCAGTTCTTCACGCGGGAAGCTGGTCTGGGAGAGTTTTGCCCACCTGGAGAGAAAGGGGAGGTAAGAGGTGCAGAGAGGAGGTCTGATGGCACTGGAGTCTCCCCCTTCTGGAACTTTGATCGTGTAGAGCCAAAAGGGCAGATTCCTTCTTGCTCGAGCGAGCCTGATTCGGATTTCTAACACTCGGCGACTTCTAAAACTTGTGCTTAAACCTCGTTTCCCCTCAAACAAGTAAAGTATTTTACACAGGCATGCTAATTCTTTTGAATAATAAAATATTTATTTTGTAAATCAAATGAGCACTTTCCAAGTTATCCTCTATACAAACCCAATTTGGGGGGTATTAGGTTTTCTTATAGGACAGCAGTGCTATCATATAAAACCAGAGGAAGAAACCATTCAAATACAGTGCAGACACAGTGGCTTCAGTGTCCCCTAGTCTTTGAAAAATCTGAATGAAAAGTAGCCACATAGAAACAATCACATATTTTATTTTAGACAATAAAAACCTTATACCCATTCTATAATAAAATGTAATCGAACGTCTGCTTAAATAATGAAAAGGTTAACAAATGATTTGGGTTCTAATCAAAGGAACATGAGTGTAAATCTGCAGCAGGACAGGTATTTTCAAAACAAAAGCTCAACGAAAGGCTGAACATCCTCAAATACAGAGAATACGGAATAGTTTCTGCTTAACATTGTCTTGCTTTGGTGTTGGAAAAGCCACAAATCTGATAAACGTATGTTAAAAGTCGTGGTTTCCTCGGCAGGAGTTCTAGATTTGTTCAGAAAGGACGGCAGCAGTTTGGACAGAGCACAGTGGGGCGGAAGAGAAATGCTGGGCCCGTGCAGACATGGTTAACAGAGGCAGGGGTCGGGGAGGCCGGGGTACAGGGGCGCAGCTCCCATCCTGAGCGCAGCGACAAAGGGAAGGGCACGGGCTGAGCCGGGGACAGCCCAGGCAGGGACATGGCCGCTGTGGCTCAGGGTGTTTATTTTTAGTGTTCCGAGACAAATTCCAGCAAGATGTCTGGTTTGAGTCAAGCCTTTCTTCTTGAACTTGACTTCTCCACTGAGGCACTTGGCATACTTCAGGGAAAAAGTGAATATGCCGGGATTTGGTCCTGTTAGAGATGAAGCTGGAAAACCGGCTGAAGGAGGAAGGGCAGCCCCGAAATCAAAATCCTGTTTCCTGGAAAGAACCGTATAGACAGACAGGCTCTGCTTATTAACGGAGCAGGAAAGGAGTGGATCTGGAGTTTCGGCTCTGGCGAGAGAAGCAAGCAGGGCCGCAGAGGCGCCCTTGAGGAAAGGAAACGGACCCTCCGCCCGGTGCTCTGCTCTGGGCAGGTGCCTCTGGCGCCCGTACCTTCAGGGCCGTTCGCAGCACCTGGCTCTGGGTCCCAGACACGGGCTCTCCGCGAGCCGTGCCGGGCATCTTCCCCCTTCTGAAATGAGGCGGAGGCCTAAATTCCCAAGTGGTCTGAACCCTCCCAGCCTGGCGAGCACAGGGAGCGGCCACGCTGCTCGCAGAAGCCCGGGCCCGCCGGCAGCTTGTACTTCTGGCTCATGGGCTTTCCAAACAGAACACCTGTGACCAAAGAGAACAGGGCCCGAGCCCTGGTAACCCCCACGGATGGTGTAATCTGAGCCACCAAAAAGGCGAGTCTGTGGCTCCCAAGGTTGCGTCCGTACCCAAGGGATGGGAAGGCTGTTGTGAACCGCAAGGAGTGGCCGGCAACACCCACGGCCCCGGCTCAAGGGACGGGCACGGCCCACTATGAAACAGTGCGGGAGTCATTCGGAGCACTTTTGGCAGACGACAGAATGTCACCTCACCGAATGTTACCTAAAAAAATATTTTATCAGAAGTAAGGTCATCTCACTTGTTTAACCTACACAAGTTATTGTCTGCTTTGAAGCAGAATTGCCTACAGTGCTTTGCCTCTTGGGGATTCTCTTAATTTTGGAAGAGTGTCTGCGCCCCGGGCCCTTTCTCCAGGCCAGTCTTAACCAAAGTTACATCTACGTTAAGTAGTTGCAAATGTGGTCTTAATGGGATGCCATTTACTTAAATCTTTAATAATCATGGCAACTGCTAAAGGTGCAGTATTTTCCGGGGCTCCTTCCCTGAAAGGGGAAGAAAATATTGCTACAATATTTTATGGAGCAGCTGAGATCACTCTGGATCAAGCTGAGGACGATTAAATTATATTCACTTTGAATCTGATACCGCTGATGCCCACGTACTTCATTTTCATACTTATCTGGAGTTCAGAATCTCTGTGCTAAACGCATGTTTTGAAAAAAGACAATGATTTATACTTTTGGAAGTTTGGAAATGACTCCAAAGGACAAAGGTACTTGTCTGCCAATGTGGCTGGTGCAGTGACGACGGGTGATGTCTTCTGCCAGCTTGACCAACACCGGTCTTTCTAGCTTCTCCACTGTACCAGATCGCGTGCACACGTGTTTGCGGAGAAAGATGGAAAACACGCCCTCCGTGTCTTCATTTTAAAGAAGCTTATCCTCTCCCATACCAGTCATTCAAGTAACATGAGAATGTGCCTCTCTAAAAGGACCCCATCTGTATCTAGGAAATTGTTTTAAAAAACAGAAGTAACGTAGGTATAAGAATGTCTTTAACAACCAAAGCAATCGGCCCAGGTTTGGATGATGACCTGGCATGATAGCTCTTTAATTTTAAAGCAGATTCATTACAGAACGACGTGTGTAAAAAGTGCATACGCCATCTAGAGATCTAGATACTGCTGCAAAAGAACTGAGTGGCCCTCTCGTATGTGAAGCAGATGGAGACCAGAAGGGAGGGGACCATGTCACTAGACTTCCATGCCGAGAATCAGCACGTTTTCTAGGTAGCCAATGCCCCAAATGGAGTCTCTTACAGTTCTCACCTCATGGAGACTAAGTGAGAGGGCGGGGGAGAAATCCAGCACTCTGTGACGTCAGACAGAATCCGCAGCACAATTACAACACTGCATTAGGCAACAAGATTTTCTAGATGGAAGGCATATAAAGAATACCCACGACGATAACCAAGACAATGGAAATGAAGAGGAAAAGCATCTGCTCTGGGTGGACAGTACAGGTGATCATCAACGCCCCAACTAACGGGGCTGGAGACACAGCAGCCTAACGTGGGGACTGGCTGATGGTGAGGACCGAGTCATCAGGGAAAGAGGACTTGGTGCTCTTGGCTTAGTTTCAGTGATTCTTCAGCACTTAGTGAAGACGCTGTGCGTTTTAAGTGGAGACCCCCAAATCCTCTGACAAAAGATTTAAAATTGTGGAGAGTTGGGCAAATCTTTACTACTGGGATGTCCCACAGGTTAGACAACATTCACTGGTGCAGCTGAGCGGGGTCTCCTGCGCTTTGTCCGCCACCGCTCAGCATTACAGAGCCAACGAGACAAAAAAGACGAAAGGAACAACTATGAAATTCTTGACTTCTTTCCTGGGTCATATGTCCATAATCTGCATAAAATAAATAATATTTGTTAAATCAAAACCAAGGTTAAAATTTGGAAATGGGTCGGGGTGGGGAATGGGGAGGACAGCAATCTGGTTTTCTTAAGGCGAAATGATAAGGATTTCTTTAAATAGACACTTTATTACATCCACAGGCGATAAAATCCCAGAGCTACTGTTAGGCACGTAAATACAGACCCTGTAAGAAAAAAGAAAGAAATCGAGCATAGTATTAATTAAGAGCTACTTAAGGAACAACTTCTCATTAAGAAAACATACGGATGCGCACCCACCTAGCCGCCAAGCAAAACGACAAACCAACCAAGAAACTTGGACTGTCCGTTAATGAGCCACATTCCACGAGCCCGCCCACTAACCCACTCCTCTCCTTGGGGCACCAGGGCGGCAGAGCCACTTGAGCGGCTGACTTTGGCTCAGGTCAGGACCTCACAGTTCGTGACTTGGAGCCCCACGTTGGGCTCACTGCTGTCAGTGTGGACCCTGCTTTGGCTCCTCTGTGCCCGCCCTCTCTGCCCCTCCCCTGCCTGCATGCTCTCAAAAATAAATATAAAACCATTAAACAGAAAACAAATAAATCCGTCCACTCCCTGAAATCATCATCTTCAAAGTACAAACGTATCCAATATTCAACAGAACTCTGTAATGAAGTTGAGAATCACAGAAATTCTGTGGTCACAAAGCATATGTATGCTACAGGGACACACCCTTGAAAACTTCACGGACAAAATTCCACTTCAAAATGCTATTATAACTTGAAAATACTGATTAAACCAAAATGTTAAATAGGAGTTACAATGATGGATAAGTTATATTTATACGTGAGTCTTCATTTCCTCTCCTGGCTCAAAAATGACAAAACCAAACTATCTCCTCACAAGGAGTGCAACCAACTGAAGCAGAGAGATCACAGCCCAAAAGCCTTTTACTCCACCCATAAACGTTCTGTCTTAAATCTCACTAAAAAAATTTCAAGTAAGTAGCTACTGTTCAATGAGAGTAACTTACAAAATGTAAGGCTCCGCCTACTGTAAAGCACGTCACTGTACTACTCAGGGAAGAATTGCCAATTACAGTGTGATACTGTCAGAAATTGTAAGATGCCTTCTAATGTCAGAGATGTTAAAATGTGAAAAAAAAAGGAGTTAGAATCCATGAAGTGGGGCATCTTTGACTTAGTTCCTCAATTTTACTTATTTCTAGCTCGTCTGAAAGACTTCGACACAAGATGGCTTACCTGCTAAATATTTAATGTTGTCGAGCTTGTGCGACTCCAGCATGGTTTTGAGGCCGGCGACCTCAGTGTCTATCTTCCGGTCGGTCTGGGTGACAGCCCGATCTTGCTGGGCATGCTTTAAAAACCGAGAGATGCACAGCATTAAACCAGCCGGGACACCTCTGGCCCCTTGGCTCCCCGCAGGGGCCCTCCCGGGCTGGGTGCAGTTGGAGGGAAAGCTGGGGTAAGACTGAGCAGGCCAGGCTGCCCTTCTGTCCTCACACTGTGTGCGTAATCAGGGCCTTTAATATTTCTGCGCCTGTGCCTTTTGTTTGAAAATAAAGCAAGAACAAACAAACAAACCAACAAAAACAAAACCAGCATGTTTGGACAACTGAATGTGATAACCCACGTGGAAAAACTCTTTTGTAAATTACAGACTGTTCTACAAATTAAGGTGAACATTACGAAGCCAGTCTGTCCTCAATGACAATAAATGTGTCTCATCCTTCTAAATTCCTCTTGATGAGAGCAAGGCAAAAAATGCTTTGGAGAGGGAACGCAATCCTAGAGAAAAAGCAATCGTGCTTTGCCTTGACACAATTTCTATTCACATTTTCATGTTTTCTTCTTCTCACTTCAAACACCAACTGTTTTATTAGTATGAGGCTCGGTTATAGCGACGGCCTATTTTTGCTCTTTTCTACATATGATAAAGTTACACTTGATACATAACCCACCCCTAAACGGTGGTGAGTCTGGCTGATGTTATAAAGGAGTTGTAGTATTTCATTAATGCACAAAAGCACTGTAAATAATTCACTAAAAATCTTAGGACAGGTGAGTATGATGGACCCTTGAACAACACTTGACTTTTACGTGACTTGTAAAAGTATAATTACCAGTACAGTAGCGTAAACGTATGTTCTTCTGTGACTTTAATAACATTCTTTCTCCAGCTTATTTCATTCCAAGAACAGTGTATATAACACACACAACATATAAAATACGTACTGACTACTGATGTCATCGGGAGGCCTTCAGTCACCAGCAGGCTACCGGCAGTGTGTGTTCGGGGAGTCAAAGTTATATGCAGAGTTCTGACTGCATGAGGGCGTCCCTCACCTCCCTAGTGATCACTGGTGGTTCTTATAGCTAACGATTCAGGAAACGAATAAGGAGATAAGAGCCCGGATGAGTAGAAAACATTCCGGAGGAATCTTCTACTATTCTCTGATGGAAGCGCCTTACAAGCTTCAGAGGTCCCACGTCACACAGGATGGGAAAAAAGTCATGCCAGCCAGAAGCTCAACAACATAAAGCTCCGCTCTTCATTATTCTTCAGTCACTGAGCTTTAAACTTTCACGGCAATAATCAAATATTCGAGTAAGTGCAAAAAAAAATCCCAGGACACTCCACTTCCGGGTGCGTACCCCAAAGAACTGACCGCGGGGGGGCCCCCCCAGCGGTCCGCGCGCAGCCACGCTCAGGGCGGCACTACTCACAGCGGCCAGGAGGTGGCGGCAACCGTCCTGTCCACTGACCGGATCATCTAAATGTGCTCCCTCCGCAAAGGAGGGCAATTCTGACACGTGCTGCGGCACTGATGAACTTAAGGGCATTATGCTGCGTGAAAGAAGCCAGTCACAAAAGGGCCAATGCCGTATGACCCCACTTATACGAGGTCCCCAGGGCAGGCAAGCCCGCAGACAGAGCAGAATGGGGGAGAGGGGAACGGGGGGTGTGGCGGGCAGCTTCAGTTCTCCAGGGTAAAGAGCCCTGCAGGGACGGCTGCGGAATGATGTGAGGGGACCACTGCCTCCGGGAAGCGGTGCGGGTGGTGACTTCACGCGTGCTTTATTTAGCACAACGAAAAGGAAAACCCCACGGACGCTAACCCTGCACGCACCGTCCCTGGAACACGTCACAAACGACAGTAACCACGCGTGGGGGTGACGCAGAGATGAACAGAACCATCAAGAAAGGTCGGTCTATGTCTTACCAATGCCACCATTTCTGTCCTCATCTCCAGCAGCTTCCTTTCATTCAACGAATACTGAAAACAAACATGTAACCCAGGTCAGATTCTGGTTTATTCCTTTCTCCCTTTCCTCCTCCTCTGGGCTCAGTACTTCAGAAAACTAGAGATCACCTCTGGACTCAAGCAGCCTGCTGGCCCCCCTCTCCTTTAGGCGATTTTCCCCAACCTTCTCATTTCCAGCCACGCACCGCTCCGGTATCTGGAATCCTTTCTTCACCCTCCATCTTCTCTCCCTGGCTTCCCTCCTATACCCTCCACCTCACCCCCCACCATCTCCGGCTCTCACTTCGATGTGATGTCATTAGGCCCCTCCCGCAAGGGGACCAATTTGCACGGCTGCTGAATCAGATGCTTTTTGGCTTTGAGAGGATCGAAAAAAGCTGGGAACGATGCCGTTTGGGAGCTATCCCTTCACAATTACAAAACTGGTCACTACTTGAGGCTTAGACAAAGATAGGAATTTTATAGAGCTGGGAGAAATAGTTTCGAGGAATATTATTCTGTGACACAGATATTGCCTAAAGATACTATGTAAATACATTGGTACAAGAAGTGCACGAAGCCGTCACATGTTGGTTCTAATTAAACAACCCACTTGGATGCCGTCACAGTCCAGTGTTAATAAAGGAACTGCCTTAGCACTACCCAGAATCAAAATGGTATCTTGCCTTTGGCTTTTAATGTTTACGGAAAGATGTAGTACGATTTTGTTGACCTTGAGACCAAATTCGTACACAGCTCCTCAGCAATGGGCATTAGGATTTCACTGAGCTACTGAAAACCTATCATTTAAGTGAAAAATAAGCTTTTAATTCTTCACTAAATTAATATTTCTAGGGGAGAAAACTGATACTTTAGTATCTAGAAACCTTCTAGCTATAAAAGTTCCCCCTGGAAATAGCAGAGGGATGGAGTATAAAGACAGTAATGCCCAGAAATTTTTTTTAAAAAAAGGGGGGAAAGAAAAAAAATTTTTTTAATGTTTTATTTATTTCTGAGAGAGAGAGAGAGAGAAATAGAGAGAGAGAGAGAGATAGCGTGAGCAGGGGAAGGTCAGAGGGAGAGGGAGACACAGAATCCAAAACAAGTCTCCAGGCTCTGAGCTGTTAGCACAGAGCCCGATGCAGGGCTTGAGCCCACGAACTGTGAGACCATGACCTGAGCCAAAGTCGGACGCTCAACTGACTGAGCTCCCCAGGCGCCCCAAGAGAAAAAAAAACTCAACCCCCAGACCAAGGAGTAGCTTAGGACCAAAGAAAGCTCATCTCCTCTTTGTGTGCCAAGGTTTCAGAAGAGGAAAGAGCTATGCATCAAATCACCACATGAGGGCAGGGTGGACTGGATTTTCCTGCAAACCCTTAGACTCCAGTCTTCCTTCCCCAAGTCAGTACTGACTCAAGAGAAAAGAACAGCCGAACCTTGACACTGCTGTGGTTTTGAAAATAACTTCTATGTGACTCCATCTCCTTGCACCCCAAAGTAGTTTATAGGCTATACTGCTTTTGAAACTGGCTGTAAGTGAATCAGTATTATAACTTGATTATTTCATTTTATTATTATTACTTTTTAAGTAGGCTCCATGCCCAATGTGGGGCTTAAACTCATGACCCCGAGATTAAGAGTCGCATGCTCTACTGACTGAGTCAGCCAGGTGCTCCAGAATTGTAACTTTACTAAACGAGAAAGGGGAGGGTCATATAACATGCCTGTACTTCAAGGTTGCCCAAGTTCAGGATTACGGAGAACTACTTCTCAGCTAGGTTAATAAACCACATAAACTCACTGGCTTCAGCCCATGTTCATCAATCCCACCCCTTCCATCTCCTGGATGAACTTCTTCCCTACCTGGTTAGCTACGGGCTAAATCAAGTGCATTTAGATTTGTTGCTAGGTACACAACCCGTAGGGACAAACATAATTAAAAGAGTTTCTCCTCTTCTAGAAACTGATCGGATGCTAATGATTGTTAAATATTTTAGAGGTGCTAGGTGACTTCATCTTCACGGTTGAGAAAGATGAGAAAGGTGACATGGGCATGATAATTATTTGGCACAACAATGCTCAGCTTAACTCCTGAAATCCAGACACAGTTCCAAAGTAAAGTACCTATTTACATTTCAGTATTGGCTTCATTTATCATTGTAGCACATTTTGGTTACAAATTGTGAAAGATAAAAAGAATGAACACCGGTGCATACTCGGTTTCTACGAGTGTATCCAGTTCTGTCTGTGAAAAATGCTTTGTACCCCCTATTTCTCACTATCCTAAGAATAAAGAAGGTATCTATCTAACTATTGCTATCAAGTTCAAATAAAGCCTGAAGGAGATGGATGGGTTAAAAATCGCTAGAGGCAACTCAACATGTATCTTTATTGGAACATATGCACTGAACCGTTATTTACAAGCACGGAGACATGGAAGATGTAAATGTCCACTGATGGGTGAATGAAGAAAATGTGGTGTATAGGGGGCGTCTGGGTGGCTCACTTGGTTAAGCATCTGACTTCGGCTCAGGTCATGATCTCACAGGTTGTGGGTGCAAGGCCCCTGTCAGGCTCTGTGTTGACAGCTTGAAGCCTGGAGCCTGCTTCAGGTTCTGTCTTCCTCTCTCTTTCTCCGTTCCTCCCCCACTTGTGCAATCTCTCTCTCAAAAATAAACAAACATTAAAAAAAAAAAAAAAGGAATGTGATGCATGTACATGTATACACACATATGTATGGACACGTATATACATCTATATACATATATGTATGTATATATACAAAATGAAATATTACTCAGCCATGAAAAAGAAGGAAATCTGCTACTGGGGACAACAGGGATGGACCTTAGGTGATTAAATAAGAGAAAGGCAAATACTGTATTATCTCTCTTACATGTGGAATCTAAAATCTAAACCACCACCCCCAAACAGAAAAGAAACACCTCAAGGCCTGAGCCCACGGAGACCAGAACGGTGGTTGCCAAGGTGGGAGCTGGGGGTGGGTGAAACGGAGCCAAAGCCACAGACTTACAGTTGTAACCACTGTGAAGTCCTGGGGTGTGGTTAATGGATGGCACGGCGGCTACAGGTACCTGTGCTATATTGTAGATTTCAAAGATGCTGAGAGAATAGATCGTGAAAGTTCTCATCGCAAGAAAAAACTTTTGTAACGATGTGTGATGACAGATGGTGACCAGATTTACAGTGGGGACAGTTCTGCAGTGCATACAAATATGAAACCATTACGTTGCATGCCTGAAACTAACATAATGTATAGATGTCAGTGATATTACTGTGAAAGCTTTGAGGGGTAAAAGTAACTTATCTGTATCATGTTTGAAAAAAGCAAGGGGAGCAGAACTCTATTTCCAGTTTTCTTGGGTCCCCGTACGGTACCCACAAGGTACTGTACAGGTGTACCAGTCAGCTTACTTACTCTGATATCTTTTTCGTAACAAATGTATACAAATACTCTTCCTAATTAAAAGCTTCAATGTAGCGTAACTTAAAGAAGCATTTAGAATTTGCATTTCAAAACAATGCAATAAAGCCATTAAGATGTCTCTATTAGGGGTGCCTGGTTGGCTCAGTTGGTTGAGCATCCGACTTCGGCTCAGATCATGGTCTCACAGTTCATGGGTTCGAGCCCCGTATCGGGCTCTGTGCTGGCAGCTCAGAGCCTGGAGCCTGTTTCAGATTCTGTGCCTCCCTCTCTCTCTGATCCTCCCCTGCTCATGCTGTCTCTCTCTCTCTCTCAAAAATAAATAAAATATTAAAAAAAGAATGTCTCTATTAAAAAAAAGGCCATATGTTTTGGATTCTGTGTCTCTCTCTCTGCCCCTCCCCAGCTCATGCTCTCTCTCAAAAGTAAATAACCTTAAAAAAAAAAGGCTATATGGAAATATTTTTTAATCCTGAATTTCAGTGTAGAATTTGCTATTAATAATTTAATATTCAAGACAGATCATTGACTTAATTTTTGAAGAATCAGGACCCGTGGAGGTTTAAGTTGGCTCAAATAGAGCAAGACTGAGTTTGGTTTCTCTGCTAATGTCTAAGTGACACATAATTTAGTCTCTCTGAAACAAGATTCAAACTTGATTTGACCAAGATTTTAATTTAAACAAATTTCTTTTTAAGATTTTAAGAAAGATTTTAAGTAATCTCTACACACAACGTGGGGCTCGAACTCATGACCCGGAGATCAAGAGTCACATGCTCTACAGATTGGGCCAGCCAGGCACCCCTTCCAAAATTTTCATTTTAATGCTAGTTTTGAAAGCATCAAATTTAAGCTCTAGGCCAAAATCAGAATTAAAGAGAAAACCATCTAACAAGAGTACGTTTAACAGTACTGGTGAACTGTATACAAACCCAGGCTTGACCAAGTACACCATCCTGCAAGGAAATGAATTTGCACTGTTTTTAATAAAGGGACATACCAATTCCTTCACTCTGCTCTTTTCTAGATTGAACTCTAATTTGGTATCTGTTCGGACTTTGACCACTTCATCCTAGGAGGGCAAACGACAAGAAAGAAAGAAATCCACAGTGAGAAACGGAAACCACGGGATGTGAGGCCTAGGACAGTGCCGGGCGGCTTCTGCCCGGGGCGGCCAGCTGAGGCCCGGGGCAGAGGGCAGGGGCTCTCGGAGACACGGGGCCATGGGTCGAGAGACTCATCCCTGGTCGAGCCACGGCTGGGCCCAGCCCTGTCGTGGGAATTCCCAGTGGTACATACAAAGAATCCCCTTTTGTGCTCAAGTCAGTCCAGAGTGGGTTACTATTGACTTTAACCTCAAGATTCCCAGTGTAATCTCCATAGAATTTATAGCTAAGGCTCCCTGGACAGCTCTGGAAAACAGACCTGGGCTCAAAGAAAGAAAATTCTAAATTCTAGTTTAAATAAAGCCTTCTTTCTCACACTCGCCTGAACCTTTTCTTCCTTAACATCCATGTCCTTTCCACTGGGGGGGAAGAAAAATCAAACAGCTGGGACAGGAAGCATTTTAAAACCACAGGTAATTCTCTAAGGCCAGTCTTTTCTCTTTTTTCTTTTTTTTTTTTGTTACATATGGAATATTGTTTTTATTTTTTTGTTTTCTTTTCTTAAATAGTTTATTGTCAAGTGGGTTCCATATAACACCTAGTGCTCATCCCCACAAGTGCCCTCCTTCATGCCCATCACCCCCTTCCCTTCCCCCAACCCCATCTGCCCTCAGTTTGTTCTTGGCATTCAAGAGTCTCTCATGGTTTGCCTCCCTCCCTCTCCCCAACTATTTCCCCCCTTCTTCTCCCCCATGGTCCTCCGTTAAGTTCCTCCTAATCCTCCTATACGTGCAAACATATGGTATCTGTCCTTCTCCGCTTGACTTATTTTGCTCAGCATAACACCTTCAAGTGCAACACCCTAAGGCCAGTCTTTTCTAAGAGAATCTAAAGGTTCCATGTGGCTACTTAAAATTTTTTTTATTTGAAAATGACTTAATTCATCCTAGAACACAATTTTCTTAATGAATTTGGTTACAGACATCACTCGTTTCTTCAGTGATTATGTCCTTAGCTAAACCTTCCAGTGTGTACTTCTGAGACCTATTCCACAAATTATTAACACCGAACTAAAGCGCTTCTGACATTATACTTATCACTACGCTTATGTAACTGCAAACAAACCACAGGCATCATGATCTTACCATTATTTGTTGTTTTAACCGATGTAGCTCGAGGTTTATTTTCTAAAAACATATTAAAAAAAAAAGTCAAGGCTATGTTTAGAAGGTTAGGAAAAAAATACAGAAAACTTGATAATAAAAACACATGAGAACACGTATTTGTGCACGAGTTTTCCTAATTCTTTCCCCAGTGTACGTGAACCTGGCTGTATCCAGAATGAAACATGAACTGAACAGCCTCCCCCACAGAAATCTATCATGCTGGACGGTAAGACCACGCATATGCCTCCTCTGAGATCAGTTTTAATTCATTTTGAAAGTTACGTAAAATCAGTAATATAACTGTTTTTAACATACGTGTTTGCCTCCAGAGACCCTGCTTTAACACCTCCTTCCATTTTTAACAAATTCTGCCTTCAAGTAGCTGATTTCAAGGTCAAATGTGAGAGTTTCAAACTCTACCAGTTTCTAGCAAAAGAAGGAATCTTTTACTAGAAGGCTTCTTACAAGGGTAGGATCAACCAGTAATAAGTGGATGTCCTCGGTGGAACTCTAACTGGGACTGAAAACAAAAGGCAGGATGCAAACATAGCACTTACTGAAATGTTGACCCTACACGCTGCACTTTAGAAACCACGGGATACTTTACAAACCACTTGTTCACAAGAACCCCAAACTGGAAACAATTGTAATGTGCACTTGACCCTCGAACAATGCAGAGGTTAGGGGCACTGGTCCCCCACACCGTTAAAAATCTGCGTATAACTTTTGACTCCCCCCAACTTACCTACTAATAGGCTACTGTTGACTGGAAGCCTTCCCTATAGCATGACACATACTTTGCACGTACTATGTGTTATATATTATCTTCTTACAGTAAAGTAAGCCAGAGAAAAGGAAATTTTATTCACAGAGAGAGTGTGAGCAGGAGAGGGGCAGAGAAAGAGGGAGACACAGAATCTGAAGCAGGCTCCAGGCTCCAGGCTGTCAGCACAGAGCCTGACGCGGGGCCTGAATTCACAAGCTGTGACATCCTGACCTGAGCTGAAGTCAGACGCTTAGCCACCTGAGTCCCCCAGGCGCCCTGGGATAGGAATCCATGTTAGGAACATACATTTACTGCACTGCGTTAAGTGGACCTGTTCAGCTCAAACCCACGCTGTTCAGGGGTCCACTGTCCGTCCCAAGAGAATAATGGGGCACGTGTGCAAGATCCTACAGACAGTGGACAAGAACAATCTACTGCTCCAAGAAACACTGAATGCTTCTACCGGATGAAGTTCTGGAAAAGGCAAAACTGGTCAGTGGTGTCACAGGTTAGGACAGTGGTTTCCTAGCAGGGTGGGGGTCAGCAGATTTCTGGGGTCCCAACAATAATCTACTTCCTGACCTCACTGGGAGTGCACACCCCCTGAGAGCACGACTCTGGTACACTTTTATCTCTGCATGTTAGTTCTCTGTAAGTACGAGGGGTGCTTTAGTTTTACCTCATTTTCGGCTCTGAGGGCTGAAAATTCACTCTTCTCCAAGATAATCATATCTTTTTTCACATTGGCAATCTGAGACATTAGTTGCTGAACAGTGATCTCCTAGGAAGAGAGAAACAAAACATATAAACAACCTGGGCCGGCCCAGGACGCCCGCTTCCTACCTGGTATCACCTTTGAGAGAAACCAGAAGAATGCGGACGTGAGAAAGGAAGTTCGGCAAGGTCATGCTCTACTGATGAGAAAAGGAAGCCGATAAAGACTCAAGTCCAGTATCGTCAAGTGAGCCACAATTAGAAGGGTGGCAGTCTGAGGGCCAGCCGCTCGGGAACACACGGCTATGAGGTCTCCGTGTAAGGCTGGTGGACGGGAACAGCCCGTGTTCACGCACAGGGAGTTTTCCAGCATGATTCTAGAACAGCTGACAAAACAGCTTCAAGTATGTATTTTGTATACCACTGGAATCACGTGCCTCTCAACTGTGGTTCAAAGTACTATGTGCTTGTCAATAGAATTTTATCCAAAAACATGTATCACAAATAACATCCCAGGTTTAGACTTCACGTTTGCTGCGGGGCCCAAAGCTAACCTGCTGCATCTTCGTGACCATATCCTTATAGACGATATCCATGTTGGCGTCCGTGATCTTGACCAATGCAGAGACAGTGATTTCGGCTTGCTGCGTGGTAAACCCTAAGCGAACACACACAGTCACGTTCTGGAGTCTCCATTTGTCAGAAAAAAAAAAACAAAAAACAGGGAAGAAAACACTTCACAGAAAGGGAGAAAGTGAATTCAGAAAGCTTAGCGTGTCCAGGGTGTGGTGTGTCTGTCACTCTGGACAAGCTGGACACTTCGGAGTCTGTTTCTCCATGTAAGATCAAGGGTCAGGCTGGTGTCCCCTAACATCCCATCCTGCTGCCAAAATCACGCTTCCAGAGACTGTCTCACGACAGAGAGGAAGCCTGCCGTGTGGGGTCAAGGGAAGGAACGCAAGACTCAAAATTAGATACCGTTCACTGCTTTTGTAATTTAACAAAGATCCTAGGTAATTATTATTTTCTTCCGTGTGGTCTACGTTTTCTAGGTTGACATGACTTCATGAATTTTAAAATGTACGTGTAAGTAAAGAATCATTTACGTAAGTAGGAAAGCTCAATTATTTTACAGCCTGCATAAATCCGTCAACTCATCAACCACATAAGGATAACTAGTAATTTAGCTGTTAATTTATTTGATGTTAAGACAAAATCATTCTTTTATTTTTCCTCTACAGGTGTCTTGGGTCACTTGTGGAGAGGGGGCCAGGCTGGAAAAAATATATTCTTTGCTACTCAGTAAATGATACTGAATTGAATTATATTAACATCCAACTCAGCAGTGTTAGTTTCTAATAACTTTAGATGGTAATTCGCATTTCACACTGGAAATCCTAATAAAAATGCTTAAAATCAAGTCCCTGGAGAGTAATTGTTTTCTATTAAATACTTCCATCCATAAGGACTACAGAAGAATCTACTGATTCGTGTAATTAAAAGCATGTTTGAATAAAGTTGTAACTGATACAATTTGGATCTGACGAAGCACAGGACTAAAAGTTTTAAAAACCAAAGGCAAAGATTTGAAAGTGACAAAAAGGGCCTCCAAAGACCTACTCCCTTCACTTTATTAGAAATCCTTTAGTTTTCAACATGTGGGTCATGCACATTTAGAAAAATCATCCAAAAGGTTTCCCACTGAAACGTTAATGCTCTTTAGCTCTGGGGTACTGGGATTCAGAACAGTTTTGGTTGTTTGTTTCTTTTCTGCCTTCCCCACTTTTTGAAAACAAAAATGCACCTTGCAACTTTTGAAACTTCATGAGGCGTTCCTAGTTAAATATAGTTTGGCAGTGATGAATGAAAGAGAAAGAGAAACCGGAAGAGAACTTATGCTGATAAGAAACTCCACAAACTTAAATTATAACCACCCGAGGGAAGGAAGAGGAATAAGAAAAAGCAGGAGTCAGTCAGGCCTAAAACCCTACCGGGTCACCAGGTACAAGTGAATGTTTTGTCAGAAGGAGAGAACAATTCACGATCAGGGCTGCTGCTGCTGCAGACAAACGGGAAGTTCTCTCCGGCAGGAGACACGGCTGCGGAGAAGAGAAGGGCAGAGGGTGGGAGGTTCCCGGCCCGGTCCTCTGGGCCCCACCCTACAGCACCTCGGACCTGGATCACCTGGATCGTTCCCCGGAGAGGCCTCATTCCCCCCCCCCCGGGCAGCAAGGTCCGACCAACACCAGCCCTGAGACATGCGAACGCTCAGGGTCAAGGTCTGAAATCAAGAAAAGCAGGAAGCACATCTATCGAAACATCACATTTTAAAACTTTAAACATGAACAATTTTTATTTATCAAAAATAAATAAATAAGCAAGTCGACCTGTGGGGGGGGGGGAGGGGAAATAAACCGCACCTGTTAGCAGGAGGTAGCTCCGCGGCCATCTCACGGCCACCGCAGCTACACTTAGCGAAATGCAGGCCGCTTCCCCGCCATCACCAACCACCTGCACGCGGCGAAACCTCTCCATTATCTTGCACGTGTCCTTTTACATTATGTTACTTTCAGGGCAAGAACACAAGGCCCGCAGAAAGGAGGGGAAAGTAGGAAGACGTCTGCTCATCGAGATGATTCTTACGCCCCTCCTCTCACTGATACTTTTCTTTCTTTAAGTTCTAAGCTGAAAGACCCTCTGGTGAAAGAAAGGCCTACTGTTTCAACTTTGAGAAGGAACGTGGTGAAAGTTATGACCCAGCGCTTGACCGTATTTCCTTTACTTCTCAAAAGGGTCTTTGGAATTCTTACTGTGCCGACGCTACCGATGAGATGAGGAGCTGGCACCTGGGAAGGGTTACAGAGCTGCCTGGCTTTGCAGCGGGGCCCCGTGCAGAGCTTGAACCCAGGACTTCCCACGCCCCCACACGAGCACAGAACTCATGCCGTCGCGTGTCCTGGGCAAGGGAAGCACAGCTACCGAGGGCGGCCCGGAGGATGGCCACACAGTGCGGCAGAGTCACAGTACAGGAATGAGAACTGGTGTGAAAAGAGAATGTCAGGTGGCCAAGTGTCAGACTTTGGCCCAGGTCATGACCCCATGTTTTGTGGGTTCGAGCCCCGCATCGGTCTTGCAGCTGTCAGCACAGAGCCTGGAGTCTGCTTCGGATCCCCCCCACTCCTCTGCCCCTCCTCCACTACACTCTCCTTCTCCCAAAAATAAACATTTAAAAAATAATAAGAGAATGTTACCATAAAAAATGCCACAAGTTAGAATTATTAGCAACTGCTGCTCAGCAAAACTTTAATTGCATAAAAATTCTCAAAGCACACAACATGCACAGTAAGAAAACTACCACTTCTGTGCCTCAAGACAGCTGTCAGAGGGACCATGTCTGAGCTTTAACTGTGTCTAAATTTTTATCTAGAACGCTGTACTTCTAGAATGATGTTATAAAAAATATACTTCTTAGGGCGCCTGGGTGGCTCAGTTCGGCTCAGGTCATGATCTCGTGGTTCGTGGGTCCGAGCCCTGGGTCGGGCTCTGTGCTGACTGCTCAGAGCCTGGAGCCTGCTTCGGATTCTGTGTCTCCCTCTCTCTCTGCCCTCGCCCTGTTCAAGCTGTCTCTCTCTCAAAAATAAACAAACATTAAAAAAGATTTTTTTAAATACAATTCTTCTGGACAGAGAGAAAATGGGTGGGGAAAGTCTCAATGGTACCGATAGAGTGAAAATGCCCGTAAGCAAAAAATAAGAACTTAAAAAATGGAGATTGACCAATAGATTACCTTGTAGACTTACAAATCAAAGAATAATATGAGAAATTAGATAAGATCATGAGAAGTCATATTTTATAGCGTGGCATTGAACTTGGTGCAAAGGATTACCATTTTCTTCGAGTAAGCACACTAAGGCATGGGTGTCGAAGTAGAGCTTCCTGTTCCCGCAAGAGGCGAAGTCCCCCCTTTTCTGCTCCACATCTCTCCGGCGCTCCAGCTGCAGGCTCCCAGCAGAGAGGCTTAGCTCTAGAACGGAAAGGCCAGTAAAGCTCAAAACAGGTCCCGATGGTAACAGAAGCTGTGAAAGAATGTGGCCTCCAAAGCCACCTGTTGGGGTTTTTTTAAGTTTATTTTTTTTTAAGTCATCTCTATACCTAAGGTGGGGCTCAAACTCACAACCCTAAGATCAAGAGTTGAATACTCTTCTGAATGAGCCAGCCAGGCACCTCTCTTTTTTTTTTAACAGCTTTATTGAGATGTAATTCACATACCATAACAATTTGCCCATTCCAACTGTTCGATTCAATTTGTACTATAATTACAGAGTTGTGCAACCTTCTCCACAGTCAGCTCTAGAACATTTCCATCTATCTAAAAAGAAATCCTGGACCCTTTAGCTATCACGCCCCAATCTCCGTTCTCCCCGACCCCCTCACTACCCCTAATCTACTTTCTGTCTCTATGCATTAGCCTCCTCTGGGCATTTCACAGGAATAGATCATAAAGGATGTGTTTGTGACTGGTTTCTTTCACTCTGGGGAGGTTTTCAAGGTTCACCCACCTTGTAATTAAGTGCACTTTGTATACCTTTTTATTGCCGAATCACATTCTGTTTTAGGAATATACTTATTTTTGTCTTATCTATTCCTTGGTTGAAGGACATCTGAGTTGTTTCCACTTCCTGGCTATTAGGAATGCTGCTGCTGTGAACATTATTGTGCGATTTTGTGTGACCAAGTTCTCAATTCTCTTGGATAGATAGTCAGGATTCAAACTGTTGCATCATATAGTGACCATGTTTAACCCTATGAGGTTATGACAGGCTGTTTTCCAAAGTGGCTATGCCATTTTTCATTCCCAACAGCAGTGTCCGAGGGATACAATTTCTCTACATTCTCAACACTTGTAATTGCTTTTTTTTTATTATAATCATCCTAATGGGTATAAAGTTTTATTTTACTATTATTATATTTAGATGTCTCTTCAACTATGGGATTTACTTATTTATTCTCTATAATTAAGAGTCTGTTTCTTGGCTTATCTCTCACATTTCCTCCCTTTGTTTCTTAAATTCCACATTTGAGTGAAATCATATGGTATTTGTCTTTCTCTGACTTATTTCGTTTAGCAGTGCACTCTCTAGCCCCATCCATGTCATTGCAAATGGCAAGATTTTATTCTCTTTATGACTGAATAATATTCCATGGTATATCTACACCACATCTTCTGTACCCATTCATCAGTCGATGGACACTTGGGCTGCTTCCATAATTCGGCTGTTGTAAATAATGCTGCAATAAACAGGAGTAGCTCACTGTTGTTTTCATTTGCGCTTCTCTGATGCCTAATGATCTTGAGCATCTTTTAATGGACTTATTGGCCATTTGTATATCTTCCTTGGAGAAATATCCATTCGGACCCTTTGCCCACTTAAAAAAATTGGGTTATCTTTTCATTCTTGAGTTGGTTGTTAAGAGTTCTTTATACATTTTGGACACAAATTCCTTATCATTTATAACGCAAAGTACTAGGCTACATACAACTACGCAAAGGACCCAACATCTTATATAACTTGGAAATATTCTCTCCCATTCTGTGGGCTGGCTCTCACTTTCTTGATGGTGCCTTCTGAAGCATGATAGGTTTTTATTTTAATGAAGTTCTATTTATTTTTTTCTTTTGTTCCTTGTGCTTTTGGGGTCGTACCTAAGAAACCACTGGCTAATTCCAGGAAATTTACACCTATTTTTTTCTTCTAAAAGTTTTACAGTTTCAGCTCTTATATTTAGGTCTTTGGTCCATTTAACTTCTATGTGGTGTGAGATGAGGGTTCAACTTCTTTTGCGTGTGGATGTCCAGTTGTTTTGGCATTACTTTGGAATTTGTCAAAAATCAATTGACTGAAAATGTAAGGGTTTATCTCTGGGCTCTCCACTATATACCACTGATTTCTATCTGTTCTTAACAGCAGTGCCACATTTTCTTGATTACTTGTAGCTCCGTAGTATAAGTTTTTATATCAGGAAAGGAGTCTTCTAGTTTTGTTCTTTTTCAAGATTGCCTTGGCTATTCTGAATCCCTTGCATTTCCAAATGAATTTTAGGATCAGTTTACCAATTTCTGCAAAGAAGACACTTGGAACTTTGAGAGATTGTTTTAAATCTGTATATCAGTTTGGGGGAGTACAAATTCAATCCATGAACATAGGATGTCTTTCCATTTGTTTAGGTCTTTAATTTCTTCTTCTTTTTTTGACACTTATTTATTTTTGAGAAACCGAGACAGAGCACAAGTGGGAGGGGGGCAGAGAGAGACTGAGAGAGGAAGACATAGAATCCAATGCAGGGCTCGGACCCGTGAACTGTGAGATCATGACGCAAACCAAAGACAGATGCTTAACCAGCTGAGCCATCCAGGTGCCCCTAGGTCTTTAATTTTTTTAATAATGTTATGTAGGTTTCAAAGTAGAGCTGACACTTGAACACAGGTTTTAACCACATGGGTACACTTATACACAGATTTTTACAGTATAGTACTGTAAATGCATTTCCCCATCTTTATGATTTCCTTGGTAACATTTTCTTTTCTCTAGCTTACACCATGTGTAAGAATAAAACACATGTAATATATAAAATATTATATTTTATATAACTGTCTATTCGGTAAAACTTCTGGCCAACAGTAAGCTATTACCAGTTAAGTTTTTGGGAAGTTATACACAGATTTTCAACTGTGTGGGAGTTGGCACTCATAACCCCTGTACTGTTCAAGCGTCATATAAGTCCTATGGGTTTTTATGTTAAATGTATCCCTAAGTATTTTATTCTTTTTGATGCTACTATAAAGGGAAATGTTTTTGAGATTTTTCAGATTGTTCATTCTAGTGTAGAGTAATGCAACTGATTTTTTGGGTTGTTTTTTTTTTTTTTTTGCATTTTTAATTTTGATCTTGTATCCTGCAATGTTGCTGAACTTGTTAATTAGCTCTAATGGTTTTTTAGTGAATTCCTTCGAGTTTTCTATGTACACGATTACGTCATCTGTAAACAGTGATAGTTTTACTTCTTGTGTGGATGTCTTTTGTCTTGCCCTGGTTAGAACTTCTAGTACAATGCTGCATAGATGGCAATGGCCGAAGTCCTTGCTCCTGATCTGTGGTGGGAAACTGTTCGTCTTTCACTATTAAGAATGATGTTTAGCTGTGGGTTTTTCACAGATGCCTTTTACCAGTGAGGCAGTTCCCTTCTATTCCTAATCTGTCAAGTGCTTTTTCTCATGAAAGGGTGCTGAGTGTTGTCAAATTCTTTGTCTCCTGAGATGATCACATGGTTTCTCTTCTTTATTTTTTTCAATAATAAAATAACTCAGTACGTGAATTGACTTTCAGTTGTTAAAACGAGCCTGCCGCTCCTGGGACAGAATCTCCTTTGGTCACGATGCACACACTCCTTCCTTATGTATTGCTGGATTTGACTGGCTGAGGGTTTTGCTGAGGACTTTTGTGTCTTTATTCCTAAGAGGTATTGGTGTGTAGTTTTCATTCTTTGTGATGTCTCTGCAAAAGCCTATCTTGAGAGAGAGGTGTCCTAACAATTTGTATACCACCTTTTCTATGAATTTCCCTGCATTTAGTCACAGATCCCACTCATTTTGTAAACTTGTTTCGAGGTTTTCTGGCTTTTTGTATTTCATGAACCATAAAAATAGTTTAAAAAAATATGTAACAATTGTAACGCCAATTATTAATTCTGTCAAGAAAGGACATTTAAACATTAACAGCTCCTGGGGCGCCTGGGTGGCTCAGTCGGTTGGGCGTCCGACTTTGGCTCAGGTCATGATCTTACGGTTTGTAGGTTCGAGCTCTGCATCGGGCTCTGGGCTGACAGCTCAGAGCCTGGAGCCTGCTTCAGATTCTGTATCTCCCTCCCTCTCTGCTCCTCCCTTGCTCATGCTCTGTCTCTCTCTCTTAAAAATAAATACTAAAAATTAAAAAAAAAATAAACATAAGAACTCCTAACTATTACAACCATGGTATAAAAGACATTTTCAAAGCAAAAGAAAAAAAAAAGAGATGAACAATATTAAAAAAAAACCTTTCATCTAAGTGTAATAAACATAGCTGTATGAAAACACTGCCTCATATTTGTCCATACTTTTCTACGATGCCAGGTTTGGGGGAGAGTGGTAGAAGAAAGAACAGTCACTACTAACTCAGAGAGAGTTCAAAGGTTTTCTCGGGAAGACCCCTAAGTAACCAGAAAGATAGTTCTGCTAATGAGCTCCTAAAGTCAATCCTTCACCTCTAAACATTTTAAAGGCAATTGCATGTAAGCAAAAACGTGGCGTGGACGGGACCCTCCAGATCTGATGCCTGTCTGTAAGCCCACAGTGGTGGTTCCCGCCTTGCAAAGAGGGTCGGTCAGTATCAAGAGAAGCACAAGAGATCCAACAATCATTTTGTGCCCACACACTGTGTGCAGATGAAATTAAAATGCAACAACTATTATATGTAGGTGTGAGCTTAATAGTTAAACAAACAAACAAACAAAGGCCTTTACTTCCAGAGAACCACTAGCCTACAGAACAAGGTCCTTGGCAAGGGGCGCGTGAGGGGCTCAGTTGGTTAAGTATCTGACTTTGGCCCAAGTCATGATCTCACGGCTCGTGAGTTCGAGCCCGCTTTCTCTCTCACTCTCTGCCCCTCCCACACTCATATTTTTTTCTTTCTCTCAAAATAAATAAACTTAAAAAAAAAAAGTCGGGGGGGGGGGGCCTGGGCAAGGCATACCAATACAAAGCCTGTCCTGATTTAGCCCACGCTTGCCCTTTCAGCTTTCTTCCCAGCCTCCTAGGCTGCACTGCACTTCTATAACCTTGGTATTCCATCCTTAAGTCCGCTTTGCCCCCCTTTTTCAACTGGTAAATTTGAAGAAACCTTTCTACGCTTCTTCATTTAATTTTACAGTCCGCCAAGCACAGATTATGTTCTGGGCGGGGCGTGACGCTACACTGTAGGGTTCTGTCTGCGAGCTCCGCCCAGGTCTGGAGGCAGCCTGATGGCTCCTTCTCTGTGTCCTCAGCCCAGTTCAGAGAGCTCTATCACAGCACTTCCTGTATCATTTGCACCTCGGTGTCATCTATTAGTGCAAATGTCCCAGGAGCAGCCAGTCTGAGTCGTGTGCGCACTGGTAGCATCTAGCAGAAGGCCTGGCATACTGCAGGACGGAAGTATTATTTTTTTCTTTTAGTGTTTGTTTATTTGAGAGGGACAGAGAGTGTGAGCAGGGGAGGGGCAGAGAGAGAATCCCAAGCAGGCTCCACACTGTCAGCACAAGCCCAATGTGGGGCTCGATCTCCCAAACCATGAGATCATGACCTGAGCCGAAATTACGAGTTGGACGCTTTAACTGAGTGAGCCACCCAGGTGCCCCCAGGAAAAAAAATGTTTAAGAGAATTTTATGATCTGGATCAGGGGACTGTCTAGTAAGAAAATTTGAAATCAACTCCTTTCCCTTCTTCACCAATGATCTTTCTTTTTCACAGAAGTTAGTTCAGTTAAATCTGGTCTTGTTTCACCCTTTATGACCAGCCCTGAGATAAAAGCGGCCTGAGAGAAGAGGCCCCAAATGCCTGCCTGACCCAGAACAGACCTAGCTCAAGGAACGGCAGTGGGGAACAAATGAATGAACGAATCTCTCACGGGGCTGTCTAGAGGTTTACCCTCCCATTTTTCAGCTGAGCCTAAGTGTCCCATGCGTCACGGAGCTTGAAAACACTGGAATCTAGAGGTGGCTTGTGAAGAGTGATGGACTTTTCTAGTATCAAATGTCGTTTCCACCAAAATAATCATTTGTGTGATTTAAAACATCTCTCTCTCTCTCAGACACACCCCCCCACTAAATACACTATCCCAATTACTTTTGAAGCAAGAGCTAATTCCAAACTTAGACACTGCAGATTTTTTTCTCATCCTAAAACAACTGGAATTTATTCCAACTGTAACGAAATATGGACTGCCATTTGAAAAGTGGGGAAAAGCCTCTGGAAAACAGTGTGGAGGTTCCTAAGGAAACTAACAATAGAACTCCCCTAGGACCCAGCAATAGCNGTCACTCGGCAGGCCAAGCCCTGCTGAAGGAAGCTCAGTGCCATCCTGCCTTCTGTCCAAGGGCATAGCCCAGGGAGGAGCAATATTCTGTGGCGTTCGGAACACCTCTGACTCATTTTTCTTCCTTTACTGTGACAACAAAGGGAGGCCCAAGAAGTCTGAATTCCCACTAATAACCAGGAAGCAAGTAATGGGAGCTACGCTAAAGTGGAATGTGTAATTCTTTGCAGGGACCATCAGGCTATCCAAAGGATATTAAAAATATGCACAAAAGAAGCCCAAAGTTGACCTTGAACAGAAACCAAGCACAAACTTCCTATTCGGAACATCCTTAAGTCTCAGTAGCCCTGGCATGGAACACATCATGAGGCTGGAGGTAAAGGAACAAAAACTCATTTGCACACACGCTCCTTAAGCGTGTCTGGGCTGTTTCCCCATATTTCGGCATCCATCCTCACGCCGTGAAGAACGAGATCCTTTGAGACTAATCCAGCAGGACCTCCTTCTTGACACACGGTCAGAAAACCGATGAGAAGGAAGACTCTTCCCCTTTGCCCCATCATCTCGAATTATGAAATGAAAATAAATCATAAGTTACCAGCNAAGTACCGAAATAAAGACCAAAGTCACTACTAACTCAAAATTAATGCAGGACACTGACACCGTTTACATGTAAAGCTTCCTTCCTTCACTTTCTTCCTCTCCCAGTCAATTTCTCCCCCAGCCATAGGCATTCTCACATTTCAGACGCAGTCAACATTTCCTGGGCATGACTACTGAGGAACACGGGATTAATAAATAAATAAACAGCCATCAGTGTAGCTACTGATGGCTACTGACTGCTACGTATAGCCCAAAGTGATATTTTTGCCTTTTGCTAACGAATAAAGGTTACCGCAAATGATGGATATATGAATGAACAATCTGCCGCCTGGTAAACTTGAGCCTGTTTTAGGCTTCCCTAATCTCGAAGCAGGGCAGTGACTGCCCTCACCTTCCAGTATGTCATCAAATGCGACCTTCTCAGTGAAACCTATTCGGATAACATAGCTAGAGGCCCACCTCCCGTCCTCACCCTTACCCCCTCTGCTTGCTTCCTCCCCTACAGAATGTATCCCTTGCATACCGAGATTACATACGTATATGTAAATTACATGTGTTATGTGTAAGTTACAGCTGTCAAGCCCCAGCATCTCCTCTGCTACAGTGAAGATCCGAGATTTTGTCAGCTGATATACACCGCAAGGACCCAGACAAGTGCCAAACGCAGAACAGGCAACTAGTGCTTAAGGAGTTAGTAAATCCATTAGAGTTGGGGGGGGTGGGGGGGGCGCCTGGGTGGCTCAGGTCAGATCTCACCGTTTGTGAGTTCCTTGGGAGGCGGGCTCCGTGCTGACAGCGGGGAGCCTGGATGGAGCCTGCTTCCGATTCTAGGTCTCCCTCTCTCTCTGCCCCTCCCCCGCTCACTCTACGTCTCTCTTAAAAATAAACCAACTTAAAAAAAAAAANTGGAGGCGGCGCGCGCTCCCGGATCCGGATTGCCTGCGGGGCCACGATTTGCATATTCAGTGCTGCGGTGTCCTTACAAAGAAATTAATTACTCTGGCGCCCTTCAGAGTCCGGTGAAAAGTCCCCGCACCACCAGGCTGCCCTGGTGAGTTTTCTGTGCGAAGTCCTCCAAAGTGTGGCCCTTGGGTGCACGTTAAGGAATTGACAGGGCCGAGGGAGTGGCGCTGACTTAGCCAATACATCTTAAAGGCTAAACTTCAGAGCTTTTGTTTCCGGATTAGTACACAATCTGGGGAATTTAAAACGTGGGGCATGTATGTTAACTGAGACCTGATGGCGGAGGATATCTGACACTAAGTGGTGTTCAGTTCAGTGAGCTTTCTGGACGCCTCGCGCACCTGTCTCGGTTACAGGTCGGTCTGTTGTGAGACCTCGGTAGGCGTTTCCTGAGCGATGGAATAAAACGCGCAAGGCTCAAGGCTTGGAGATAGAAAAATGAGCTGTTTTTCTCCTCCAGGAGTTTTCTTACACACTTACATTATGTCCACATACATGATGGAAGGAGAACAAGTTATGAGCCATAAGAGCTACAAAGTGCTGGTAAGAGAGAAGAGAGTGCATATGGCTTTGGAAGAGGTGGAAGAAAGGTTTCAGTAGTTATCAAAATATAAATAATTAAAAATATTAAGGTGCAAGTAGACACTTGCGTAAGTGGTACGAGTTACACATTTGCAGAACTGGTAGGGAAAGCAATTTAGCAAAGTGCAACAGCCCTTATCTTACTAAATTGATGACATGTGGTTTGTTTCCAGTTTGGGGCTATTATGAATAAGGCTGTTATAAACATTCTTATGTAAATCTTTCTGTGGATATATGCATTTATCCCTCGTTAAGGAAAAAGTTATTCAATGACACTTGTTAATGCACAGTAAGGAAAACTTTATCCAAGGGTGGGGAATTAGCTGGATCGGTCTAGGGAGAACTGCTGTGGAATTTTGCAGTGGGGGAGAGAGATTGGGGTCAACTTCAAACACAGCAGGGTACAGGTGGGAGTTCATAGCCCCAGAGCAGCACGGGGATAGGAAATTACTGTGAGGAAACATCAGGATTAGGATGGATTCTGGCTAAACCAACCTGATCGGATTCTTGCCCATCAGGGTGATCAGGGTGATACGGAGGTGGAAGATCCTGGTGAAACTGATTTATAGGGAGTTTTGCTAAAATTGGCCCATACAGAGAGAAATAGGGAAGTCTGAAAGTCCAGTCTGAAAGCAGTTCTGTGGAACCTGAGTAGTGTTTGGTTAATGACAAAGTCTTTGTCATCTTCTTGGGAAAGGACCTAGGAGCCAAATTGATGATTCATATGTTAAGTGTAATTTAACTTTCCAGAAAATGCCAAAATGCTTTCCAAAGTGATCATACCCCTTTTACACTCTCACCTGCAATAGATGAATTTCGGTTGCTCCATATCCTTGTCAACTTTTCATATTTTCAATCCTTATGGAATGGTAGCTCGCTGTGATTTTAATGTACATTTCCCTGATGAATAATGATATTCAGAGTACCTTTTTAAAAAAAATTATTTGAGAGAGAAAGAGAATGCAAGTGAGTAGGGGAGAGAAGCAGAGGGAGAGGGAGGGAGAGACTCTCAAGCAGGCTCCAAACTCAGTCAGGCAGGCTCCAAACTCAGTGCAGAGCCTGACACAGGGCTCCGTCTCATGACTATGACATCATGACCTGAGCTGAAAACAAGAGTCAGATGCTTAACCCACTGAGCCACCCAGGTGCTCACGATGGTACCTTTCCATGTTGTTTTAAAAATTGTTACTGTCAGTATTAAATGCAGCGGTATACACAAAGTGCTTAGCACAGTGCCTGGTATATAGTTGAAGCATAGCAAATGTCAGTACCAATTACAGGTTGGATAAGACTTTTCCTTAGATAAAGCGGGGACACATGTTACTTGCTTTTCTTGTTTTTGGTTTTAGCACCCCAGTTTTCCGTGGGGAGCCGCTTGTCCCTGCCCAGTCCATGTGGTTTGGGTAGGCCAACACTTCTCTAGGCCACAGGCATCTGCATGTCACCCATCAAGAGTCAATGAGCTTTGATACTAGAATTTTTTCTAAGAGTTAGTGAGAAGGAGATGGGCTTTTTCTGTTGATATCTATGTGTAGGGCATTTTAAACCTTGAGTTCTTGGGATTACAACCAAGAGTAAACTGTTGGTGGTAATGGAAACTGTTATGGAAGAAACAGACCTGAAAGATGAAGAGCAATGTCTTGGTTCTAGCTTAACCTGAAATGGACATTTTTGTTTATATAAACCGACAGACCGCTCTTGTTTAAACCAGCTACAGTAGGGTTTGTGTCTCTAATTCTGACTAATAACAGGAGTCTAGTGAATGGCAGGTCAACGAGAAAACAAAGATGCCAGAGCATGTAAGTGTGACCTTTAACATAACGATCTCCTTTACCAGTAAACATTGATCAGGGGAGATCAGCGTCCCCTACTCAGATTAGCTCTTCTCCCTAATGGAAGAATAATAAAGGGTGAGGAGAGGTTGGTGGGTCTCAGTGGTATGAAGTAATAAGCACACTCCACCCTATCTCTTCAACTCAATGCAGCTATAAAGTCTGGACAGAAAGCACAGAGCAGGTGTTTGAGGACCCTGAAAAACTCATAGTAGCAAACAGATCAGCGAAGGCAAAACTTCAGAGTACCACCAAGTTGATGTCAAGGTCACAGATATTTTTTCCCCTTTGGCATCCTTCCAGCCTATCTTGTCAACCCAGAATTCTATATCCAGCAAAACTTCCATCAGGAATAAAGTTGAAATAAACCTGTTCTTAGATGAAATAAAATAAAGACAATTGTTTTAGCCAGCAGATTTGTTCTAAAAGAATTGCTAGAGGAAATTCATTAGGTAGAAGGGGAATTATACCAAAAGGAAGCTTGTAACATCAGGAATGAAGGGAGAGCAATAGAAATAGTAAATACTTAGGTAAATATAATAGACTATTCTCTTTATTCTTTAAAATATGTTAATGGTTGAAAGCAAAAGTTATAAGAGTGGTGGAGTTTTCAGTATATATGGCTATAATAGATATGCATATCCATTATATATTATATATGTACATTATCGTACATATAAAATATATGTAATATATAATGTATTTCTATGATGGTAAAGTTTCTATATTGCAGTTCAAGCGCTAAATACTAATTCTAAACAGATTCTAAACAGACTTAGAAAAGTTAACATGTTTATTATAATGCCTAGCGTAACCCATAAATATACTATCCAAAGAGAGTTAAAATACACAATTGATAAAATGGCATAATAAAAAATGTTAAAATAACAAAAAAAATTTTTTTCTACAATAGCAAAAAATTGTTTTAATGTTTATTTTTGAGAGAGAGAGACAGACAGACAGACAGAGCATGAGCAGGGGAGGGGTAAAGAGAGAGAGGGAGAGGCAGAATTCAAAGCAGGCTCCAGGCCTCCTAGCTGTCAGTACAGAGCCCCATCTGGGGCTCGAACCCACAAACCATGAGATTATGACCTGAGCTGAAGTCGGACACTTAACCACCTGAGCAAGCCAGGTGCCCCCCAGATAGTAAATATTTTTGACTTTATGGGTCACATACAATCTCTGTAGCATATTCTTCTTCAACAACAGGTGCTGGGCTGCACTTGACCCAGGGGCCATTGTTTGCCAGCTTCTGGCAGAAGCACACAAATTAAAAGACAGAAATTGTTGGATGGATTAAAAAGTAAAAGCAAAAAATGATGACCTAACTTTTTTAAAAAAATGTTTATTTTGAGAGAGAGAGAGAGAGAGAGAGACGGAGAGAGAGATGGAGAGACAGAATCTAAAGCAGGATCCTCACTGTCAGCACTGAGCCCCATGTGGGTCTTGATCTCATGAACTGTGAGATCACGACCTGAGCCGAGATCAAGAGTTGGACGCTTGACTGAATGAGCCACCCAGGTGCCCCAAAACAACGACCCAACTTTACACAATTACCATTTCAGTTAGAAGGGTGTGAGTAGGTTGGAGGGGTGGGGAAAGAGGGGGATGCTTCTCAGTGCTTCCCTAAGAGGTAAAAATCTCAGGGAAAGAACCTTCTAATGTGTGCTGAGATAGGAACTTGACAGAAACAGAGCGGTTCTCCTCGGTATTTCCTTCCTATTCCCTTCTAGGGAAGCCAGATTTCTGGCAGTTTCAGAGTTTAAGCACATCGCCCTGAAACTGAAAGTGGAAGATGGCTCTGAGTATCATCAATTATCCCCATCAAACCTGAGCTTTTTATGCCACACAGAGGCCTTTGGACACTCATTCTGTGCCCATTGGCTCTTGTTTTACATATCATATCAAATACATTAGCTCCTCTCACAGTATGATCAGGTAGGAAACAGTAAGTTAAGAGGAAGGAGAAGTAAGAAACTAATGTGTAAGGCAGAGTAAGAAAGGTATATAATGGTGGGGGGGGTGGCTAGGTGGCTCAGAGGGTAGACCATACAACTCTCCATCTTGGGTAGTAGGTTTGAGGCTCACATTGGGTGTAGAGATTGCTAGTAAAATAAAACCTTAAAAAAGAAAGGAAGAAAGGTATATGACACTACAATTGCCCTTGAACAATATGATGATAACTTATAGGACTGAAGGAAAGGTTAAGATATAACCACTTCCTCTTTTCTTTTCCCTATATTTTTGATAATTTTTCTATCCCTTGGCTGAGTTTCTTTTTTTTTTTTAATTTTTAATGTTTTATTTATTTTTGAGTGAGAGAGAGAGAGACACTGTGAGCAGGGGAGGGTCAGAGAGAGAGGGAGACACAGAATCTGAAGCAGGCTCCAGGCTCTGAGGGGGCAGTCAGCACAGAGCCCAATGCAGGGCTCGAACCCACAAACCGTGAGATCATGACCTGGGCTGAAGTCGGATGCCCAACCGACTGAGCCACCCAAACGCCCCCATTGGCTGAGTTTCTATGTCAGGAACAACTATCCATATATTGAATCACTTTTATTTTCCATACCTATTTTATTCTTTTGAATGGCTGTTACTTTTTTAATTCTCTTGCATTTACTTATATCACCTCGAGCCTTCTTCTTTGGGAATCATTTAAGTTATTGCTGTTCCAATTCTATTCCTTACTCATATAAGCAGTCTGCCTCTGACATGTGTAGGGATCAGAGCAAGAGAACATTGGGTCTTCATTAAGACCCATTACCCATATATCCAGGTTTTTAGAAGTTGCAAATCAAGACAAGAGACTGTTAAATAAAATATGTTCCAACCTCCATTTTTTTGTGAGGCATAGTAGACATACTACCCCAAAATATGCAGGGATTGTTCGGAACTGAAGGGAATTGAGAGGAAGTCGATACAGGCAGGAAAAGTTCTCTGCTTTTCCCCTATTTGCCTACACACAGGACATACATCCATAAAGGTGTCCCCTCTCCTTTCTCTACCAGAAAGAGGTCAATCACCAGAGGGAACTCTAGGTCAGTAACAGGATCAGAGCAATCTACATAACAAGCCTTGTCTACCCGTATCTACCAATACTTCCCCTTAGATCTGCCTTCTCACAATTTGCCACCCCTCGAAGCTCAAAGTCCTTTTCCCGCGGCTTGTCACTTCTCTACAGAATCATTGTTCTTTGCTAAGATGCTGTACAAGCCCGAGTTCTACGACTCCTAGGCGTTCCTCGTCTCTGACCACTCCTGTGTGTGCCCTCTGTACTTGTTAATGAACTTGTCTGTTTCCGCTTGTAGATCTGTCTCTTATCAGTCTAATTTATGGACTCTTACCAAAGAACTTAAGATGGGGGCGCCTGGGTGGCTCAGTCAGTTAAGCGTCCAACTTCGGCTCAGGTCATGATCTCAGGTTTCGTGAGTTTGAGCCCCACGTGGAAGGAACTCTGTGCTGACAGCTCAGAGTCTGGAGCCTGCTTTGGATTCTGTGTCTCCCTCTCTCTCTCTTTGTCCCTCCTCCACTCGCATGCTGTCTCTCTCACTCTCAAAAATAAACAAACGTTAAAATAAATAACATAAAATAGAAAAAATTTTAAAGTATTAATTTAGGGGTGCCTGGGTGGCTCAGTCGGTTAAGCATCCCCCTTGGGCTTAGGTCACGATCTCTGGTTTGAGTTCAAGCCCCACATCAGGCTCTGTGCTGATGGTGCAGAGCCTGCTTGGGATTCTCTGTGTCCCCACTGTCTCTTCCCCTTCCCTGTGTGTGTGTGTGTGTGTGTATGTGTGTGCACGCGCGCTCGCATGCGCTCACACACATTCTCTCTATCTCTCTCTCTCAAAATAAATAAAGAGACTTAAAAAAAAGAAGATGGGTGAAGGAAAAACAGTTCTTCCTCCCTTACACTTGACAAATATACTTTTACCGACAAAATATAAAACTTATGTATAAGCAATGGTTTTTCATGGTTTTATGTAGTTTTTATGTGACTGAAATTTGGCAAATCAATAAAGATGATGAAGGTAATTATCACTGGGCACATGTTGCTGTTCTGTTCATGGACCAGTAACGTTTGGATGAAGACTAAAATAAAGACATTCCTAGTTGATACGTTTTTATCTACTCTATAAAATTAATTTCTTTCCTTCATTTCAGCAAAATCGGTAGGTGTGTTGGTATAATGATTTTCACATAGTTTGCTTTCTTAGGACAGAAAAGATCTAAAGGATTAAAAAGTCAAATGTGCTCAACTTGAAGACAATTTGAATAATTTACATAGAAAGCATAAAGTAACTTTTTTAAAGTTTCTAAATAAATTGTTTTAATGGTTTTTGGAGTTTTCTCCAAAACACTGAGATTTCTCTATTGAAAGACAAAATAATTACAGTTAATAAAAATAAATTTTACAGGGACGCCTGGGTGGCTCAGTCGGTTACGCCTCCGACTTCGGCTCAGGTTCTCATTTCATGATCGTGGGTTTGAGCCTCACATCGGGCTCTGTGCTGACAGCTAGCTCAGAGCCTAGAGCCTGTTTCAGATTCTGTGTCTCCTTCACTCTCTGACCCTCCCCTGCTCACGCTGTCTCTCTCTCTCTCTCTCAGAAATAAATAAAACATTAAAATTAAAAAAAATAAAAATAAATTTTACAATATTATTATTATTTTTTAAGGTTATTTATTTATTTCTTTTCGAGAGAGAGAGAGAGAGAGCAGGGGAGGGGCAGAGAGAGGGAGACATAGAATCTGAAGCAGGCTCTAGGTTCTGAGCTGTCAACACAGAGCCTGATGTGAGGCTTGAACTCACGGACCATGAGATCATGACCTGAAGTTGAACTGAAGTCAGATGCTCAAATGACCGAGCCATCCAGGTGCCCTAACAAATATAAAAATTTTAAATAAAAATTAAAGTTGACATTTTTACTTAATATTAATACATTGTAACATGAAGTAAGTATTTGTATGTTGAGAACCTTTTCTCAGCTTTGGTGTTTAATATCCACATAGTTACCAATGTTAAGAATTAAAACCATGCTAGGGGCACCTGGGTGGCTCAGTTGGTCAAGCATCCAACTCTTGATTTCAGCTCAGTCATGATCTCGCAGTTCATGAAACTGAGCTCAGTGTCAGGCTCCGCACTGACAGTGTAGAGCCTCCTTGGGATTCTCTCTCTCTCTCTCTCTCTGTGCTCCTTCCCTGCTTGCTCTCTTTCTCTTTTAAAATAAATAAAACTTTAAAAAATAAATAAAGAATTAAAACCATGCTTCACATATGTTGTGTTTTGAATGTACATATGTACCTATTTAAGAATAAGATATAGGGGCACCTGAGTGGTTCAGACGGTTAAGCGTCCAAATTCAGCTCAGGTCGTGATCTCAGAATTCGTGAGTTCCAGCCCCACATTGGTCTTTGCTGTCAGTGCAGAGCCTGCTTCAGATCTTCTGTCTCCCTCTCTCTCTGACTCTCCCCTGCTCTCTCTCTCAAAAATAAAAATAAAATATTAAAAAAAAAGAATAAGAATGGGTTAACACTGCAAAGTGTTCCTCAGATATCATATGCCACAACTGTGAACACTGCTCTCATTTTTTAGTATTTCTGAAACCAATGAATTGGATGCAAAGAGAAAGACTAAAGGATGCCTGGCCTACTGGCAAACAATGCCGCTTTAGGCAAGAATTGAATGGAGTCAGTATCTGAGACTAAGTATCTGACAAGTTAATTAACTGGACTTTTGTTTTTCCTAAAGACTTCAGTTAAAATCCTTCTACTCCTGAGCAGTGTCCATCTCTGATGTGGGTAAAGGCGCAAAAGCCTTCCTGGCATTTGGTCTTCAGAGCAGTTGAAGAAAAATTTCCCTGGGGCCTGAGAAGTGTTATTTACGAGGGCGGAGTTAAGGGTTATGCTTTCGCCTAGCCAGAGCAGGGCGCGCGAGGTGACCGTGTGTCCTTTAGTGAGACCGTTTTCTTGGATATTTGAGATAATCGTCCATCCTCTAAAATCAAGGGCCAGGGTCTCTTCCGCTTCTATGTAAGGGTATATGTAAGAAACCCAATTTATCCATTTGCAACTATGTGGATGGAACTAAAAGCGAAATGAGTCAGAGAAAGACAAATATCATATGATTTCACTCATTTGAGAACTGTAAGATACAAAACAGATGAACATAAGGGAAAGGAAGCAAAAATAATGTAAAAACAGGGAGGGGGACAAAACATAAGAGACTCTTGAATATGGAGAACAAACAGAGTTGCTGGAGGGAGTGTGGGAGGGGGATGGGCTACATGGGCAAGAGGCATTAGGAATCTACTCCTGAAATCATTGTTGCACAATATGCTAACTAACTTGGACATAAATTAAAAAGTAAATAAATTATTAAAAAAAGAAACTAAATGCATTAGTTATGGTATTCTTTCTGTCTTAATTCACTTAGTTGAAATGGAAAGTCTCTTTTTTCATGTCATTGCATTTATTTCATCTTGTCTTTCAGTTCTTATTTTATAAAACTCATATTTTTATTGAGTTGCGTTATAGAGAAACCATTACAGAAAATTATCCTCTCTCCTGTGAGTTATATTTTCATTGACACTGGGTTTCATATCATTATTTCTAATCTTGTTTGTTTCTTTCCTCTTCTTTAAACAATATTTTCATAACACATGCAGTATGCTTTCATGTTTTTAATAATTAATGTAGGTGGCTTCTCCAGACCTGTAATTTGCATGGATGTGGGTGATCTCTCCTCAAGTGGTCTTCTCACTTTTACTTATTACTTTTTAAAATATTCTTTTAATGTGTATTTATTTTTCAGAGAGACAGCATGAGTGGGGGAAGAACAAAGAGAGAGGGAGACACAGAATCCGAAGCAGGCTCCAGGCTCTGAGCTATCAGCACAGAGCTGGATGCAGGGCTTGAACCCACAAACCATGAGATCATGACTTGAGTCAAAGGTGGATGCTTAACTGCCTGAGCCATGTAGGCGCCCCATCATTTTAATGTGAGACCTGTTTGTCTTACCCTCTGAGCTACACCTTGAAAGTAAGATTCTGGTGTTTTACTTTTCTGTAGCTTGAGGCTATGGCACTGATAACGGAGAGCTTAGCTGGCATTGTCTGTAGCCTTTCTTAGAGAGACTAGGCTAATATCTTTTTGAGGTTTTATTGATTGGCAGATCAATCAATAGACGTTGCTTCACCATGATGAATTGGATGGGGAGAAGGAGGTGATGGAGGGATAATTGTATTTCCATTGGAAGGAAAAATTTCCCTGGAGTGTGTTTCTGTTAGAGAGAGTCAAAGCTGGCTTATAATCCCTCGCTTTACCTGCCTTCCCCCAATAGATGGAAAAGAGCATTTTTGGAAGATTAGTTTTGCGTCAATACTCAAGATGGATTGACATGGAAGAGATTGGACTCAGGGAGGCCAGAGAGGCAGTGGTGATGGAGGTGAGAAATGAGTGAGGTTGAAAACATTGAATGGGAAGGAAAAAGAGTAAAAGACATTTGGAGGGGTAGAAATCCCACAGACCTGTGGTGACAGAAGAGACACGGGTAACGCGGGATTGGGAATAGACAACATTTATTTAATGGTGGGGACTGAAAAATTGATAATGCTGTCTGCTGCCTGATGAAAACTGTATTGACTTTCTGAATGTGCAGAAAAAGATGAACTTACTTGGGGCATACATTGCCTTCAGAAGTGAAAAAGAAAGCAAATAATACAGTATGTATCATACAATCCCAATTTGTTATATGTATATTACTAGTATATATAGTATGAATATGCATTATATATAATACTAATATATACTATATATAATACTGCAACATAATATATGGCAGTATGTATAATTACTATATTATTAATATAATAGCATTTATTATCATTAAAGTATTCCCCCATTTTTCAAAAGCTCGTGTAACACCACTTCACTTTTACAGAAAGCCTACGTTGGTATCTGTGTTCACTAACTGAAAGAAATCCAAGGAGGATTTTTGCTTTTAGAGAAAAAGGCAAAAAGCCAGCAGCATTCAGCGTGTTTTTGCAGTGAGCTGTTGGAGAGGCAGTGCCCACTCCAAGCAGCGAGTGGCCCCACTGAGCTCCTTACCCGGAACCTTGAGCTATGAACTTGGAAATTTGACACCCAGCATCTCAGCAGGCCAGAACTTTCAATGGTGTTGCGAGCATCTGGGCTCTATCTTGATTTCTTTTGTGCATCTATTAGCAAGATGTATCCTAAGGTATCAGAAAAGCCTAAGAGATGTTTGTGGGGGGAGGGATCTGGAAATGTTCGAAACCTTTTCCATGTAAAGTAGTGGTAATTACTTCACTACTGTATGCGATTTTGCTTATGAAAGTTTTCCTAGGAGTGCTGTGTTTCAGATGTCGGGAGAAACTGTGTATGGTATGCTATATATAATTGCATATTGAGAGAGTAATATGTATTATGGGGTGCCTGGGTGGCTCAGTCGGTTAAATGTCTGACTTCGGCCCAGGTCATGATCTCATAGTCTGTGGGTTTGAACCCCGCATGGGGCTCTGTGCTGGCAGCTCAGAGCCTGGAGCCTGCTTCAGATTCGGTGTCTCCCTCTCTCTCTGCTCCTCCCCTGCTTGCTCTCTGTCTCTCTCTCTCAAAATAAAGACATAAAAAATAAAAATAAAAAAACCCACGTATTAAAATATTTAACAGTGGTTGTTTCTGAAGGGGGATTTATGGGTGGATTCATTTTTTTCTTTTACTGTATCAAGTATTCTACAAACAAACATATAGGACTTTTATGAGACATCAAAGTATATAATACTATATTTTATGCAAATTGCCACAAAAATTGTTCAACAGTTTTTTAAAGCTCATAGAGGTAAGTTTCATGGCTATTAATGACTGCAAATGTGGCTAGTCCAAACTGAGATGAGCTGTAAGAATAAAATACAAAATTGGGGTGCCTGAGTGGCTCAGTCAGTTAAGTGTCTGACTCTTGGTTTTGGCTCAGGGCATGACCTCACAGTTTCATGAGTTCAGGCCCCACACTGAGCTCTGCACTGGCAGCATGGAGTCTGCTTGGAATTCTCTCTCTCTCTCTCTCTCTCTCTCTCTCTTTCTGTCCCCCTCCCACTCATACAGTCTCTGTCTCTCTCAAAATAAATAAATAAACTTAAAGAAAAAAGAATAAAACACAAAATGGATTTCGAAAACTTAGTATAAAGAAAAGAATATGAACTATCTCAAGGACTTTTTAACATTAGTCATTAGTTACATGCTGAAATGGTAAAATTTTAGACATATTAGGTTAAATAAAACATATACTTCATGTACTTCTTTTTACTTTTTAAAATGTGCCTAACGAGAAGTTTAAAATCACGTACGTGGTTTGCAATTGTGGCTGTGTTCCTGTCGGGCCGTACTGGTCTGGAGTATCATTCACTTTTTTTTTTTTTTTAATGTTTTATCTATTTCTAGGAGAGAGAGAGAGAGAGAGGCAGCGTGAACAGGGGAGGGTCAGAGAGAGAGGGAGTCACAGACTGAAACAGGCTCCAGGCTCTGAGCTGGCAGTCAGCACAGAGCCCGACGCGGGGCTCGAACCCACGAACCGCGAGATCATGACCTAAGCGAAAGTCGGACGCTTAACCGACTAGGCCACCCAGGCACCCCATATCATTCACTTTTTAATAAACCAGAAGAAAACAAGTGACTTCAAGAATTCAACTTCTCTGGTACCATCCTTTTCTGTACCTTCATCCTCTCTGAAGCCTTTGCACTCACGATCCTTCTCATACCAAATGCGTCGGGATATTTTTTCCACACCAGCAGCTAGTTCTCTGGTTCCAGACACCATCTGGGTTTCCTACAATTTAAATCAATTCCATTCTGGGGCGCCTGGGTGGCTTAGTCGGTTAAGCGTCTGACTTTCGCTTAGGTCATGATCTCGCGGTTCATGGGTTCGAGCCCCGTGTCGGGCTCTGTGCTGACTGCCAGCTCAGAGACTGGAGTCTGCTTCAGTCTGTGACTCCCTCTCTCTCTGACCCTCCCTGCTCACGCTGTCTCTCTCTCTCTCCTAGAAATAAATAAAACATAAAAAAATAAAATCAATTCCATTCCGACACCAACTCCCCACATTTAAGGGCCCAGTGCTACAAGACTGCCCTTACTTCAAATGCCCATCATTAAGTCCCAGAGTATCACCTGTAATCCAGACCAACTGGCCATCCACTGGGGGTTCAGTAATTTGCTAGAATGACTGATGGAACTCAGGAAGGTACTTATTGTCACTGGGTGATTACAGAAGGACACAACGCAGAAGAGGCCAAATGGAAGCGACAGAAGAAGGCAAGGTATGGGAAGGGCGTCAGAGCCGTCATACTCTCTCTGGTGCACCAGTGTCCCAGGGCCATGACTGTTGTTCTCCAACATGGAAGTTCTCTAGTCCTACTAAGTAGGGGCTCTATGGAGGTTCATTACTTGGGCACAATTGACCGTTGATGAACGAACTCAGTCTCCAGCCCCTGTGCCCTTCCTGAGTCGTCTTCTGCTTTTTTTCAAGGGCCTGCTGGGTTTGATATACTTGGGAAAAATACAGAATCAATCCACAGTGCAGGTGGGTTCACTGCTGGAAGCGGTCATCTCACTATTCTCAGGAGTGGTGTTCATTTTGTTCTTGGTCGCCATGTGTCAATTTCTGAAACTACTTCCCCTTCTCAGTCTTTGAAACAATGCTGATGCAAGGTGGTTGGACTAGCAGCTGCTTGTGGAGCTTTGGAGGGTAAGTACGGCATAAGTAGGAAAAATCTTCTGACTGTGTGCCACTCACTGCTCTCCTTCTGAGTTTTCCTGCCATGCTCCATTAGAGGGAATTTGTCTCTCCAGCAGGCCCTGGCCCCGCTGCGGTCCCTTCCTCTCTGCCTCCATTCTTCCAGAATCTACTTCCCTCATCAGCACCAGCTGAGAACTCCAGAATTTCTAGAGACTTCATCATGTAGAATATTTTGTTGAAACATTTTCTATATAGACTGCCAAGGCTTCCTTGCATTTAAAAGCAACAGAAGCCTCTTTTGTTGTTTTGGGGGATTAGAGCCCATATAAGAAGAGAAAGAGACACCCAAACTCTCACCCTATCATCATATGGAGACAAGAGAGAGGGCAGCCCTCTACAAACCAGGAAGAAGGGTCTTCCCAGGAGCTGAATCAGCCGCTATTTTGATGTTGAACTTCTGGCTCCAGAGCTGTGAAGAAATAAATTTCTGTTGTGTAAGCCACTCCATCGACGGCATTTTTGTTAAGGCGTCCTGAGAAGACTCATACACTCGTTACATTGGTTTATTAGGATATACGTTCAGCGTCTAAAACAGAAGCCCACAAACAAGATTGAATGGTATGGGGTTGACATGGTGGCCCTGTGGTGTTGGCAGACTGGTTGACTCATCCTAGAGCGTTGCTTTCATCGGCCAAGATAAGCCGCCAACATCCTGGCATTCTAAGTAGGCAGAAAAAGAAGGAGACGGTGTGTCTCTTCCCTTTAGGGATGTGATCTGGAAGTGGGACACATTACCTCCACTTACATTCCAATGGCCAGACCATAGTGAAAGGGCCAAACCTAGCTGAAAGAGAGTCTGGGAAATAAAGTCTTTTTTTGAGTGGCCTTAACCTCGGTAGAACCTGGGTTTTTTTTGCTTTTTTTTTTTTTAATGTTTTTTATTTATTTCTAGGAGAGAGAGAGAGAGACAGCGTGAGCAGGGGAGGATCAGAGAGAGAGGGAGTCACAGACTGAAACAGGCTCCAGGCTCTGAGCCGGCAGTCAGCACAGAGCCCGACGCGGGGCTCGAACCCATGAACCGCGAGATCATGACCTAAGTGAAAGTCGGACGCTTAACCGACTAAGCCACCCAGGCGCCCCTAACCTGGGGGTTTTAGCACTATCAGAAAGAAAGTGAGAATGAATGCTGGAAGGAAATTAATAGTTCTGCTACAAGTGTAAGTGACATTTCTTTATATTGCCAGATGAAGAAAATGCACACACACACACACACACACACACACACACACATACACATATTTGATTCCTTAGTGAATAGTACTACAATCTATTTCTTTTCATTCTGATAACTGACGGAAACCACATTTGGAAATCTCGTTGCTGCCTCCACGTGCATGCATATCAATTTCATTTCAATGCCCCTGCCTATTGATTCGCTTCCAGATTCCACCGGTAACCAGGGGGCCTACCCAGATCCCGATGTCCCTTGGCTCACCACTTATGGGGTTTAAATTCTGGAAAAAATGAGCAGCCAGCAATACATCATATAAACGTTAAAGTGAGTGCAACAAGCACAAAGTGCATGTTAGCGAAGCGGTCAGAAGACATCAGGATGGGCTATATTTCGTGAGCATGGCTTTCCCAGTGCGCTGATTTCTCATCAGAGATGCACGGGGCTGATGGTCATGCAATCCTGCCTAACCAGGGCCAGGTCCTTTAAATCATAGGGATTCATCGGTTCCCCTACAGCCCCAACCAAGTCATCCGGAAACTCAGGCAAAGTAATATTCGAGGATGGCAAACCACCTTTGGATTTAATATTTAGGTCCCAGGCACCATTTCTCATGATGTCACTGGTGCCATTTTGCTATATTGTTTCAAAAATGATATATCAGGAGAGCGATTAATCATCACGCTACCACCACTACATGTCACCTAGCTCACGATTACCTGTCTGAGGCAAGTGTACTAAATCCACAAAGTCCCAGGAGAGACCCAGGACAGTAGGCTTGCCAGAGCCCTCCCTATCTCACTCCCAGTTACCTTTCTACTCAATTCATTCGCTCCTCTAACTTGGGCTGGACTCAGAACAAGGAGTCACTTCCTCTCTATTTCTACTCCATGTTGTCCCTTTTTTATTGCTGTTCTTTCCAGGTAAGAATAAGGAATCTGTCAGGGATAACGATGACTGCATAGTGGGATAGATGTGACTCCAGGACAATGACTTCTAAGATCCCATTGACCATGGCATCCTGATCTTTTGGGGAGCTTGGCTGACCCTGGATAAAACCCACTGTGTCTCAGGGTGTGCAGAAAAGAGAAAGGACCTGGAAAGTCCTGCTTACTAGGGTGGCACTTGGGTGGTGTCTGGGAACTTAGAACTCAAGAGGGGTCCCACTGCTAAGTGACAAGAGTAGCTCACTGTGCCTAAGTTGTTTGTACGAACAATATGCTTTATGCCGAACACCTGCTTTCTTTCTAAGAGTCTGGAATTTTGGTACATGCCAAGCAGAGGCTGTCTATATGATGAGTCCCTAAAAAGACCTTGGTGAGGCACCTGAGTGGCTCAGTCGGTTGAGCAACTCACTCTTTTTTTTTTTTTTAATATTTTTTTATTTATTTCTAGGAGAGAGAGAGAGAGAGAGAGAGACAGCGTGAGCAGGGGAGGGTAAGGGAGAGGGGGAGATCAAG
>NW_027530974.1:12172221-12184721 GCF_008692635.1 Crocuta crocuta
ACAGACTCTGAAATAGGCTCCAGGCTCTGAGCTGGCAGTCAGCAAAGAGCCCGACGCGGGGCTCGAACCCACGAACCACGAGATCATGACCTAAGCAAAAGTCGGACGCTTAACCGACTAAGCCACCCAGGCGCCCTGAGCAACTCACTCTTGATCTCAACTCAGGTCATGATCTCACGGTTCGTGGAATCCAGCCACGCGTCGGGCTCTGCACTGATGGCTCAGAGTCTGTTTGGGATTCTCTCTCTTCCTCTCTCAGCCCGTGCCTTGTTCACACACATACTCTCTCTCCCAAATAAATAAATAAACATTAAAAAAAAAAAAAAAAGACCCTGGGCACAGAGTCCCTAATGAGCTTCCCCAGTTGACAATACTTCACATGTGTGGTCACAGCTCGTCGTTAGGGGAATGAAGCGTATCTTGTGTGATTCCAATAGAATTCCTTGGAAGCTTGTACCCGTTTTCCTCTGTACTTGACCCCATGTGCCTTTTTCCTTTGCCGATTGTACTTGGTACTCATTTCGATGTAATAAATCAGCCATGAATATGACTGTGTGCTGAGTTCTCTGAGTCTTCCTAGTGAAGGTGGTTTTGGGGAATTTCCTGTATGCAAAGTGATAATAATTTATCAACAGTTTTGTTACCTCTACCATATAGGTAACAATTTAACGTCCATCCTTGCATCAGAATGCAAGGCCCATGAGTTCAGGGGCCATGTCCTGTTTATCACTCTATCTTTGGTGCTTGGGTATAGCGCCTAACACATGATTAATTACTTTTTCTGAAAATTAGGCTAAACAGGGTGGTCCTTAGTAGGTGAATTCGAGCCCAAATTTGATTTCATTTTAGATCATACAGATAAGCGACCCAGATTATGGGAAAATACTTTAGGATAAATATCACATCTTGTATTGCACTCCAGGCATAGACCTCGCCCCTATCACTATGTTATGGAATGTGATTCTAGGTATTTTCACTCATCTGTATTTCTCCTTGATATTGGGTTGAATGGTATCTCCCCAAAATTCATGTCTTCCCAGCACCTTGGAATGTGACCTTATTTGGAAAGAGGGTCATCACAGATATATTTGGTTAAGATGAGACCATACTAGAGTAGGGTGGGTCCTTATCCAATCACTGGGGTCTTTATAAAAAACAATACACAGAGACACAGAGAGATAGACACAGAGAAGGTGATGTTATATAAAGACACAGGGAGGGAAGTCAGAGATTGAAATGATACACCCGTAAGTCAAGGAACACTTAGGATTGTGAGTAACCGCCAGAAGCCAGGAGAGAGGCATGGAACAGGTCCTTACTCAAGGCCTTCTGAGGCACCCAACTTTGCCAACACCTTGATTTTGAGCTTCTAGCCTCTGGAGCTGTGAAAGAATTAATTTTCGCGGCTTTAGCAATACTTGTTATAACAGCCCCAGAAAAGTAATACAGCCTTTACATTATATGTAATGAAGATGCTTGCATTTTTTTTTCTTTTTCACTTCCAGGCAACTGGCAAGATCTCTTAATCGCAGCAGTACAACTTTTATATTTTGTCTAACTTTACATAATTACACATAAATACACATATTTAAATCTGTAAACATAGGCCTTTATTCCAGCATACAAGCCAGCATACAATATCCCACATCTAGATGGCTCCCTTCAGCTAGATTTGGAGCTAAAAGAAAACAATTACCAAAAACAATAGTCTGGCATGAATCTATGTGTATGGCTATTTTGAACTTAAATATTCCTTATTTGAATATTTCTCCTGTGGATGAAGTGGCATGATACAAATTCGATAAATATATTTTCACAGAAGCATAGTCTAAATATTTTCTTCTCTGAGACAGCAGTGAGGTCACGTAGAGAGGGTAGAAGAAGAATCCCACAAATATAACAATAAGGAGATCAAAATGGATTTCAATCTGTTAACAATACTTGGGGAGGGGGAAGTGGAAAATAAAAGCATATTTACTTTTACTATTAATGAAGAAAAGTTTACTTAAGTTATGTGGTTAATGAACAAAATTGGTTAATCAGCCATATTTCCTGGCCGCTTACTCTGTACTTAAGATAGTTATCATCATTATCATTATCCTGAGAAAATTGCTGATATGGGCTTTTTTCCCACGCAGTTTGCTTCATCCAAGTCAGGCTACAGGACATTCTGAATTCAGTCCCTTAGGGAAGAGTTGTTACAGTAGCAATATAAAGAAAAAATAACAGTAAATCTTAGCTTTTGAGTTTCAAAATAGGCTTTTGGTTTAAAATGGAGTTTTGGGGCCCCTGGGTGGCTCCGTTCGTTGAGCGTCTGACTTTCACCTAGGTCATGATCTTGCCTTTACGAGTTCGAGCCCCGTGTCAGGCTCTGTGCTGACAGCTCAGAGCCCGGAGCGTGTTTCAGATTCTGTGTCTCCCTCTCTCTCTGCCCCTTCTCCACTCATGCTGTCTCTCTCTCTCTCAAAAATAAATAAACATTAAAAAGAAATAAATAAATGGAGGTTTTATTATTATTCAAGTATGGTGAGCTCATCCTGATGAGGAGATGCCCGCCTTTGAAAAGATAATTTGTTATATTCACAGATTTCCAAGAGAAGAGGGTATGCCATTCAGGCCTACTTGGGGAAGCAGGGAGTGCGGAGAAGATGTAGGCAAGAGCCTTTACTGTGGTTTCTATGCGGGAGGAACAGGAAGGCAGGGTAAGCAGGCCTCGGGTTGGCTGGCTGGCATCACTTCAGTGGGCTGTGGGGATGGGGTTGTTCTGAGTCGTCCAGGACCTGGCCCTGGAGGGATGACCACAGGGGAATACTGGTCCAGAGAGTGAGTCTGATAATGAAGGTAGTGGGCTGCGTGAGCTCTGGATTGCTGCTTTGGACTTAAAAATCCCTCTCCCAGGCAAGCCATGTACTATCTCTAGCTATTGGCTGATCCTGGGAGGGGCAGTCCCTCTGGGTTAGCAAGGCCCCAAGAGGTCAAAGCATAAATATGCTTTTTTTTTTTTAATTTTTTTTTAATGTTTTATTTATTTCTAGGAGAGAGACAGAGAGACAGCGCGAGCAGGGGAGGGTCAGAGAGAGAGGGAGTCACAGACTGAAACAGGCTCCAGGCTCTGAGCTGGCAGTCAGCACAGAGCCCGACGCGGGGCTCGAACCCACGAACCGTGAGATCATGACCTAAGCGAAAGTCGGACACTTAACCGACTAAGCCACCCAGGCGCCCCCAAAGCATAAATATGCTTTGACAGAAAATACAAAGGCATGATCAATATAAAATTTTATTTTCATGTTTGTTTATTTTTGAGAGAGAGAGACAGAGTGTAAGCAGGGGAGGGGCAGGGAGAGAGGGAGACACAGAATCTGAAGCAGGCTCCAGGCTCTGAGCTGTCAGCACAGAGCCCAACGCGGCGCTTGAACTCACGAACTGTGAGATCATGACCTGAGCCAAAGTCAGACGCTTAACCGACTGAGCCACCCAGGTGCCCCAAGGCATGATTAATATGATGTCAGATGTTTTTATTACCAAAATATTCAAATGGATCCAAAAATGGGTAAAATAATCCCCCCAAACAGTATAATGATCCCCATCTTCCAGCTTCAGTAATTATCAACAAATCTTGTACCATCTAAGCCCCTACATACTCTCCATCTTCCTCACCATTGGACTGTTCCGAAGCCAATTCCAGAGGTCCTATTTCACCCATAAATACTTCACTATTTTCTGAAAGAAAAGAATCCTTTTTTAGAAACCCGAACGTAACACTCTTACCATATGTGATAAAAATAGCATGAATTCCTTGCTATCATTAATTATCCAGTTAGTATTTATATGTCCTCAGTTGCCTGACAACATTTTTCAAAGTTCGTTGGCTCACGTTAGGATATAGTGAAGGTTCAAACATTGTGCTTAATTGTTATATCACTTAAGACTCTGTTAATTCCAAATTGTCTTCCTTGGGGGTGTTACCGTAGCGATATAAAGACAAGAGTCAAGTTTCAGCTTTTTGAGTTTCACAATAGCTTTTAAGTATTGCCTCAGAGATGGTGGTTGAAAGTGTCTTGGGCTTTTGAATAGCCTATCTTTGAAGCATTCAGAGTGTAGTATTCATACTAAAAACAGAAGATGTGGAGGAAAGTTTGCTGCACCATTTGGTTTTTTTTCCCTGCCTCCGAGGACCTGAAAATATCTGGAAGCTAGAACAAGGGTCAAAGTTGGACAGTGAGCTCCCAGCCTGTTTTCAGTTCGCTCTCTCACGCCTGCCAGTGGAGGCTGTGTGGAAATACAACTGAATGTGTTCAGGGATCAGAGGTATGGAAAAGAAAGACCAACCTCATGAGACAATTAAAGGTGATTTATTCAGAGCTTGCTATAGCGAGAGAGTCACCCTTGCTGACTTGCCTTTTGGCAGAGACTCAAAGGCAGGGAGAGGCGTGGGAAAGCTTGAGAGTGGCCAAAAGATATGCTTCAGGTGTGCTCTCACTGGAAGTTGTTGGCACGGGGAGTTTGGAGGCAGGGTCACCGTGAGCGGGGCTTCCTGTGTGATTGGAAAGGGATACATATTTGGTTTTCTCTGATTGGTCTTGAGTTGGAAACAGAGACAAACAGAGAGGCTGTCAGTTATCAGACAAGTCCTGGCCATTTGGGGATGACTGTTAGGCCTCCCGGATTGGTGCTCAAGGTTGCAGCCTGACTTCCTGAAGGTCTGCTTTCAAGCAGGCTGACTTCCGGGGGGGCTGGTCACTGTAGATAGGGGGTTGGTTTCCTGGGCAGGTGCTATGGGTTGTAGGTCAGAGTCCGAAGTTCCTAAATGGTCTGCTCATTGTCTGTTTGTCTATTCAGTCTCTTAAAGGGCAGAAAGGACACCTCTGCCCTCCCCACGTCGGCCTTGCCGGCTTCCGGGCCAATCAACTGTGACAGGGATGGGTGGATGCAGCAGAGGACCAGGGAAGACTTTCTCAGCTTTCTTGGCTCTCTGAGAGGGACTTGGGACATGGAGAAATGGACAAGTCCCTCTCAGAGAGCCAAGAAAGCTGAGAAGGGCTGCAGGGAGGCCACATCTTCTGAGTGTAAGAGCAACCTGTGTGGTTCAAGGATCAAAGACCAAATAGAAACACAGGACTCCTCTGCACTCAGGCTTTGGTCTCTAGCTGCCTTAAAGAAAATATACTCTTCTTTGCCATTACAAAGATTGTATCATTTCCATCTCATGGTAGCCCTTTGTATTGACTATGTATTTTTTTTGCTTTTGTTTTTTTGTATTCTTGATGCTCTGGCATGTGGGGCCTCCAGCCTGGAGAGACTGCTCCTCTCAGGGCTAGCTAATTCCTAGAGATAGCAAAGGAGTCTCCTGCAAGTGTGCTTTGGATATACAAACCACAGTGCAACACTCTAACCATCTCCTTTTTCAAATTCTCAAACACCAAGCCAATATTTCCCTGCCCTAAATCACCCCAGGGCTAGATATGGGACAACTAGGGACCTCTCCTAAAGCCCAGAGCCCTTTGAAGTTATTCAAACTATCCAGCTCCAAACTTACTCAGCATCTGTACCCTGCCTTGCCACTCCTTCCTGTGAAAACCCCAACAGAGGCCCCAAGCTATGCGCTCCCTTCTCACCCCTCTTCTGCCACCTGACTGTCCCTAGTGCTTCCTCACATGTCCCTGTACGGCGGACCTCCCATTCCTTGGGCTCTGTGAGTACAAACCTTCTTCATTACAATAATCTATGCGTCTGCATGTCTTAACATAGCTGATGAAAACAAATGAGAGTACATTTTAACACACCCTGTCCAAGGGTTTCACTATCCACATTGAAAGATGAGTAAGCCTGGGCGGCTCAGTCAGTTGAGTCCCAGACTCTTGATTTGGGCTCAAGTCATGATCCCAGGGTCCTGAGATGGGGCTTTGCATTGGGCATGGAGCCTGCTTGGGATTCCCTCTCCCTCTGCACCTCCCCCCACCTCTCTCAAGAAAATAAAAAATAAAAAAATAAAGATGAGTAAATAGATACTTGGAGCTGTTTAGTGTCCATTAAACTGGTGAATTGTGGAATCCAAATCCAGACCTTTCTCTCAATTTACCCACGTGCGTCACACAGAGGACAGCCTTCACCAAGATTCCCACAGAGGTGAGCTCTCGAGCTCTCTCTCTTTCTCTTTCTCTCACTCTCTCTTCTATACCTCAAAGCTCTGATGAAGGCTGTATCCTCTGGTTCCACTGAGGGCCACCAGCAGGGACAGGTGAGCATAAATCCATCGCACATTCCTACCTCCCTGAGTTCTTGGGTTCCTTCCTCAACATTACATCGAGGAGTTTCTGGCATCTGAACTTCATTGGGTCAAGTATGCCCCTGAGTTCTGGTTTTGGTCAGGCCAGTGGGCAGGTGGTGAGAGTCCCTCCTAGCCGTAGGGAATGTAGGCACCATGCATAGAAATCGCAGGTAAGGACTGTGGCCATATAGATGCCATCAGCCCTGTCTAACAATGCTCTTCCCTTCTGAGATAAGTCTTTTCAGAATCCGTGTCCCACTCATTCCCCAAGGGTTCAGAACCTCCCCAAACCAGGCTTTCCTTTTGATGTGAAACTTTCTCCTGGAAGTGTCTCTTTTCTTTTTTTAATTTATTTCTAGGAGAGAGAGAGAGACAGCGTGAGCAGGGGAGGGTCAGAGAGAGAGGGAGTCACAGACTGAAACAGGCTCCAGGCTCTGAGCCGGCAGTCAGCACAGAGCCCGACACGGGGCTCGAACCCACGAACCGCGAGATCATGACCTAAGCGAAAGTCGGACGCTTAACCGACTAAGCCACCCAGGCGCCCCTGGAACCGTCTCTTTAATTGGCTCCCTAGGGGGCATGGTGGGCTCCAGCTCCATGTAGGTGTGGGGGTGTGACAGCAGAGTGGGGCAGGAGAGCATTTTCCAGAAGAGCAGGCAGGGTAGGGTCAACCTCACTACACAGAGGAGGAGGGCTGCTTCTCCTGGAGAGCGAGACTCAGAAATTTGGGAGGTTCAAGTACTCAGCACCAGCCACATTTTCAGCATCCATATTTTAAGTCTTTTTTGTTGTTTTGGTAATTCTGATGGGGGGGGTCATTTTTTGGTCCTATCCAGTTAGAAGATTATTATTTTTACCTTGAATTATGACCAATAAAAAACATGTGTGAAGAAAGGAACAGCTCTGTCATTTTCTTGTTATACACCTGGTTTAATGTCTTTTTTTTTTTAATGTTTTTTATTTATTTTTGAGAGTCAGAGAGAGACAGCGTGAGCAGGGGAGGGTCAGTGAGAGAGGGAGACACAGAATTCAAAGACAGGCTCCAGGCACTGAGCTAACTGTCAGCACACAGCCCGATGAGGAGTTCGAACCCATGAACCATGAGATTATGACCTGAGCCGAAGTCGGACGCTTAACTGACTGAGCCACCCAGGCGCCCCTTGCCTGGTTTAATGTCTTAAATAGCATCTTTCTTTTTTTTAATTTCTAAAGTTTATTTACTTATTTTGAGAGAAAGAGATAGTGCACATGTGCGTTCATGCATGCATGGGCAAGTAGAGGAACGGCAGAGAGAAAGGGAGAGAGAGAATCCCAAGCAGGCTCCATGCTGTCAGTGCAAAGCCTGACTCAGGCCTCAAACTCACGAACCGTGAGATCATGACCTGAGCTGAAATCAAGAGTCCAACCCTTTACCTGACTGAGTCACCCAGGAGCCCCAAGAATAGAATCTTTCATCTGAAGTTTACTTACGGATGGGTGTTTTGATTTGCTAAAGTTTCTGTAACAAAATACCACAGACTGAGTGGCCTAAATAACAGAAATTGGTTGTCACAGTCTGAAGGCTGGAGCTAAAACCAAGATGTCGGTAGGGTTGGGTTCTTCTGAAGGCTGTGAGGGGGAATCTGTTCTATGCCTTTCTCCTTGGCTGGTAGATGACTGTTTCTCCCTTCCCCTTCACATGGTCTTCCCTCTGAGTTTATCTGTGTCCAAAGTTCTTCTAATACAGATGCCAGTCATGTTGGATTACAGCTCCTACCAATAGCCTCACTTCAACTTGGCTACCTCTTAAAGACCCCATCTCCGGGGCGCCTGGGTGGCTTAGTCGGTTAAGCGTCCAACTTTCGCTTAGGTCACGATCTCGCGGTTCGTGGGTTCGAGCCCCGCGTCGGGCTCTGTGCTGACTGCCAGCTCAGAGCCTGGAGCCTGTTTCAGAGTCTGTGTCTCCCTCTCTCTCTGCCCCTCCCCTGCTCACGCTGTGTCTCTCTCTCTCTCTCCTAGAAATAAATAAAACATTTAAAAAAAAAAAAAAAGACCCCATCTCTAAGTAAGGTCACATTCTGAGACGTGGGGGATTACGACTTCCACACATGGATTTTGGGAATGACAAATTCTATCCATAACAAAGGGTATCTTCTTAAGTAAAGACTAGTTTACTTAGTATAATTTTTTTCAAGTTTATTTATTTTGGGAGAACAAGAGCGAGGGCGAAGGGGGGGAGACCAGAGAGGAAGGGAGAGAGGTGGGGGGAGAGAGAGAGAGAATCCTAAGTAGGCTCCACACTGTCAGTGCAGAACCCAATGCAGGTCTTGAACTCATGAACTGTGAGATCATGACCCAAACTGAAACTGAGTCAGAGGCTTAACTGATTGAGCCACCCAGGAGCCTCACATAAGGTAATTCTTAAATGGACTTACCTAGTGCTGGCAAACTGTTAATTCACTGCAGTTCTCTGAAAGTGAATGGGAGGGTGGGGTGCCATTAAAAATCCTTGTTGTGGTAGAATTCCTACTTTTCCTTCATGATCCCTCACCTACTGCATATGACATGTGATCTTGTTGCCTGTGGACCAAGTTGGGGCAGAGCAGAACCACATACTAAAAACATAAGTAAGGTTTTAGTTCCTATTGTTTACAATTATTCAAGTTCTAGTATTTTCAGCTTTGGAGACACTACTTTATTGGTGTCTTTCTGATCCAAATCAAGGGGTCTCTAGGGGCGAGGGGGTGGCTCGGTAGGTTAAGAGTCTGATTTTGGCTCAAGTCATGATCTCATGGTTTGTGAGTTCGAGCCCCGCATCGGGCTCTGTGCTGACAGCTTGGAGGCTGGAGCCTGCTTCAGATTCTGTGTCTCCCTCTCTCTCTGCCCCTCCCCTGATCAAGCTCACTCTCTCTCTCTCTCTCTCTCTCAAAAATAAATAAACATTAAAAAAACTTTAAAAAAACATATCAGGGGATCTCTAATTTGAAAAAATTGAGGGTAAATTTTGGAGAGAATGAAAGAATCCTGGCTCTAAGAGGTCATTAGTTAGCTGTTACAATTAGTCATAAAAGAGGGATCCCTCCACTTGGGGTATAAGAGTTGTGACCATTGGTTTGAAGGAGATGGACCAATGAAGAGTTTGGCCTGTGGCATGATTAGCAAAATGGGTCCCCATTCAAAGTAATTCCCAATTCCGAAGTAACATTCTCCCACAACTCCTTGCACAGCTGACCAAGTATATTTGCACATCAGTTTCCTAATAAACAAATAGCATTATTTGATGGAATAAAGCATTTACATGATCAAACTCTGAAACTTCAAATCTGAAAACAACAAAAGAAAGACAATGTTCTGGTAATGCAACAATGGCTTTTGGTATTGCTTGGCATTAGGAAAACACCAGCATTTATTCTTTTTTTTTTTTTTCAACCATTGGGTTTCTATGCTGAGAAGCGCTGTTTTTGGCTATTGTCCTATGGGATAGTTTTTTAAAAATTATTTTGGATTGTTTTTATTTAGCCCAGTGGTTCCCCAATTGTAGCATGCATCCGAATCACTGGAGAGCTTGTTAAAAAGCCAGAATGCCAGACCCTACTCCTTTCTGATTCAGCAGGTCAAGGGATGGGGTGGGTAAGAACTTGCATTTTTAACAAGTTCCCGGGTGAGAACCCCTGTTCTAATGGATTCTGTTTTCTTTACTTGTAGATAGTTTTTGATAACTTTTTATCTAAAACTGAAGCAATTGGGAGTGCCTAGATACACACTGTTTTATATTCTTTAAAAACTATTTAAGTAATTGCTATACCCAACGTGGGGCTTGAACTCATGACTCCAAGATCAAGAATCACATGCTCTTCAGGGCACCTGGGTGGCTCAGTCGGTTAAGCATCCGACTTCAGCTCAGGTCATGATCTCAGTTTGTGGGTTCAAGCCCCGCATCAGGCTTTGTGCTGATGGCTCAGCCTGTTTCAGATTCTGTGTCTCCCTCTCTCTCTGGCCCTTCCCCACTCATTCTCTGTCTCTCAATACTGAATAAATGCTAAAAAAAATAAAAAAAAAGAATCACATGCTCTTATATTTATTTATTGAGAGAGACAGAGACAGAGCATGAGTCGGGGAGGGGCAGAGAGAGAGAGGGAGACATAGAATCTGAAGCAGGTTCCAGGCTCCGAGCTGTCAGCAACGAGCCTGATGTGGGGCTTGAACTCAAACCGTGAGATCATGACCTGAGCCTAAGTTGGATGCTTAACCGACTGAGCCACCCAGGCGCCCCAAGAGTTACATGCTCTTTGGAGTGAGCCAGCCAGGCATGCCTAAAAATATTGCTTTTATTAATTTTACGTGAAGGTGTAATTTTATTGGTAATAATTAAGTTACAAGATTTTTCTTTTGTCTTGATCTAAATTCCTCACATTGGACTTTCTACCCAGTTTCTTGGAGTAGGGATATGTATATGTTATTAGCATTAACTTGAGCATAGTTTAGGGAATTATGCATAATGTTAGCGTTAATATACACTTCTGCACTGCTAGCTTGTCAAAGGAGGATTTAGAATTGTTCCTTGTTTATTTAAAACCTGACATTTTGGTTCACCTGGGTGGCTTAGTCGGTTAAGTGTCCGACTTCGGTTCAGGTCATGATCTCATGGTTTTTGAGTTTGAGCCCCGCGTTGTGAGAACAGCAAGTGCAAAGGCCCCGAGGTAGGCCTGTGCTTTGCTTGCGTGAGGAACAGTCAGGAGGCCAGTGTGAATGGAAGAGAGTAAGGGGGAGAGTTAGCAGAAGAGGAGATTTAGAAAGGCCTTTGTGGACCCTGACGAAGCCATTAGGCTTGTATCTGGGAGAGAGGGGATGTCCCTGGATGGTTTGGGTGGAATGACAGGATCTGACTCACCTTTAAAAGTAGTCCCCTCCCCCCCATCTGCTGTGTGGTGTACAGATTGTGGGGGGGGGGGCCAGGAAAACCACTTTGCGGGGAGGATGTACAGCAACCATGGGAGAGATGGTGGTGTCTAAGAGCCCGCCCATCAACCATTGGTGCAGTGAGAGGTGGTCAGATTTTGGATGCATTTTGACACTGGGAACAAGATTTGCTGGTGGCTTTGTTTGGGTGAGCACCGTGAGAGAAAGAAAAGAAGTCCAGGCTGCCTCTAAGCTTAGACCAACCGTTCCTTTCTTAGTAACGGGCTGGCTGTGACCGGAGCAGGTTTGGAAAGGTTGGGGTCGCAACTTGCTCCTGGATATGCCGGGTTCATGACGCATTCAGTGCAGATGCTGTGTTAGCAGCTGGATGTGATTCTAGTGTTCAAGGGAAAGGCCTGGACCATCAGCCTATGTCTATTCCAGCCGCGAGCCAAGGGAGTGAATACTGATGGGGAAGAGGTTCAAGGTCTGAGCACTGACACACGCCAGTGAGCAAAGGACCCTGAACACACAGAGAACCAGAGGGAGTGGGATGCACGGTGTCGAGAGGGAGAGATCGGCTGGGTCCAATGACTGTGATCGCTCAGGGAAGAAGACTGAGAATCTACTAGTGTCCACAGCACGAAAGTCATTCATGAGACTGAGAACTCCTTCCTGCGGAATGGCAGACGGAAGCCAGACTGGAGCGAGTTTTGGCAGAATGAGAGAAGAGAAACTGGAGGCAGCAATTATAGTCACACGTCCCCAGTCTTTCTCTAAAGAGCACAGAGAAATGTGATGCACACTGGAGGGGTAAGTGAGATCAAGAGAGCCTTTTCCATTTTTTAGGCGTGAGTAACTACAACAGGTTTGAATGTTCTAACCTGTTGCAGCTGCAGGTGTGAGAGGGGCCGGGACGCTGGACCGATGCTCCTGAGTAAGGGCAAGGGTCTCCCCTTCCAGATGTGACTAGGTTGTGTCCTGATACAATGCCATTGCGGGGAACTTGGTTCTCAAAGGAGACCTCTGTGAAACAGCCGCCGAGGGCATCCGAGAGTTAAGTCTGTATTAAATGACGCGTCTCTCTGAGCAAACTGGAGGACATTTGGAGTCTGTGGGAAGATGAAGAAAGAGCACCAGCCCGTTCCCCAGATGGAGGGTGCGACTTTGGGCAGAACTGCCGCGCTGGCGGTAAGAGAAGATGCAACGTGTCCCGGCAGCTCAGCTCTGGCCTGTCCCCAAGCAAGCGATATCAGTGCCCCAGTCCCTCATGAAGCTACAAAAGATAATTATACTTTAAAACTTCTTTCTGTCTCTCAAAGGCAGCGACTTTGATTCTGTATGAAAAAATAGA
>NW_027530974.1:12186606-12210068 GCF_008692635.1 Crocuta crocuta
GGAGATACAGAATCTGAAACAGGCTCCAGGCTCTGAGCTGTCAGCACGGAGCCTGACACGGGGCTCAAACCCACCAACTGTGAGATCATGACCTGAGCCGAAGTTGGACGCTTAACTGACTGAGCCACCCAGGCACCCTCATCACTGACCAGTCTTGAGACTCTGGCTGGGTTGCCCTAATCCGTCTGCAAAGTGGGAAAGGCTGCACAAACTAAATGAAATTGTGGAGGTAAAGCATGGAAAACACACAGTAATCCCAGGGTTGTGAGATTGAGCCCTGCATTGGGCTCCATGCTGAATGTGAAGCCTGCTTAAGATTCTTAGTCTTTCTCCCTCTGCCCCATCCCCCACTCATGCATTTGTGTTTGGACTCTCTCTCTCTCTCAAAGAAAGAAAGAAAGAAAGAAAGAAAGAAAGAAAGAAAGAAAGAAAGAAAAGAAAGAAAGGAAGGAAGAAAAGAAAGAAAAGAAAAGAAAACGCATAAAGGCACAACAATTTGGGTGCCGTTATTCTGATGTGAGGGTAGGGAATGAGAAAGGTTCAGAGATGGGGTAAGGCTCGGAGTTGGGGGTAAATGACAGGGATGTTTGTTTAAAATAGTACTAAGCAATAAAAATCATCTTTCTTCATTCTAAGGCAATGTTTTGACCCACTGACAAATGGCTGGTCAAACATCTTCCCCTCACTCTCCATGTTACAATGGCCTGTTCTGACCTGCTTACACACACTTACCATCTAGTGGGATGTCAAAGAATTGGAAGGTGAATGTAAACTGGTGCAGCCCCTCTGGAAAACAGTGTGGAGGCTCCTCAAAAAATTAACACTAGAACTCCCCTAGGACCCAGCAATAGCACTGCTAGGAATTTACCCAAGGGATACAGGAGTGCTGAGGCATAGGGGCACATGGACCCCAATGTTGATAGCAGCACTCTCCACAATAGCTAAAACATGGAAAGAGCCTAAGTGTCCATCAACAGATGAATGGATCAAGAAGATGTGGTTTATCTATACCATGGAATACTCCATGGCAATGAGAAAGAATGAAATCTGGGCATGTGTAGCAACGTGGATGGACCTTGAGGGTGTTAGGCTGAGCAAAATAAGTCAGGCAGAGAAGGACAGATCCCATATGTTTGCACATATAGGTGGATTAGGAGAACTTAACAGAGGACCGTGGGGGAGGAGAAGGGGAAAAATAGTTGGGGAGAGGGAGGGAGGCAAGCCATGAGAGACTCTTGAATGCTGAGAACAAACTGAGGGCAGATGGGGGTGGGGAGAGGGGAAGAGGTTGGTGGGCATAGAGGAGGGCACTTGTGGGGATGAGCACTGGGTGTTATATGGAAACCAACTTGACAATAAACTATTTAAAAAAAAGAATTGGAAGGTGAGTGGGTTTGGATAAGGTAAGATTTATGCTACTGTGTGTGCTTAAAAAGTCAAAGATAAAGGAGAGGCAAACTTGGGTGATGAATAGTTCTTGGAACTATGAAAGGCGCGATTGATATTTTGATACAACCATTTTGACACTGATAATTTACTGCATGCTAAGAAAGCCCTTTGACTTTAATCTCTATCATCAAATAACAAAGCTGACAGACACCGCTCTCTCCTGGCCCCATCCCATTCTTGACTTCATTCCTTCTCTTTTAAAAAATATTCCATTTATAATTATATCTTCACTTATTGATTTTTCTCAGTGAAAACATGATAAAAATACACATAGTATAAAATTTGCCACCTTGACCATTTTTCAGTATATGATTCAGTGACATTACATCCATTGACATTACCATGGCCATCATGACCATCTGTCTCCAGCCCTCTTTTCCATCTCGCAAACTTGACACTCTGTGCCCAGTGAACAATAACTCCCCATTTTCTCCTCTCTCCTCTCAACCCCAGGCAGCCACCATTCTACTTTCTGTCTCCACAAATTTGACTACTCCAGGCATCACAGTATAGAGGTGAAATCACAGTATTTGGCCTTTAGTAATTGGCTCGTGTCACTCCGCGTGACATCCTTGAGATTCATCCACGTAGTAGCATGTATCAGAGTTTCCTTCCATTTTAGGGCTAATATTCCATTACATGCATTCAGCACATTTTGCTGATCAGTTCCATTGCTGGGCACTTGGGTTGCGTTCGTTTTGGCCATTGTGAATAATGTGGCTATGAATGTGGATGCACAATGATCTCTTTGTGATCCTGCTTTCAATTCTTTTGGGTATATACCCGGAAGCAAATCGCTGGATCCTATTGTAATTCCATTTTTGATCTTTTGAGGAACCGCCATATTGTTTTCCATGCTGCGCCATTTTGCATCCCCACCAAGAATGTACAAGAGTTCCAATTCCTCCACATCCTCGCCAACACCTGTTCTTTTCCAAGTTTTTCTGGTAGTAGCCATCCTAACAGATGTGAGGCATCCCATCCCTTTTAACTGGCACACGGGTGTGCGGATTCCAATTATTTGGGATCCGTCACTGGGGACAGCCTTTGTGCAAGAGAAGCCAGCAGCTCTTGGCAGTGGCTAAAGAGACAGCACAAGCTAGATTGAACTAGAAAATGCATCGCCATGCAGAAGTGAATTGGCATCGCCACCATTTGTTGTGCTTTCCGAGACTCAACTCGGAGAAAGGGAGAAGAAAACTTACTCAGCTACGGCGTTGTGATGGATGTGGTAGGCGAACTTTTGTTTTGCTCCAGAAGTTCAGCAAGAAGCAAAAAGTAGTGAAGTTTTCAGGAGGAATGGCTCTGGGAACAAGACTGCCATGCATCTGACTTTGGAGAAATGCTTCCAGGAACAAATTTGCCTCTAACTCTCATTAATGCTAATCAGGCAGACTTGGGCAGTGAAAGAAAAATGTGCCTGAGCTGCAGCCACCCAAGGGGAGGTCTTGGGGCTCAGCCAGCTCCCGCACCCTGGCTTCTGCTTTCATTTTCCCCTTTACTTCTGGTGAGGGTGATTCCAGGGACTTTTTAGGCTCCTGTCTGTACTCATGAGCCGAGTTCCTGCTGTTTTTTTGTTTTTTTTTGTTTTTTTTAATATTTCATTTATTTCTAGGAGAGAGAGAGACAGTGTGAGCAGGGGAGGGTCAGAGAGAGAGGGAGTCACAGACTGAAACAGGCTCTAGGCTCTGAGCTGGCAGTCAGCACAGAGCCTGACGCGGGGCTCGAACCCACGAACCGTGAGATCATGACCCAAGCGAAAGTCGGACGCTTAACCGACTAAGCCACCCAGGCGCCCCAAGTTCCTGCTGTTTTAAGAGAAGGTTTGTCTTCTGTTCCTTCCGTTGTAAGAGAAGGAGTGTGTCCCCCAACTCCCACATTGTGTTTACCAGTTTACTCGTTTTGTTTACTCATCCACTGGAAACCGGTGTATGGAACCCATCTGAAGCAGTTAAGGAGCTTCACAGCAATATTAATTGAATGGAGGGAGGGGGCTTAAATACGGGCAACAGAGGGATGCCATGTACTTAGTGTGGCAACAGCCTGAGGGGTGCTTGTGTGCCGGAGGACACACCTTGTGAGGACACAGGGAGAAAGCAGCCGCTTACCCGCCCAGGAGAAGAACCTATTGACCCCTTGATCTGGGACTTCCAGCCTCTAGAGCTGTGAGGAGGGACTTTGTCCTGAGGGGGCAAAGTCGAGAAAAAAAGAGGAAAACCGGTTCATCTTCTTTTCTGGGGTGTGTGTGTATGAGAGAGAGAGAGAGACAGAGAGACAGAGAGAGAGAGGTGGAGGAGAGAGCAGATGGCTTGTCTTCTGGAGATCGGAGTTGATGAAGTGGCAACAATTCCTCCCCCTGCCCTGCCCTTCTGGTGAAGAGGGAAGGGGTCACCTGTATGTCCCATCTCATGCAAGGGTTAATGATCCCTCCCCTTTCAGGCTTTGGGGTCCCAGGAGAACCCCTGAGGCTGTGCGGTAGGTGGCAGGACCACCCACGATCTGCCGAAGCGACCCCCATGGAGGAATCCCCCCCTTCCCCGCACTGCTCTCCTGGAGCAGGAGCTCTGAGTGCCGAGGCCAACCCCCGCCCGCACAGCCCTGCGGAGTCCCACCCCTTGGTGGTCCCCGGAGCACAGGCCACTGGCACTGGAAGCCCACCCTCGGCTCCCAGGACCAGGGCTGCAGCGGCTGCGGGGACCCCCGCACGGAGGGGCGCGGGAGCAGGTGCAGAGCAGCCGCGTGGGGGCGGGGCCGGGGCGCGGACACCTGGACACCTGGACCGCGGCGCGAGCTCCTGAGGCCCAAGCCACACACGTTCGCGGTTTACTCAACTGGACTGAAATCCCCTGAAGGGTCTGCAACACTGTCAAACGACCACTAGCTTTCAAAGGTCTTTCCCGCCCGCCCCTAGGGCATCGAGGGGGAAGGGGAGGGGGGAGCCCGGGCGGGCTCCTCAGAGCAAAGTCATTATCAGTTAAGGAGAAGAATAAATCCGGGCCACCTGTGCTCAGTGAGCTAGACTCCTGCATCCTGAGAATCCTTAAAGGGTCGGTTCAAGGACCCCCGTTGGACAGTAACTATTGTATAATCAGCACTTCTGGAGGCTGGATGCCAGGACTCACGCAAAGAAAGCCGCTGTGGCCAGCTATTCAGAAAACTTGACTTTTAGGCAGAAAGGGTTGTCTTCACGATAAAACATTTAACAGAAAGAAATAATCCTTGTGTGCATTTCATTTCCTTTGATACACAAAGGGAAAAAACCATTAGGAGAAATAGACAAATCCACCTGCTTAGGGAGATCTATTAATGTACCCTTTTCGCTTCTGGGAGACCAAAAGATGGTAAATCAATAGAGACCTGGAAGATTTTAAAAATACTACTAACAATATTATAACACATTATAAGCTCTTGCATTCATGGATTGGAGAATATAAATATTTTTTACAAGAACAGTCACATGGAAGTTGACCGTAAATGGGCCATAAAGGCCATCTTGACAAATTTCAAAGATCACGTTTTCTTTTTTTAATTTTTTAATGTTTATTTATTTTTGAGAGAGAGACAGAGACAGAGTGTGAGTGGGGGAGGGGCAGAGAGAGAGAGAGAGGGAGACACAGAATCCCAAGCAGGATCCAGGCTCTGAGTTGTCAGCACAGAGCCCAATGCGGGGCTCCAATCCATGAAAGCAAGGTCATGACCTGAGTCCAACCCTCAACTGGCTGAGCCACCAGACGCCCAAAGATCACATTGTCTGACCACAGTGAAATTAAGTTAGAAATCAACAAGAACAACTGAAAACTCCATACATTTAGAAAATTAAAAAATAACATTTCTAAATACCTCATGAATTAAAGAAGAAAGCACAATGGAAATTTTAAAAATATTAAAAACAGAATGATAATAATACTAAGCTGAAAACCTATAGCTAAAGAGGTATTTCATGAGAGACTTTTAGTTTTAAAAACAAAAGCTGAAAATTCGGGAAGGAAAACTCAGAAGAGAAAAATAATGAAACAGAAGATGAAGAAACAATAAAGGAATATATTAACAAAGTTGAAAAATGGTTCATTGAAAAGACAAATTTCTGGGAATGGTGAACAAAAGGAAATTTGCAATGAGACAGACATATGGTAATAAAATTGTAAAGCATCAAAGACAACAAAAAATTCTCAAAGTAGCCACAGAGAAAACATGGATTACACAACAAAGAACAAATTTAGACTGGTGTGGAAGGAACCAAGGGAAAAAACAAACAACCCCCCCCCCCAAAAAAAAAACAGCCAGAGGAGAAGGAAACAATAAAAAGTGTTAACGGAAAATAATTACCAACCTAGAACTACGCACTCTGCAAAATCATTCTTTAATAAGAAGGCTGGAATATAGACAATTCTGATAAACGCTGAGAATTTATCACCAACAGATCCTCGTTAAAGGAATTTCTAGAAGATATACCTCAAGAAGATGGAGAACCAGTTCTGAAGGAAGAGCTGAGATGTTTATCTTGTATCCTTTCTTCCAAGTGTTTATCAGACACTTACCACCATCTGACATACTGAGTATTTTTCATCTTCATTTGGCTTTTGTCTCCCTCCTCCTCCGATGGTATATAAGCTCCAGAATGGTAGACAGTCCTGGGAACAGAGACCTTCAGTAAATATTTCTGGGGGCGACAGAGTTATTTACACCATAAAAAGAATCTTAACTTCAAAGAAGAATCTATATTTTTATAAAATAAAAATATGTTGTTTTAAAAAAACTTTCCCTATTATCCAAAGTTATTACAGGATCAGCCCCTAATGAGCAGACTGTGTCTGATTCCTGGGCAACATTGGCTCATTGCTCCCTTAAGCAGAGCCCTAGAAGGATTCCGCCCACCCCCCTTCAACCCGGCACAAACAACATTACCATGGAATCTCTGCTAGGGAGAGCCCGTGGCTTGGCTAGTTGTGGGAGAGGCTTTTCAAGACAAAGGGTCAGGACTCTTGCTAGTTGGAGATTAAAATTAAAATGATGCAGGGCGCTCAGTCCGTTGAGTGTCCGACTCCTGATTTCAGCTCATGTCATTGATCCCAGATTCTCTCTCTCTGACCCTCCCCCACTTGTGTGCATGCTCTCTTTCTCTCCCTCTCAAAGAATATTGAGATGGTGCGTTCTGATTGGGTCGCTAATTTTTTCCCCTCCAGGTATAGTTAAATAGTTACAGGGGTTTCCTTGGCTGCCCACTTGAATTCATAGTAGTTACGGAAAACAATGTCAAACAAGGACTTTGAGGCCCTGAGCAGCCCAGCTCCTTCGGGCCAGCAAGCCCCTGAAATTCCTCCTTCTGGCTGAGTGTGTATGTGAGAGTACTGTGTGTACCTCTCCTCCTCCCCTTCCTCCTCCTCCTCTCCCTCCTCCTCCTCCTCTCCCTCTGTTCCTTCGGTTTTTGCCTCTTTAGAAAGATCCGTGCCCTCACTCCCCATCTCTTCCTCTCTGTTTTGGAGTTTGGCATAATCATCTTTCCCAAAAGACATCTATTTCACAGAGTAATGTACAAGTAGTCTCTTAACACAATAGCTATGTTTCCATTTTACAGATTATATTTTCTGACTGATAGAAATATTTCCCTCTTTTGTCACTTCAGCCTAAAGCTGATTAAAACAAGAAGCTTATACTCGGTGACCGAAAGAAACGCTCTTCTCCTCTCGAGAGCATTCCTCTTGGCATTTATAAATCTCCCCCAGGACACTTTGTCTCCCTATCATTATGGAGCAGGGTATGTTCGGCTTTTGGAAACAATACTTAACTGGTTTTATAATTTTTGCTAGTTCTTTTCTCTTCCTAATTGCTCTCTGAATCTTCTCCAAAATGTTAACATTTATCTCTGATTAAAAGGTGCCAAAAACACAGCCATATTTCTTCCCTGAGCTTGGAGCTACGCTAACTCGCTTCATCACTGAGCAAGTCCCCCTAATGCCCCAAATCCAGCTGCTCCGGGCTTTACTCCTTTTTCTGGAGGATACCACCCTCCACCTTCTCTCCTAAAAGGCTCTTCCATTCACTTCACCACTGATGGCAAAGTCTTCCTGATTTCTACCCCTCAGCTGTGGCTCACGCTGGGAGGGTCCTCTATATCCTTTTGGCCACCATGCCTCCACACCTGATTTCCTGAAAGCACCCCGGATTCGTCTCCTCACTTTATCATACCATCGCTAACTGATTCTCCATCTGCAGCCTGATGGAGGATCCACCCCACGGCCAGACAGTTCTGTGCAGAACAGATTTTATTTCACCTGTTTGCTTTAGATCCTGCAGTGCCTCCCCATCTCTCTTTGTAGAAGGTCCAAACTCCTTGGATGGGGCACCTGGGCGACTCAATCGGTTAAGCGTCTGACTCTTGATTTTGACTCAGGTCATGATCCCACAATTCGTGAGATCTAATTTTGGCTTAAGTCATGCTCTCAGGATTTGTGAGATTGAGCCCGGTGACGGGCTCTGCGCTGACAGCTCAGAGCCTGCTCCTGATTCTCTCTCTTCCTCTCGTTCTGCCCCTCCCCTGCTCACACTCTCTCTTTCTCTCTCAAAATACATAAATAAACATTTTAAAACACACACACAGAAAACTCCTTGGATGACCCAATCACTCTCTACACCAACCCCCTGCTCCCTCTCTTACCACTGTGTTCCCCCCCTACCCTTTTGCTGTGCAATACACCATCGATTCTCATTTCCTGTCCTTTATTCCTGGATCATTCCTTCCCCCACTCAGCCTGACGTCTTCTACTCATCTAGAAGCCCTCCCTGACCACCCAAGTCTAACGAAGTAGCCCACATCTGCACTTCCACGATCGTGTTCATCCTATGTCATTGCAATTACCATGCTATTATAATCACCCTTTTTAAATTATCAGGGGGCAGGAACCCAACCTTGTCTAACATGCTGACCATCATATTGTTAGTGCACAGCATTGTGCCTGACAGTGACACGGTGATGATGAGGAGGAAGAGGAAGATGATGATTGGTGAATGAATGAAATAAGTTGCTACTGATTTAAGATTTTTAAAAATTTTAATGTTTATTTATTTTTGAAGGAGACAGAGACAGAGCATGAGCAGGAGAGGGGCAGAGAGAGAGGGAGACACATAATCAAAAGCAGGCTCCAGGCTCTGAGCTGTGAGCACAGAGTTTGATGTAGGGCTTGAACCCATGAACCATGAGATCATGACTTGAGCCCAAGTCAAATGCTTAACCGACTGAGCCACCCAGACGCCCCAAGCTGCTGCTGATTTTAAGGAATTAATGATGATGGAATTCCAGGCAGAATGGAGACGCTGTTTGACAGAAAGAAGTCTGGCTTTCTGTATTAGTTAGCTTGGGCCGCCATAAGGAAATACTATAGAGTGGGTGTCTTAAACAACAGAAATTTATTTGCTCACAATTCTGGAAGCTCAAAGTCCAAGATCAAGGTGTTAGGAGGTTTCCTTTCTTCCAGGGTATCTCTTCCTGGCTTGTAGATGACTGCCTTCTTGCCCGGTCCTCACATGGCCTTTCTTTTGTGTGTGTGTGCATTTCTGTGCGTGTGTACATTTCTCTGTGTGTGCATTTCTATGTGTGTGCATTAGTGTGTGTGCGTTTCTGCGTGTGTGCGTTTCTGCATGTGTGTGCATTCTCTGTGTGTGTGCATTTCTGAGTGTGTGCATTTCTGTGTGTGTGTGCGTTAATTTGTGTGCATTTCTGGTATCTCTTCCTCTCCCAATAAGAACTTGGGAGAGGAAGAGCGGGTTCTTTACTAGAACCCGCTCATATGACCTCATTTAACATTAAGCACTTCTTTAAAGCCCCTATCTCTAATTACAGTCACATTCTAAGGTACTGGCAGTTAGGACTTCAACATCTGAATTTGGGGAGGGGGCCCAGTTTAGTCTGTAACACTTTCTTATTTCAATCTGGGCAATCCAAAGCATCATGCAAACTCCAGAGCTTCTCGAAGGGCAAGCTGAGGGCCCTGTCATAACTGCAGCGCAAAATGGCTTTTCCCTCTGTTCATTTCCTGTCTTCCCCATTTTCCCCCCATGTGTATCTCCTGAGAGCATTTGCTGATGAACCTACTTCATGCCCCTCTGCTTTAGAGTCTGTTTCCCGGGAGCCTTTCTGTGACCCTCAAGTTATTGACATGTATCTACTTATTTCGCTTGCATATGCCACAACATCACATCTCAGCTTAGGCATTGCTCAAACTAAGTGTGAGCTTGTAGAACTTATCCCCTGATGATATGCACCATCGATAAAGAAAGATGTGATAATATTACCAGTCTGAAGAATAATACTTGCGTAATCCTGAGAAAAACTGTAAAACGAAGAATAGAAGGTGACGTTTCAACTGCTATGACCTATTTTATAAACACACTTTCTATTTCTTGAGGCCCATTCTGGAGTTATAACATTGCTAACAATCTGTGGAGCCCATTTTAGCATTTGAGCTTCCTTTCTAATAGATTACCTACCTTACTGACTCTTTACCTACAGACCTATTCACCCAAAGAAAATACAAATACAGTAAAACCTTGGATTGCGAGTAACTTGTTCTGCGAGGATTTTGCAAGATGAGCAAACATTTCTGAAAAATGTTAACTCGATAAACGAGCGATGTCTTTCGATACGAGTTGTAGTGGTGGCGAACATCACATGGTCACAACTGAGCCAATGGGTCTTCAAATTCATTTTGATATACGAGTGCTTTGGATTGCAAGTATGTTTCTAGAATGAATTATGTTTGCAAACCAAGGTTTTACTGTACTTGCCATTGCACATGTATATTTCTTTTGTTTTTTTAGTTTATTTTTGAGAGAGAGAGAGCACAAGCAAGGAGGGGCAGAGAGGGAGAGAGAGGGAGAGAGAGAATCCCAAACAGGCTCTGCACTGCACTCACAAACCATGAGATCATGACCTGAGCCAAAATCAAGAGTCGAATGTGTAGGGGAAAAATAGTTGGGGAGAGGGAGGAGGGCAAACCATGAGAGACTCTTGAATGCTGAGAACAAACTGAGGGCTGATGGGGGTGGGGGGGGAGGGGAAGGGGTGATGGGCATGGGGGAGGGCACTTGTGGGGATGAGCACTGGGTGTTATATGGAAACCATCTTGACAATAAACTATTAAAAAAAAAAGAGTCGAATGTGTAACCAACTGAGCCGCTCAGACACCCCAGCACATGTATGTTTCTGCTGGTATGTCCTTAAGTCTCAGAGTGTGAAATCTCGGGTAGTTTGGCAACTCTTTCACCACAAGAGGGATTATTCCTGACTAGACTAGCATTTAGATGGTAGAAAAGCTCAGAGTACTTAGGAAGTGGCTTAGGGAATTCAAAACCGACACTGAGGCCTCTCTTTGAGGATTTTTCTGGAAAGTGTTCCGGGAAGAATGTAGCAATCAGTATGTTTGAAAACATTAAAATTCTTACCATGTTCCCAGGAGGACTCTGGAGCCAGTGTTTGTTTGGGTGGTCATGGAAGTCTCTAGCATCTCTAGCTCCCGCCCTCTCCTACTCGTCTTCCAGGTGATTATTTGGATTTTGGAGGACTGTTAGCTATTTTGTGATGAAGCGTTAGCTAGTCACAGCTGGTCCTATATGCACCGCGCCAGGAATGTGTAGCCCCTAGACATTTAAATTATGAATTCCGTTTTGATTGGCAAACTATGCTAAAGCAGACATTGGCCAAGGTATACTTATTGAAGCAAAAGTTGTGAAACTTAGGAATTGTTCAAGCTAAAGTACCCTGAATCACATAATCACCTAGCATCTAAATAATAGAGCTAGCCTCACCCCAATGAAAAAGAGCCCAGGGCCAGCTCGTTTCATTGGTGAATTCTACCAAACATTTAAAGAAAAATTAACACTAGTCCTTCTCAAACTCTTCCAAAATACTGAAGAGGGGGGAATACTCTCAAACTCACTTTATGGGACCAGCATTATGCTGATAAGAAAGTCAGGTAAGGACACTACCAGAATAGAAAACTACAGGCCATATCCCTGAAGAAAATAGATGCAAAGATTCTCAACAAAATACGAGCAAACTAAATCCAATAGCATATGAAAAGGATCATGCACCATTACCTACTGGGATTCATCCCTACAATTCAAGGATGGTTTAACATATGCAAATCAATAAATACTATTCATCAAATTAAGAGAATAAACGATAAAAATCATATAATTATCTCAACAGATACAGAAAAAAAAACTTTGACAATATCTGTTATTCTTTCATGAATAAGAAAAGCTCAACAAATTGGATATAGAAGAAATATACCTCGGGGCACCTGAGTGGCTCAGTCAGTGAAGCGTCTGCCTGCTCAGGTCATGATCTCGTGGTTTGTGAGACTGAGCCTAGCTGTGTTGATAGCTCAGAGTTCGGGCCCAGCTGTGCTGACAGCTCAGCGGCCTACAACTTTCTTCGGATTTTGTCTCCCTCTCTTTCTGCCCTTCCTCCACTCATGCTTTGTCTCTCTCTCTCTCTCTGTCTCTCTAAAACATAAAAATAAATGTTAAAATTTTTTTTAAAATAAAAAAAAGAAGATGGGGCACCTGGGTGGCTTAGTCGGTTAAGGGTCCGACTTTCGCTTAGGTCATGATCTCGCGGTTCTTGGGTTCGAGCCCTGCGTCGGGCTCTGTGCTGACTGCCAGAGCCTGGTGCCTGTTTCAGTCTGTGTCTCCCTCTCTCTCTGACCCTCCCCTGCTCACGCTGTCTCTCTCTCTCTCTCTCTCTCCTAGAAATAAATAAAACATTAAAAAAATAAAATAAAATAAAAAAAGAAGAAATATACCTCAACATAGTAAAGGCCATATATAACAAGCTCATAGCCAACATTGCATTTAATGGTGAAAGGTTCAGAACTCTTACTCTAAGATGAAAAACAAGTCAAGGATGTCCACTCTCACTGCTCGTATTCAATGTGGTTCTGGAAGCCCTAGCCAGGGCAATCAGGCAAGAAAGAGAAGTAAAAGTTGTTCAAGTCATAAAGGAAGAAGTAAAATTGTCTTTGTTTGCAGATGACATGATCTTGTATATAGAAAAATCCAAAAGATTCCACCGAAAAACCGTGGTCCCAGTGAGTCTTTTGAGGATCCTCTCAAAAGAGTGAGAGGTGGGGCACCTGGGTGGCTCAGTCAGTTAAGCGTCCGACTTCGGCTCAGGTCATGATCTCACGGTGGTGGGTTTGAGCCCCGCGTCGGGCTCTGTGCTGACAGCTAGCTCAGAGCCTGGAGCCTGCTTTGGATTCTGTGTCTCCTTCTCTCTCTGACCCTCCCCTGCTCAGGCTGCCTCTCTCTCTCTCAGAAATAATTAAAACATTAAAATGTTAAAAAAAAAAAAGAATGAGAAGTGTCTGAAGTGTGTGGATTCACTGAGTCAGTGTCGGAATTGTGATGGACACAACTCTTCTGATGTGGGCCTGTGGATCCCCGTGGCGACTCCTGGGTGCTCACTTGTGATGCTAAGCTTACCCACAGGAAGAACAGACCTCCTTGTGTGGGTATTTCATTTTTTGGTAAATTATTTGGTTTTTCATTTAGCCTCGTGAAATAGTCTAATGTTACAACTACTGACTGAAGAGGTTGGTGGTGTACCACACAGGGAAAGTTAGCGACAGCCACAGAAGTAGAGCTCTCTTTTCCTTAAAATTTTTAAATGTTTATTTAATCTTGAGAGAAAGTGACAGAGCAGGAGTGGGGGAGGAGCAGAGAGAGAGGGAGACACAGAATCCAAAGCAGGCTCCAGGCTCTGAGCTGTCAGCACAGAGTCCCACGCGGGGCTCGAACCCACAAACCCAAGATCATGACTGAGCTGAAGTTGGCCGCTTAACCAACTGAGCCACCCAGGTGCCCAGAGAACTCTCTTTTCCTTAAAATGAGCCTGAGGGTGGAGTGAAAGAAAAATGTGAATACATTTATATGCCAGGTCAGTAATAAGAATGTTGCTATCTACTATAGTCTACCAACAGGAGTGATTGCATGATTTTCCATTATAAATGTAAGTGGTTGGGTGGCTCAGTCGGTTAAATGTCTGACTCTTGATCTTGGCTCAGGTCATGATCTCACAGTTCATGGGTTAGAGCCCCGCATTGGGCTCTGCGCCGTCAGATTCTCTCTCCCTCTCTTTCTGCCCCTCTCCCACTCATGTTCGCCTGCTCTCTCTCAAAATAAATAAATAAACTTAAAAAAAAATTTTTTTAAAATGTAAGTGGCTACTTAGAAAATTGGAAAATATGAAAAGGTATAAGGAAGAAACATAAAGGAGAGTGCCACCATCTAAACGTTATTCTTGGCTATGGTAAATTTAGATTTTATTTCCCATTCATTCAGAGATCCTGTTACACACATTTGAATATATATTTCTGTGTCATGCCATTTACCCTTAACACTAGTACCATTTTCATTACCATCACCTTTAACGTGAGTGTTTCAGGTTAATTTCATGGTCTTAATCCTTCTTATTAAATGGCTGTGTAATATTTTACTGAGAGCGGTGGATTATTTAACTATTCCTCTGTTAACCACTTGGGTGTTTCCAGTTTTCTGCTATTACAATAGAATTCTCTTTATGAATAAAGGCTCTCTCTATTGACTATTAGTGGATTAAAGGATATAAACGACGCCATGCTTAAAGCCCAAGGGAACTGCCTTAAAGGACCATATTCAGTTTACGCACAAACACTCATTTGAAACTTTCAGGTTATTAAGGTGCAATTTACTTATTATACCCACTCATATTTAAAATGACACAGAAGTCCCTTTAAATTGGAGAAGTAATATGTGATGGTTGTAAACATTTTACACGATGCAGAAATGAACGGGGTTGAACACGAAATTATCCCACCATGTTATTTCTTAGAGTAATTACTGTCTATATGTTGTTCTATATGTTTTCAGATTTTTTGGTATGCGTATACTGACATGTATGGCTGTTACCGTTAGCATTAGTAACACGCATAGTGTTTTGCATCTTGGTTTTTTTTTCATTTATTCATAGATGTTAAATATCTTGTCACTGGGACATGTGCAGTTCCTTGATTCTTTCTAATAGCTGCGTGGTATGAACGCAGCACAATTTCTTTATGTCATCTCCCTTGATAGACATTTGGGTCAGTTTCAAGTTTTCTCCTCTTACGAACAATGCTGCAATGAGAGCTCTTGTATATACGGTTTATTTTTAATGAGCATTTACTGCTGTGAAAATGTGACTTGGAAAATAATTGTTGGCAAGATCGTTCTCTCTCAGTGTGAGACTTGCAATATTCAAACATCGTTTAAAATTTTAAATTTGGATTGAGTCGTTTCCATTAAAACCAGGTTAAAATCACAATGATCTTTTCCTCTTATATAGGAGTGAATCCCCTTGCTCCAGATGGGACATAAAGCTCCTTAAATTGAAATTCATTGCACGGGGGCTCTGATGGCCCTTAACAGATGGAAGAACAATCTCGTTTGGATGGTTATGCAATTCAGAGCTTATCGCGGAATCCTTCAGATCGTCTCGGACAGAAGGTGGACTGAGGAAGGCTCTGTGTCAAAGGTGACGAGGCTGCGGATTCACTACATTTGCTTCTCTGTATTTATTTACTAGTGTCAAGAAGACTGGAATCTGAGATCTGAGCGTATAACACAGTCTGGTCTAAGGACAGACCCTGGGGTCCAAACCAAGTATTTGGATCCCAGCTGGAATTCAGTTTCTTGTTAAATAACCTTGGGAGGATCATTCCATCTCTCGGAAGGCTTCCCTTTTCACCAGTACGCCACACAATGGCTCTGTTAGGAGGGTATGATGATAATATTCATTCGTGGATACTTATTGAGACTTGTGTGCAGAGAAATGTTACAGCTATAAACAAAATAGATGAGAATTGATACCCCCACCCCAAAGGTAAAGTAACCTTCCTCAGCTGGAAGTAATCACCTGATCTACTCGAATGTAGTCGATACACCATATCAAAATTTAGGTTTTATGTATTACACCTTAGTAACGCAGGCTACACTATGAGACATTTATTAACAAATTAAGTGATCTTGTCTGAACATACTCACTCGGCCAGATACCATTTCTCCTGCCTTATCTACTGTCTGCATTGCTGAAGTCAACATCCAGTTTTTAACACACACTACAACCCATCCGTCCTTCTTTCCTTTTACCCGTGATGGTGCTTCGAGTAGGTACCTAATAAGTATCTAGAACAGTGATTGGTACATAGTGGCTACAAAATGAATTTTTGTTGCCTAGGTATCCATAGATATTAATTGTCTAAACTTTAGGCACTAGGGCTTTGGAATATGCAAGGACAAATAAAATACAATTTCTGCTTACAAAGATCTCACATCTGGTTAAGAGATAGGAATATCAACCAGAAAAATAAGGCTATGCTTTAAGAACAGTGCGTACAGTGGGGAGCCTGCGTGGCTCAGTCAATTAAGGGTCCGACTTCAGCTCAGCTCATGATCTCTCAGTTCGTGAGTTCGAACCCCACATTGGGCTCTGTGCTGACAGCTCAGAGCCAGGAGCCTGCTTCAGATTCTGTGTCTCCCTCTCTCTCTCTCTGCCCCTTCCCAAATCATGCTCTGTCTCTCAAAAATAAATAAATGTTAAAAAAAGAAAAAAAGAATAGTGTGCCCAGGGTGTCTGCCTCAATCTCTCCAACTAAAGTTGCCATTTCCTAGTCTCCTGATCTGTTCACCTACCTTGGACTTCTTAATTTGCCTAAAATTAGCAGACCAGATAAATAAGTCCAAACAACTTTTTTTTGGTTTCTGTTTTTGGGCAAATCAGAGATTACAGTATCTGTCTTTTTCAAGGATGTGTTTGGAGGCAGAACTGGTAAATGTTTTATACCTAATTGCAAAGCTGGTATAAATATTTCAGGACACAATTGAGTTTTTCTCATTAAAACCTATTTTTCTGTCTCTGTATGCAAAAATTTCTAGCGCAGGAGAGAAAGCACTATTTTAAAATAGTTGCAGAAAGCCAAATTCCATGGTAACCGTGGAATGATACCTCTGCTATGGACCTTTGGTGCATATGGACCAAATGGACCTTTGCTACGATAGGTTTTGATGGGCTTCTTAGTTAGAACAGAGACAGTTTTTGCCATTAAAAAAATCCCTTGGGGCACCTGGGTAGCTCAGTTGGTTAAGCGTCTGACTTCAGCTCAGGTCATGATCTCACGGTTCGTGGGTTCGAGCCCCACATCAGGCTCTGTGCTGACAGCTCAGAGCCTGGAGCCTGTTTCAGATTCTGTGTCTCCCTCCCTCTCTGACCCTCCCCTGCTCATGCTCTCTATCTCTCAAAAATAAAATAAACATTAAAAATTTAAAAAAAATCCCTTAATCTAACTTGATCTCTTTTTTTTTTTTAAACTTGCTCCCAGTTAAAGGCTGGTGGGACAGACAAATCAGAATCAATTCGTTTTTCAAACCAATAGCATCATCTGTGAATCATTGTTCTCAGGCAGATTTGCAGATATTTGCTGTAGGGTTGCTAGAAACCCTAAATCTTTTTTTTTCTTATATTTCTGCATTTAGGAAAATCATTGAATAAGGAAAAAAACCTTCTTTGTTATTTTCTATAGAATGACATTTAAATGCATACTAATGGATAGGAGAAATGTTCATTTCTCTTTTGGTCATTTTTTTTTTAATGTTTATTTTTAAGAGAGAGAGAGAATGAGAGGGGAAGGGGCAGAGAGAGAGGGAGACACAGAATCCGAAGCAGGCCCTAGGCTCTGAGCTGTCAGCACAGAGCCCGATGCGGGGTACGAACCCACAAACAATGAGACCATGACCTGCGCTGAAGCTGGACGCTTAATTGCCTGAGCCACCCATGGGCCCCCGGCCCCCTGACACCCTTTTCGGTCACTTTTCACGTCCTGCCCATAGATGGCAGCAAGTGATCACTGCTAACGCGCCAGCCCAGTAGTCCCTAATAGGCCCGCGTGTCTGGTCTCAGGGAAAGGGAGGAACATGGAAGACAGGCCCAGATCACAGCTCTGGGGGGTGCTTCATTTCCTTGTCTGAGATGTGGCTGTCCCTTCAGACCTAGAGAACTTTGTTCCGCTTTGGTTCTTCTGCTGAGGCTTGAGGGAAGAACTCCAGTATCCTTGGAGGGACTGTCAAGGGCACACATGGAGGGCCGTAGCTGGGGCTTCCCTGAAATGCTCGGTACTTTCCGCGTTCTGCTTCAACTCAACTCATTCAGCCCAAGCATCGTGAAACGGAAGTTGCTCTGGCAATGTGGTCTTGTCCATTTGGTCTCTATGGGTCTGGTGTTTTTCTCTCTCTCTCTCTCTCCTTTCCCATCCTCCCTGCAAATTGTATTCTGGGGCAGCCCACAGACCTGATATACACCAGTGGCCTCATGAGCGGCCCCAACCTGCAAATGATTTTAGACAGAATAATTTTAAATAGGCATAAGGTGGGGCGCCTGGGTGGCTTAGTCGGTTAAGCGTCCGACTTTCGCTTAGGTCATGATCTCGCGGTTCGTGGGTTCGAGCCCCGTGTCGGGCTCTGTGCTGACTGCCAGCTCAGAGCCTGAAGCCTGTTTCAGTCTGTGACTCCCTCTCTCTCTGACCCTCCCCTGCTCACGCTCTCTCTCTCTCCTAGAAATAAAAAATTAAAAAAAAATAAAAAAAATAAATAGGCATAAGGTGATTGATAAGTATGTATATATTTTTTCTTTTATTCTGTGCTTATTTATCTGTCTAGCATAAATACTTTATATACAATATGTCATGTAATACTCACAAGCGCTCCACAAATTAGAGATTATGAGGGGCGCCTGGGTGGCTCAGCTGGTTAAGGGTGTGACTCTTGGTTTTAGCTCAGAACACACCATTCCTGAGTTCAAGCCGTCGGACTCTGTGCTGATAGTGTGGAACTTGCTTGGGATTCTCTCTCCCCCCGCACCCCTTCTTTGCTCCTCTCCTACTTGTGTTCTTGTGCTCTCTCTCTAGAGCTCTCTCTCTCAAAGAAAATAGAGATTATGAATCTTATTTGACCAATGAAGAAATGAAAGAGAATTAACTTGTTCAAGTTTACAAATCTGGTTTGGACTGCTTTGGCTAGTTTAAGAAAGCTCCTTCTTCTTTTTCTTTTTCTTTAATGTTTTATTTATTTATTTTGAGAGTGAGAGAGCATGGGGGAGGGGCAGACAGCTTAGAGAAAGAATCCCAATACAGGGCTCGAACCCATGAACTGTGAGGTCATGATCTGAGCAGAAACCAAGAGTCAGATGCTCAACCAAGTGAGCCACAGTGATGCCCCTAAGAAGACTCCTTCTCGAGAAGTGGTCAGAATTTGACCTTCTCGCTCAGTATGTATAGATTACTTCCATGTGCATTATGAAAGAGAAAATTGTTCCGTATCCTTGAAGACTTTATAAAATGGGAGGGCTTCCACATAGGGAAAAGACATCAAGGTAGCAGGATCAGAGAAAACCCAAACATTGTAACTGGGGCCTTTGGTAGACACTGGAATAAAAGTGTTCATAGAAATAAAAAAGGCTTGGGGTGCATGGGTGGTTTAGTCAGTTAAGCTCTTGATTGTGGCTCAGGTCATGATCCTACGGTTGTGGAATCGAGCCCTGAATTGGGATTCTCTCTCTCTCTCTCTCTCTGTCCAGCCCCCCCCCCCCCCCCGCCCGTCTCNAATAAATAAACATTTTTAAAGAAGGAAATAAAACAGACCTGGGTCAAAAATGGAAGTGAAATAGGAACCTTGTGAACTCAAGATGTACTATCCTATCTTTCTAGATTTCCTTGATTCGTACAACATTAATAACATGGCAATATCCTCACCTTGCAAGGGCCAAGTTCTATGAACTGGATCTTCTCAAACTCTCATATGAACCTAAGATCTACATCTGCTCTCAGAATACCTCTGGTGGCATAAGGTCTCCTGAAACATCAACACGAGATATTTTGTAAGAATCCATGGCTTACAAATGGCCACTAAGCACATGCAAAGATGCTCAACATCATTAGCTACTAGGGAGACACAAATCAAAACACAATGAAATACCCCTTCACATCCGTAAGGATGGCTAGAATCAAAAAGTCAGAGAACAACAAACGTTGGTGAGATTGTGGAGAAATTCCACACCACCAGTGGGAGTGAAACATGCGCAACTTCTTTGGAAAACAGTCTGGTGGTTCCTTGAATAACTAACCATAGAGTGATGATGGGTCCTAGATTTATACCCAAGGGAAATGACAACATTTGTTCACACAACAACTTGTACATGGGTGTTTAGAGCAGTATTGTTCATAATAGCTCTAGTGTGGAAACAACCCAAATGTCCACCAACCAATGAGTAGACATATTCATACCATGGAATATTATTCACCACTTATAAGGAATGAAGTACTGGTAGATAAATATTGAGGATGTTATGCCAAGTAAAAGAAGCTAGTCACATGGGGCACCTGGGTGGCTCAGTCGGTTAAGCGTCTGACTTAAGCTCAGGTCATGATTTCACGGTTCATGGCTTTGAGTCCTGCGTGGGTTTGAGCACCGCGTCAGGCTCTGTGCTGACAGCTAGCTCAGAGCCTCGAGCCTGCTTCAGATTCTGTACTTCCCTCTCTCTCTGACCCTCCCCTGCTCATGCTGTCTCTCTCTCTCAGAAATTAAAAACAACAACAACAAAAAAACTAGTCACAAAAACCTCACAGATTGTATGACTGGATTTATAGGAGATGCACAGAAATGGCAAATCTATAGACACAGAAAGTAGATTAGGGGTTGCCTAGGGCTAGGGGTGGAATGTGGGGGTAGGAAGGTGATAGCTAAAGAGTATGAGGTGATAAAAATGTTCTACAATTGATTGTAGTGAAGGTTGCACAACTCTGTGAATACTATATGGAATTATATATTTGAAATGGGTGAATCATATGTAGACGAATTCTATCTCAATAAAGCTGTTGAGAGAGAGAGAGAGAGAGAAAGAATCCATCATCAGCTACCTCTCATTATGCAGAATGTATTTGCCTGATGCTTTTCTAGGCACTTTGCCTATGCTAATTCCTTGAATTCTCACAACGACCTCATGAAGTAGGTACTTTAATCTTCCCTATTTTAGAGTTAGGGGAACCTAACTGTAGACACAGAGGATGAAGGGTCTTGGCCAAGGTCACTTAGCTCTTGAGAGCCCACATTAGAAGCTCTAGGCTAGAATTAAGAGGATCCCAAATCTCTGCTCTTCATTATGGGCATTCTGCCTTTGAGAGACGAAATCTTTTTGTGTGATCACGTCATTAAACCCTGCTCCGTGTCATATTTTGGGGGAAAAAGGACACACTTAGAGTGGACCTGGCCCAGAGGCTCTGCCTCTGTACTGCTCCCTGTCTGGGCCTTTCTATGGCCTCGTATCATCCAGAAGCAAAAGGGTTATCAAGGACAGAGTCCGAGCCATGGCCGTGACACAGGAGGACAGTTTTCCCTGGACTTTATTGTTTGCAGATCTAGAAGGAAAGGTAGGTCAGACCCACAGACGGCGGTGGAGGAGTGTTAAAAAGAAGAAAGTGGAGGCACAGGCGATGAAATTGCTTGGGGATTTGGGAATTTACGAGAAGCGAAGTGGAAGACTATGCAAGCGTGCCCGCGAAATGGTGCCTGTTTCGATTTTCATTACATATTACAAGATTGCAAGGCGACTACATCTACAGAAAGATCTTGCCTGAAGTCAGAGTGATTGTTGTAGGACAAACTATTAGGTATTCCAGATTCCATTTCTGCCTCGGTGTTAAATCTAGGGAGGCAATGGCCAGTTAGCAGCAGGCAATGGGGACCAGGGACAAATTCCGACATTCTATTAAAGTGACTTAAAGTCATAGCATATGAAAGAACGCTTTCTTTCTTTCTTTCTTTTTTAATATTTTTATTTATTTCTAGGAGAGAGAGAGAGAGAGAGACAGCGTGAGCAGGGGAGGGTCAGAGAAAGAGGGAGACACAGACTCTGAAATAGGCTCCAGTCAGCACAGAGCCCGACGCGGGGCTCGAACCCACGAACCGTGAGATCATGACCTAAGCGAAAGTCGGACGCTTAACTGACTAAGCCACCCAGGCGCCCCAAAAGAACGCTTTCTGTATTAGCATATGATCAAATTCCCCATCATTGTTCCTCTCCATAGCTATCTTGCAGGCATTGCCCTCTTATTTACCCGCCTCAGCCTTCTGTAACAGGCCTGCAACAGCTTTTGTGCCCCACCTGCCTCTTTACGGTGTTAGCAGCCAGCTTGGCCCATGGTCTTCTGAGTTGACTTAGAGCTTGAACTCAATGTCTGGTCCCTGGCATTCCAGTGCTCAATTGCTCCGTTCATTCCCACTGCTGTCTCTTGAATGGGTCAAAACGCAGCACGGCTTCAAAGAGCACTCTGATAGTTGTAGCCCTACATCTGATTTGAAGGCTACCCCACTCCCACCCCCCGGGGGAATTTATAGATCTGTGGGCTGGAGCACAACATGTTCAAAGGAACATGGCAGTGAATGCGTGAATGCCAGACACGAGGGGAAGAGCATTCCATGCAAAAGTAAATAAGGTAAATTTGAGGGGAAAAAGAGCAACTACCAAAAAGTCAGGAGGCAAGGAATCGTACTGTGAGGCAGCAATGAAAGATAAACAACAGCTGTCATCGGGCTAGCAGGAAGTGACCGAAGTTGGGTGACTCAGTTTGAATGAAAGCTCGTGCGGTGATGGACAGATGGAGACGCATTTTCCCACAATTCAGGATAAGCCTCTAGGCCCAGCCATTATACATAAGCCACTATTTACTTAGTGATCCACGTGAAAAGAATGAAGAGTGATAGCCTTTCAGCTTAATTGGAGTCAACAGAAGATAAATGTTTTCAGTAACAGCGTAGTGAGTGTATCCAGGACAATAAAAGGAGCCACAGCTTAAATCAGATTGACTGCCTTGCTCTTTGTGATTCAGCTATTCTTCATCATCCTTTTGATGATGATGATGATGAAAATAATAGCAGTAACAGTAGGCTATTACTATTATTTGATTGTGTTTGGATTAATCTATACGGGAAAGTCCTTCATTCACTTCTATCAGCGCTGATTTCTGTCTATGAAGTATCTTACGGGAGATATGACAGAGAGCAGTCCGCAGCTCTTAACAGGTACAATGGATTGTCAGCCTAACAACCACCTCTCCCTTTTCTTCCTCACAGGACCCCCTTTCTTTTTACACCTGTCAACGTGCCCGGCTGCACCGGGTGATGTCATTGGCCTACGTCAATTTCCCTCTAACCACATTGGCCCAGGGATGAGCATGTGACTTAATTCGCTCACTAAGACTTGAGCTGCTAAGGAACTCTGGGAAAGATGTTCTTCCCTGATCCAACGGAGTGGCATGATGAGAAAGGCCTTTAGTCCCTTCCCACTGCTTCCTGTTTGGAGGCAGTTGTGTGAAGATATGAAGTTGGCCGCCACGGCAGCCCTTCTGTGACTGTAAGAGGGGCTCTTACCAGCTTACTGGCAAGAGCCCATCCTTTGTTGATATTATGAGAATTGCCTTCCTGCAGGTGTCTTGTTGTATGAAATAAACACCTGTTATTTGGACTATGCTTTGTCAGTCATTTTCTTCCTTGCCATGGAAAGCATCCTACCTGATATAAGGCATTTTGGTCTGAATGTTTGTGTCCCGCTAAAATTCATATATTGGAGCCTATTTCCCGGGATGATGGCATGGGAAGTGGGGCCTTTGGGAGGTGGTGAGGTCATGACACTGGAACTTTGATGAATGGCATTTAGGGCTCATTTGAACATTTTTTTTAACATTTATTTATTTTTGAGAGACAGAGTATGAGTAGGGAAAAGGCAGAGAGAGAGAGAGAGACACAGAATCCAAAGCAGGCTTCAGGCTGTCAGCCCAGAGCCCGACACGGGCTTGAACTCACGAATCACGGGATCATGACCTAGGCTGAAGTTGGACACTTAACCACTGAGCCCCCCAGGCACCCTATCTTTTTTTTTTTTTTTTTTTTTTTGA
>NW_027530974.1:12210143-12220843 GCF_008692635.1 Crocuta crocuta
GAGAGAGAGAGAGAGAAGGTACAAGTGAGAGAGGGAGGAGAGAGAGAATCCTTTGAGGGGCTGAGAGGGAGAAGCAGAGCTCACCTGAAGGGGCTCAAACCCGCAAATCATGAGATCATGACCTGAGCCGACATCAGATGTTTAATTGACTGAGCCATCCAGGCGCCTGAATGGGATTTAGTGCTCTTATAAAAGAGACCTTGCAGAGATCTCTTCCCCTTCTTCCATCTGAGGTTACAGCAAAAAGATGGCCGTCTATGCATTAGGAAGTGGGCCCTCCCCAAGATGCATTAGCTACCATCTCCATCTTGGACTTCCCAGCCTCTAGAACTGTGAGGAGTGAACATTTGTTGTTTGAGCCATCCAGTCTATATCTTTGGCTTATAGCCACCCAAATGGACAAAGACACAGGCACTTGAATATTTTAACGTTTTGTTCCCACCTGTGTGAGAGCGGTCAAGACAACCATCCAGGGTATAAGCAGTGACTTTGTCTCAGCGTCCCCTGAGGCAGAGCTAGCTTTCTGCTCCTGGGGACCTCCATCATTTTACACTTGATCTTAGCCAAAAGGCCGAGAAGCGATTACCATCATTTTAATCATCCGATTTTGTGCACATGCATCCCGGCTTTACAAATAAAGTCCCTGAAGAGAAAACAGAACCGAATTAAAAGTTTGCTTAAACAAATTGATCCTATAAAATCCTTTCGGCGTGAAAGCTGATGAAACAAATGCGTTTCGAGCGCTAGGGTGCTCAGGGCTGTTAAACAGGGCAAAAGTCCAAGAGAGGAAAAAACCTTGAACAAAAGAAGCCCTCGTGAGTAATTAGGGACACAGGAAAGGAAGTTCAGATTGTAACTCCAAAGCTGGGCTGTGGCACCAATAAAGGCAGCTTCGGAGCAGTGGGATGAGCTCATTTCCGGGCCACGTTTTACACGTTTGCACCTCTTCAGTTGGCCCACACCCCCAGGCCCCAAACAAGCCACTGCCGCCTCCCATACAAAGCAGAATGGCTGAACAGACCCTTCCTGTGTGTTGTCATTTGACAGCTGAGCGTGAGGCCTCAGCGATGACCCCAGTGGAAGTCCCCTGTCCTAGGAGCTAGATCTGTGGCGAAATACGTAACTAATCCAACAAACCCTCAATGGAGGGCATGACACCATGTCAGGAGGGAGGATGCCATGCTAGGGGGTACATGGGATTCGAAGATAAGACCCCCAACTTTGTGGTTTGGGAGTTTTTAGTCTAGCACAGAATGCAGGGTAGTAAGTTCTACAAGGGAGATACAAGTCTCATGCTATGGGAGGTACCAGGTGGGAGAGAGTCCGTCCCAGCAGAAGGCTGGCAGATTGCCTCATGGGGATGGGGGCATTTGAGGTGGGCTTTGAAGGGTGGGTAATATTTGAACCTGGGGAGCTGGGGACAAAAGGGGCTCTGAGTGGAATAAACTTGTCACCACGGAAAGACACTGTATCTTAGTTTCGCCGTGGCAGGAAAACATCGTAGTAGGCATTACCATGGGAAACTACATCAGTGTCAGCTTACAGGGAGCAAAAGAGTTGGGAAAGGCTGTCACTCTCCAGGCAATGGGGAGTTACAGAATGTTCAGGAGCAAAGCATGGCAGTGCGTTAGGAAGCTCAAGCCAGCGACAATGGGAGAGACAACTAACGGTGGGGGAGATTGAGGTCACATGACCAATGAAGAAGCTATCATGATACTTCGAATACAATAAATTAAAGTCATTACTGGGGTTATAGAAAGGAAAGTGACTTGGGGGGGGTTGAAACGTAAATATCTTAAACATTGAGTTGACGGAATGTGGCAAATGGCCAGAAGGAATGGCAGAGAGAAAAGTTCACCCAGGCTTTCCTCCATAACGTGAGTTTCTGAAAGGACCGGGTGCCCTCGCAGCCTACGGGTTTTGTTTGTATTAAAATCAAGCTGTTCTGATGAATGTCTTTCCCGGTAGATGAGTTAGCTGAAGCCCCCTGTCTCCATCGGCCCACACAACAGGCAGCCCTGGAGGAATCCTGGCTCCCTGCCTCTCTCCGGCAAGCTGTCACCGATGAGGCTAACAATGGCGCCCGGTCTTGGCGACACAGGATATCCATCCATGGGAACCTGGCCTGGGACCAGCGGGCCTCTTAACTTCCAATACCCTTCATTATTAATCACATTCAGCTGCAAAATTTGCTAAGGTCTTCCCAAGGCAGTCTCAGCGAGAACGTCAGAAAGTATTTAAGGAAGGGTGTATGTGTGGGGGTGGTGGTCACCTAGGGGGTAAAGTCCCAGCTCCTCAGCTGGGAGGAGAAAGGTCCCCTAGGACTGTGAACATCGAGACTTAATAATGGTGATGGGGGCAGGAAAATCCAGAAGGGTACAGAGTTAGGCTCTGTGAGGTCCTGTTTCCCAGGAAAGTATTTTTCCAGAGCTAGATTTTACTAGCCTGGCTTTTAATGTTCCTGAAGAAAATGACTTTTCCTTACACAGCTCCGTACAATGTGCTCTTTGCTCCGGTCCCCATATCATTTCCTGCCACGAGCCCGCAAACACCCTGACTTCTGGCCACACTGAATCAAGGTCTTGGAACTTGATATGCTAGCTCAGCAAGTCGGAGCCTTGCGCCTGTGGTTTCCTCCACCTGGAATGACCTCCCTTCCTTTGGTGCCTTGAGAGCCAGTGGGAAAATTACCTCCTTGGTGGCCCGAAGCCTGATCAGTTACAGAGTGACCGTTGCCTGTGCTGCCACCGACTGACACACTCATCTGCCCTGTCCCCGCCTTCCCTCGTTGGCTAGGCTGCCCCTTCTTTACCTCTAGATCTCTGGCCCTGCCCACAGATCGCATATGGAAGGGAGACAACACAAAAGAATAAAATCTTTGAATTGGCTACTCTTCCTCAACAGGGAGTAGGTCAATATCTTAGGGGGTTGTTCTCTTATCTGTTCTAATTTATTTATTTATTTATTTTTGAGAGAGAGAGAGAGAGAGAGAGAGAGAGAGAGAGAGCATGAGCAGGGAAACAGCAGAGAGAAAGAGGGAGACAGAATCCAAAGCAGGCTCCAGGCACCGAGCTGCCAGCACAGAGCCCAACGCGGGGCTCAAACCCACGAACCGTGAGATCATGACCCAAGCCGAAGTCGGACGCTTAACTGACCGAGCCACCCAGGCGCCCGTTACCTGTTCTAATTTTTAAAAATCTGTAGCTTTTCTCCTTATTAGAGGCTGCCATATTTGGCTCATCCCCCAACCTTCCTGCGGCCTGTCTCCTGACTGAGATTTCTGTGTGTGTCCTGGTACAACCCTTCTGTTGACGAGGAAAGAGAAGGTTATTGTAAGGACATGGCTACTTTGCAACATCCAAGAGCAGAAAACAGACTATGGCCGGCTCCCTGTGAACTAGAACCTGGAACTGGGAAGCCATGGGCTGAGAGACCCTTCGCCTGGTGTCTGCTGAGTTCCTCCCATGCCAGGGGCTATTCTAGAAGCTGAGGAGTCAGCATGAAAGCTCCCGAGATCTGGGAGCTTGCGTTCTAGAGGGTGGGGTGGTGGCCAGTATACATGTTAACGAGAGACAATTTCAGAAGACGGTGTTTGGAAATGATCAAAGAGGGCAATGTGATCATGAGAAATTGGGTGCTAGTTCAGATTAGGTGTTCTGGAAAGTTCTCTTCGAGTGGGTGACATTTGACTGGGCAGCTGAAAGACACAAGGGAAGTATATCCTGGGGAAGAGCATTCCACTCAGGGAACTGTAGGGAGGGGACTCAGATGGGAATGTACTTGATGTGTTCGAAGAACAGAAAGAGAGCTTGTGAGACACCCCATAGGCCTCTTGGGGGCCACAGAACTCTCATCTCTGCTTCTTTCATTGCAGTTACTCATCACTAGGGTGATCTTCCCGAAATTGCTAGTTGCTAATTGCTCATTGGTGGTGGTGGCGCATGACGGAAGCTTTGGGGTGGGTTTGTCAGACCCTCCCTCCTCGGTGGGGACCGATATGCCTCTGGGAGATAGGAAGTGAAGGCTGCCCAGTTGGAGAGGGTTTGGTTTTGTGAACGGTCTGGAGGCGAGAACATTGAGAACCACGCCTGTAGCCCAGTGATTTGGGACTCCGCACCAGCCTGCTCAGTATGGTCTTGATCTTACGCCCACTTCTAATAACTGAGCTTTTCCTCTCCCCAGCCTCCCCACATCTGTCCCCATTTCCTTCACGAACCGCTCACCTACACGGCCATTTTTAGCCGTTACCGTGATCGTATTGACTAGAGCCCTTGTTCTGGCCCCTAGAACAGGTTCTTCCCAGGAGCTGTATCCGCCTCTGTTGAACTCCTCCCTGGGCTCTTTCCTCCGGTCACCTGCTTTCACAAAAACAAACAAACAACAAGAAAACAAACAAAAAAAAGATGTCCAGTTAACTCTGAATTTCAGAAAAACAGTGAATACACGTTTGAGTATCTGTATGTCCCAAATATTGCGCATCTGTATTTTATCTGGCAACTCTAACTTGCCCTTTGCCTACAATCCTCCCCACCCCACTGAGCAGAGCTTGTTCCGGATCTTTCTATCACTGCCTCATCGGCCACATCAGGCTGTAGTTAACAAGCCTGAATCTGGTCATTTTCCATGATCTCTACCCATGTAGCCAAAGCGGTGGTGAGGCGTCAGTGGAAATGGTGTCATGTATGCTTCCTTTGACATACTTCATCCACGAAGAGCCTGTCTGGTTATAACACCCTTGGCTTGCCTTTGATGGGGTCTAATTCCTTATTTGCAATGTTCAAAGGGTCTAGTCACAAAGAGGGCCTTTAAAATAATTTTACTATTAGAATGATGTGTCTAGCACACAGTTTCCCTTTGATACCTCTTCTGGGCTCTCACTCCAATAGAATTGTGGCATAAGACTCAGACAGAACCTTTGATCGATGAGCTCTACTAAACGATCTAATTCAAACGTATGAAATCCATTACCGAGGATAAGGGCAGGATTCAATACCGTCGTTTCATAGATGAGGAAACCAGAAACAAATCATTTCCATTCTGCTAAGAGCTACTTTGCAGCTGTGTCAGGGATCAATAAGTAAATGAACTATGAATTCAAAACAGATAATATTGAATTCGGTTTTTATGCGGACACACTTGTGCCACCGAAATGAGGTAAGCTGTGAGTGTGGAGAAGGGCTGATGCCAGGGACCCCTGAAAAGACGTGAGCCTCCACATAATGACCCGAGAAGAGGAGGCAACATCTTTACGCGAACTCCTTGAATACCATGTTGTTGAACAAAGCCAAAAGTTAATTTATTTCTGACAAAATTTATTTAAAGCAGATTAAAGCACATCAACAGTTTACTTTAATATGATTGGATCAAGATCAAGTTAGACTTTTGGCTGAGATATTATGCTGGATCTCTCCATAGGGAGCACTCGGCAAAGAACCGTGATGTATTTGCGTCTCTAATTCTCTGTTTACCTGCCATTCTCCTCATTGGCAGATAATATATGTATTTTTTTAACTGGGCTGCACAATAAACCAAGGTGATTATAAATGATGCTTAAGCGCTTCTTGATCCCATCTGCTTTTGGCTGTGTTCTTCCTGATTCTTAAAGGATACACTTCTCTAATTAACAGCAACTTTTCTCATGCTGATATTGATACGTCAGCTAGCTCAGCGGTTAAATACATCGCCACTACCAATATTGACAACATTTTTCACGACACCTGGTTAAGTAGCAATGTAATTTCAAAATTCATCTTATCTTTGTGGAACGGATTGCAGGGAGAGGTTCTCTGCTTTGGTTACCTAAGCAGTTATGGAACTGTCTGGCATTGATAAGAAAGCTCCATTGTCTTTACTTGCTAAAGCCATTAGGGTAATCTGTAGCCTTTTGTCCACCAACACATTGGACAGAGACCTCATTTCCCGTTAGGTGAAATCTTTGTCATTTAGCTGGGTCTTTTGTTTCCCTAAGAGACGCACTGTGATGAGGGAGTTGAAGATGTTAATTGGGCATGCCTTGGAGCCTTTGAAATAAATATGACTTGAACACTCCTCTATGGCCACAGGATTTTTTTGTTTGTTTGTTTAATGTGTATATATATACACCTTCTTTGAGCAAGGATGTCCATACTGCTTAGGAACAGTGTAGGGGTGCCTGGGTCACTTGGTTGAGTGTCCGACTTCGGCTCAGGGCATGATCTCACAGTTCGTGGGTTCAAGCCCCGTGTCAGGCTCTCTGCTGACAGCTCAAAGCCTAGAGCCTGTTTCGGAGTCTGTCTCCCTCTCTCTCTGACCCTCCCCTGCTCACTCTCTCTCTCTCTCTCAGAAGTAAATTAAAAAAACATTAAAAAAATTAAGGAACAGTGTATAAAGGAGTGATTTTTCTCTGCTTGCAGGGATATGATAATCAATATTTGCCTTTTAGAGCAGATTTGACTGGTGCCCTAGTGGGGCTATTGGAGGAGAGGAATTTGTGAATTCTGAATTTTCAGTTTCTATAGATTCAGCAGGGTGTTTTACTTTTTTAAGCCTTCTGAATGCTTGGAGCTGAGCGTTTCTAATCAAGTTTCGAAACTATCCAGGAAAGGGGCACCTGGGTGGCTCAGTCAGGTGAGCATCTGACTCTTGATTTCAGCTAAGGTCATGATCCCAGGGTCATGGGATCAAGCCCTCCATCAGGCTCTGCACTGAGCATGGAGCCTGTTTAAGATGCTCTCCCCACCCCCCACTTAATATCTCTCTCAAAAAAATTTTTTTTAAAAATATCCAGGAAGAAAACAGATTTTTAATACATAGACAACATATTTTTTCATGTGTTTTGAATGTGTTCATATCGCCTTATTAAACAATGTCAGAACATGACCAGAAGGCAGGGTTGAGGAATTATTGCTGCATGAGGCTGTAGTGAGCAAACACTGAAGTTTGCTTTTTTTCTCTACCTATTCCCAAACTTGTGGCTTAATGGAGTAGAACATATTTGAGCTCAAGCTCTCAAATAATTTAAAGATATTTCTTAGTGTGTGGTTAAGAGTCTAGGAATTCTGCTAATAAATACCTACATGACCTTGTACCCAATGTGTAATGAATAGTAGCCATTATTATAATTATAATTGAGAAAAAAATTAGGATTTGGGGAGATATATGCCAAACTATTTATACAAAGGCTGTAGGAGCAATATCTTATTTATTTTATATGGTAGAGATTTGATGATAATAAGCAGAATATAAGCCACTTGAGGATATTTGTTGCATTGTGCTAAACCTGGAAATTTTAATATTTATCAAAATTATCACGAATGCTGATCTGGTAATTTGAAAAGTCTTGCTTATTTTGCTAACTTACAATAGATCAAAATATCTCTTTGACTTTGATAGTAATTTTGTAACCAGTTCAGGGTTGAGAAGAATTAAATTTCCACCGCTCAGGACAGCTGCAATCAGCTTATTTAAAGGAAGATGATGGGGCACCTGGGTGGCTCAGTTGGTTAAGCGTCCAGCTTCAGCTCAGGTCATGACCTCACAGTTTGTGGGTTCAAGCCCCGCATCAGGCTCTGTGCTGACAGCTCAGAGCCTGGAGCCTGCTTCAGATTCTGTGTCTCCCTCTCTCTCTGACCCTCCCCTGCTCACGCTGTCTCTCTCTCTCTCAGAAATAAATAAAACATTAAAAGAAAAAAGGAAGATGAAAGATTTGTTATAAATGTAGACGAACTTGAACTGAAGGTTAATAGACTAGTGACAGAGCTGACAAAGTATCAGGAAAAAACCCCTAAAATTTACTCAGCACTTATATGACAAGGCATTACCGAGTTTTTCCACACATTTGTCTCATTCTTACAACAACTCAATAAGTACCATTATTACATCCATTTTACAGATGTGGAAACTGAGGACCAGATGTATTAAACTGTCCACATCATGGAGCTAAGCTAATAAACAGGAAAGCTGGGATTCAGGCCTGGATCATCTACCATCAGCGTCTGTGGGAAAATCTTTCTAGAATATAAGCAAACGAGCTAATGTTTGTATATAGTATCTTTTCTATTCGGTTGACATTATTTAATATAAGTTGCTATATGATGGCACATCTATGAATTGGGAAGCATTAATTATATTTTGTTTCAACTAAAAATTAAGAAGAATAGATAGCTTTGGATTTCTTGACGATATTTTAGCAGAAACACTCCTTCTAAAATGGCTACCCAATGTGCCACATATGTAATTTTTAATATTCTAGTAATCGTATTATAGTGAAAAGAAACACATGTAATAATTTTCTTGTTTTATTTAACTGAACATTTTAAAAACATTTCAACACATAATCAATATAAATATTCTTAGTGAGATATTTTGGGGCTATTGTTCCCAGTCTTTGAAATCTGGTGTGTATTTCGCACTTCCTGAATATGCCAATTTGGACTGACCCCATTTCAAGTGCTTACCAGCCTCACGTGGCTAGTAGCGGCTACGGAATTGGACAGTGCAGCTCAGGAAAAATCTTTTCAGGCAGGTAAATTCACTATTTACGTATCTCAGAAACGGTGAGGGTAGGAAAGGCTAGTCACACATCCACACAAAACATTTCTCAGTTTTAGTCCCTTCATTTCCAACTTACCTAATTGGATTAATGGCTGTCACTTAACCTGTTCAAATGGCATCCCCTGACAGGTAAGGTAGACAAATTCTAGAAGGATGGCTTCCTTACAATTTTGTCATTTTGTCTAAAAGCTAGAATGGAGCAGACCTTAAGAGAAAATGAAATCTCCCCAGGGAAAGTGAATGTCTACAAGAATACCTCACAGAATGAGGCAGGAACAGGTCACTAAGGAATTCATTAAGTGTGGACCCAAGGTGGACTTTTCCAAGCCTTTAGCATCTGAGGGCAGGGCTGGCCAACTTATTGGCCCTGACTGTATACCAGGCAGTAACACATATGTCAACAAACATATATGAGAAACTCATATTGAAAAATTCTTCATTGAAAACTTGCTAATACATGCTCATCGAAAGAAAAAAAAATCAAACAGACCAAACAATACTGAGTTGTATGTAGTAACAGCTAAGACTTCCTTCAATTCTTACCATTGTTTCAGAGATAACCACTGTCAACAATTAGGTATGTATTCTTCTAGACCTTTATCTAGGAGACTATGTCTACGGGTCTAGCTATCTATCTAGAAATCCTTTTGTGTAGAAATGGGATCACCCCGTACACATGTTTTGTAGCCTCTTCCATTTTTTAATGCTTATTTATTTATTTTGAGAGAGTACGGGGAAGCTATTGAGAGAGAGAGAGAGAGAGAGAGAGAGAGAGAGAGAGAGAGAGAGTTCCAAGTAGGTTCTGTGCTGTCAGCACACAGGGCTCAATCCCATGAACTGTGGGATCATGACCTGAGTGGAAATGAAGAGTGGGATGCTTAACCAACTAAGCCACCCCGGGGCCTTGCCTTTTTCAAATAAGAAATTTGCGGGGTGCTTGGATGGCTCAGTTGGTTGGGCATCCAGCTTCGGCTTGGGTCACGATCTTGTGGTCCATGAGTTCGAGCCCTGCGTCAGGCTCTGTGCTGACAGCTCAGAGCCTGGAGCCTGCTTCGGATTCCATGTCTCCCTCTCTCTGCCCTTCCCCTGCTCACACTCTCTCTCAAAAATAAATATTTTAAAAAAATTAAAATAAGAAATCACTATCTTTCTATGTGTCTTATTATTTGTACTGGCTGCATAGTATTATATGGTATGAATGTGCCAAATTTATTTAGCCATATGACTATTGATGGAGGTACAAGTTATTTCAAATTTCTGTTTTTACAAAACTGCTTAACGGCACATTCTTGTAGCTCTACAATTGCACACTTGTATATTTGTGCATGACTGATTTCTCAGAATTGAGATAGTAGGGTGACAGGTATCTTAAATTTAAATTAAATTTAAAGGTATCTTAAATTCTGATGAATACTATGAAACTGCCTAACAGCCTGTCACAAGACCTTGTCTCTTGACTTCATCTGCAACTACCTATGTTCCTGTCACAGGAAAGTGGCCAACCTTCCTGAGGAACAAGCTGTTTCTATTCTCCACCATAAAATGGATCTTACATTTTCATTAATATGTGTGTCTTCAGTCGGTAATAACATTGTTCTGCTTTAGAGCATCTCAGATAGGTAGCAAACCCAGGAAACATCAGCTACCCTGGATTTGTTTTTTTTTTTTAATTTAAGTTACTGACATTCCTCTGGTGATTCCCACACGCCAGTAAATAAATGCCATGCTCCCTGGGGTCGAAATGAAGACACCGTGGGCTTTGGATTCAGTAACTGATCTGTTAAGAAAACATAGTATGGGGTGATGACTCACTTCGCCCCATGGTAGCTGTCCTCTAGCTCTGTCCTTTAGAAGAAGCATGGCTGTGGGTCTGCTAGTACTTTTCCTCTCTGTCCAAGAATTTCCTTACGAAGGGCTGCCCAGCAGGTGCCAAGGTCAGCGTCGCGGTTCTCCTCCCCAGAGCGCGGTGCATGGTCTGTAGTGCATGGCCCGAGGCTGGCACCGAGGAAGCGGGCACTCAGGGCGGANGAGGTCCGGGGGGCGCGCTCCGGTTTTGCCGCTTTGGCGCGTTCGCGAGGCTTTGGGAAGAGAGATGGGACGCCGGTTCCCTTTGGACTCGCCTGGTTGACTTTTAATTGATCCTCTCCGAGGACGGCAGGGGAGCCTCG